>NC_133399.1:48837634-49141624 GCF_047511655.1 Castor canadensis | reverse complement strand
GACATCACCTTCAGATGAGGAAAACCTGCCATCTATTGACATTTTGACAATAAGCCATAAAGAAATACCATGAAGGGCTGGATACAGTGGTTACACCTGTGAGCCCAGACATGCAGGAGGTAGAGGTAGGAGGTTTTGAAGCTGGCAAAGCAAAAGTGTAAGACCCGATCTAAAAACACGCTAACACAAAAAAGGGCCAGAGCATGGGTCAAGTGGCACAGCACCTGCCTAGCAAGCATGAGGCTCTGAGTTCAAATCTCAGTACTGCAAAAAATAATGACAACAAAAACTGGACAAGGTGACACACCTCAGACCACTGAGTCACAGCTGGTAAATACAGGTGGGTGCTAAGGGAGGCTCCTGTGGACTTCCTCAGGAGCTTTGAGCAGAATGGAAGGAGAACAGCTGTTACCACTGAGTCAGCCACCTGTTCTCTGGCCTGGGTGGGGGAGTCTGGTGTCTCATCAGGTACAAGAGAAATGTGAAGCCTAAAGGATGAAGAATAATTCAGGTCCCTGGCTCTACCAGAGGTGTTTGTAGGTCTTTGGGTCATAGGCCTTGCTGGTTAAGCCCCTGGGGCCAGGAAGGTGACCCCAGGAGGAAGCCAGTGCTGAGGTCACTGTGCCCCCGGCATCCTGGGTGAAATGGGTGGGTTGGGGAGGACGCTGCTGTCTGCTGGAAACATTCCTGGCCAGTGGCATCACTGAGGCCAGGCCTGCGTGGGCAGCCATGCCTGGAATGTGTCATAACGGGGTCACAAATCTAGTACTTGCCCTAGGCTGATGGGAAAGGAAATCCAGGCATCCCAGGCTGGTTGCAGCTTGAGCAAAGAGAGTCTAGTGAGTCCTGCCCGGAGTTCCCCCCAATACTGTCTTTGCTTCCTCTCCAACCCTGCTCTGCTCAGCCATTCAGGTCTCTGCAGGCTTCTGGTCCAAGGCTTTTGCATTTAGTGACATCTCTCTGGAGCATAGCCACCCTGGCTGTTGCTAGACTCATCCTTCATGTGCCTGCTCATCCCAGACCAGGGGCTTCTCTCTCTAGGCCTCAGTTCCCGCCACTGAATGATAGGTGGGCAAGTCTTCCAGGTTGAACTCCAATGCTGTGGTCCTGCTTATGCCTGTGTGGAATCCCCTGGAGGCTACCACTAGATCTAGGCTTCCAGGATTATCTCATTTCTTTTGTTGCATCCCCATTTAATCCCCTCTTCTTCTTCATTCTGCCTGTCTTTGGGAGCTTAAGCCAAGGTAGATAAACTGAGGCTGGAAGGAGTGAATGAGGAACATACCCAGGAAATATAGTGTCCCAGTTGCTTATTACTTTTTTCTGATTGAAAGCAGACAGACCTAGGCTTTCCCTCCAGTCTCCCTCTCCATGTCCATGTTCTATGTCTTTGGATCACTTGATAAATCTCTCTGAATCTCGGCTTCCTCCCGGAATAGTAATGTCCCCACCCCGAAGTTCTCGTTGGATCAATGAAGACTGCAGACAGGAATCTTTAATTTACAGAATGTTGTACAAATCACATGACTTTTCCTTTAGAACAACAAAAACAAACAAAAAACCCAGCCTTGGAGGAGGTAGAGAATGAGAGGATCGCAGCTCTGGTAAAACGTTAGCGAGACCACCATCTCAACCATGGTTCAGTTCAGCCCTGGGCAAAAACAGAAGACCCTAGCTATAAAATAAATAAATAAATAAATAAACAAACAAATAAAATAACCTAAAACAAAAGAGCTGGAGGGAGGAGGCCGCTGCTGGCTCACACCTGTAATCCTAGCTACTCAGGAGGCAGACATCAGGAGGATGGAAGTTCAAAGCCAGCCCGGACAAATAGTTCTCCAGACCCTATCTCGAAAAAATCCAACCCAAAACGGTTGTGGAGGGGCTCAGGTGGTATAGCGCCTGCTCGGCAAGCGTGAGTGCCTGAGTTCAGATCCAAGTACCGCATTTTTTAAAAAGGCTGGTGGCATAATTGAAGTAGTAGAGCGACTGTCTAACAAGTGCGAGTCCCTGAGTTCAAACCCTAGCGCTGCCAAAAAAAAAAAAAAAAAAAAAAAAAAATCCACTCCTCCCAATGCACGCTCCCAAATTGCCAGGGCAACCGTTGTCCCTCCCCTCCCTGAGCGCATGAAGAACCAGTCAGAGGGCGCCTCCAACGCATGCCTTCTTGCCTCCGAAAGTTGCCCCTTGAAAGTTGTAGTTCCAGCGGCACACTTCCGGCGAGAGCGAGCCCTCGCAGCTGCCGTCGGCCGCAGAACCACACTTCCCGGCAAGCTGCGCGCGCGCGTGCGCGTGCGCGATGCGGGTGACTGGCGGCATGTCGGCGCTGGGTTGGGGCCGCGGCGCGGTGGGGATCGGCAGGGTGCTGCGGTCCTCCAGTCGTCCCCGCTCCGCGGCGGAAGAAGGTAACTCTGGGGAGGTCGAACCGCCCGGGGCGAAGCCGCGGCTGCTGCTTTTCCCGCCGCGCGGCGGTGACTTTTGGCTCTCCCGGCCCAGGATCTGACTATCCCTAAACTTTGCTCTTAGAATGCCCTGTGGGGTCCGGGGCAATCCACTGACTCGATCTGCAGGTTACTTGCCTTGGACCCGTCTCCTCAGGGGAATCAACTGGGCACTTTGACCTTTGACTCTTGGTCTCTTTTGGAGTTCCCAGACCTTCTATTTGGGACTTCGGGTTCTTGACTTTGGAACTCTTGTTCCTTTATTTCTCTTCCCTCGCTGCACTTTCTTAGCGTGTGGCCCCCTTCTTTTGACCTCTTGCTTTCCTTCCAATTTGAAACCTGTGATAAATGAGTTTTCAGTGAGTTAGGTTCCCGTTATCCTTTGATGCCGGATTTCTGACCTCCTGGTTCCACTTTCCTTTCTCCCCAGAGACCATCGGTGGCCTCTGGGGTCCCAGAAGGAGCTCGTCTGCTAGCCCCTGTGAGCAAGACCGCAGGAAGGACTGGAGCCATGCGGAGCTGCTGGAGGGTAAGCAGGGTCTCCGGGTGTGGGGGCCAAAGTTACTGCCTTGTGGTAGCCATGGACTGCTTCACTGGGGTCACACACCCTTGCTTCCCCACAGTGATCCTAGGAGAAAGGAATAGGCTCCTCCATTTGTATAGAAGACACTGAAGCTCTCTGTAAAACAGGGTAACTGCTGGGCACTGGTGCCTCACATCTGTAACCCTAGCTACTCCGGAGGCAGATATCAGAGGGATTGTGGTTTGAAGCCATCCGGGGCAAATAGTTTGTGAGACCCTATCTCGAAAAAACCCATCACAAAAAAGGGCTGGTGGAGTGGCTCAAGGTGTAGGCCCTGAGTTCAAACCCCAGTACCAAAAAACAAACAAACAAAAAAACAAACAAAAGACACCAGAGTACCTGGTCCCTAGGGTTGGCTGAGAAGAGGGTGACAGAGCAGGTGGCTTTGCCCTTTCAGCAGTTGGACATACCATATGATGGTGTGGGAGCTCCTATAGTTCCCCCTCCCCAGCATCCTGCCACTTCGAAGGAGACCTTTCTACCCAGGGCCGTGCACAGCCCCATGGGCAGGGCTGGAATTTGAGCCTTGAGCTGCCTATCTTGGCTTTCTCAGGTTGGGCCACCATATCTAGTCAGTGGGAACCCCAGGCCTGCATGGCAGAAGAAGGTGAGCATCTTTGTGCTTCCTCATACTGGTCCAGGTCACAGTACAGGGTCTCCTGTTTTCAGGTTGCACCATGTCCTGTCTGTATCTATCAAGCAGCTGGGAGGGAGGAGAGCACCTGTAAAAGAACTTTCTGTTACAGAAAAGTCTAAGGTCCTAAAGTAAAGACAGGTGCAGTGGCTCTCCACTTTTAGCAACCACTGATCCTCTTCACTCGCCTAACTATTCTAAAGCAAAGCCTAGATCCATCATCTAGCCCTAGAAGGGTCCTAGACTTAAATCCCATCATATTCTCTCTGGCTGCTTCTTCTCATGAGCAAAATAAACTCAACTCCTGCTGTGGCCATGGATCCACCTACTGCAGGCACGTTGACTTCACTGCTGTGTGATGGATGAGCTCATGCCCCAAGACCCTTGTACCTATGTGACCCCTGGTTCCTGTAGAGCTGGTGGCCCTTACCTCCCAGGTTTCAGCTCAGCCATCACCTCCCCACGAGGAAGCTGGAACCCACATCCCATCCCCTTCACCTTACTCTTTTTTTCAACACGCCCGCATGTTTATTCTAACGGTGTCTCCTATGTTGTGCAGTACTCTGAGGGCCAAGGTTGTGCTTGTATTTTATTTCAGTAAATCTGTACTAGGCCCCTACCATGTGCTTGCTGTCCCTTATCATAGCCAGTTGCAGGGCTTGTGGGCTGGTATTCTGCTGAGGGAAATGTGGGAAGCAGAAGGCAGATGCAGTTGGTCCTTGGTATTCCAGGATTCTAGACTTGCAGATTTCACCTGCTTACCAAAACTCACTTGTAATCCCAGAACCCATCCTTAATTTCCCAATCAGACATGCACAGAGGGGCAGAGTTTGAGCTGCCTGAGGCAGACACCTCCGACTGAAATGTGATAAGGCAGTGACTTGCCTGGCTTTTGCTCGTGCTGAAACCTAGGGTCTCCTTTTGTGGCACCTTCAATACCATGCTTTTTGCCTTTCTGTGCTTTTGGTGGTGATGTTGCTGTTTAGAATGGTCCCCGTGTATAGTGCCATGATGTGCATGATAGAGAAAATGTATATAACGTGTTGGTCTACTGGCTTCTGCAGTGGGCTAGAGAGCTGCAGGCCATGAATTCAATGTTGACGACTCAGCAAAGTATATTACACAAGATGTCTTCAAAGCACATAAAGCAGAGCTACGTTTTGTCAGTTGATAAAAATGAACACAGCCCCTGTGTTTCCCTTGGGTACAGTGGCTCACCTAGCTCAGTGTTTCCAGCAACTTCATAAAGCAGTAGGATCAATGTCCAGTGTCAAGTGCCTGTGAGGAGGCAGTGCCCCAGGAGGCCAGCGCAGTTGTCAGGTGGCAGTGCAGACTGGGAATAGGCAGTCCAGGGTCCTGGCCCAGTTGGTCAAGATAGAGGGCACAGTTGCCTTGTTTTTTTTTTTTTTTGTCTTTTTTTTCTATTTTTTCCTTTTTTTTTTCGGTGCTGGGGACCGAACTCAGGGCCTTGCACTTGCCAGGCAAGTGCTCTTCCACTGAGCTAAATCCCCAACCCCAATATAGAGGGCACAGCATGTGCAAAGGTTGCAAGGTAGGACAGGAGCCTTCAGGCTGGACAGAGTGAGCAAGGGTGGGTGGTGGGAAGCAGGGGATGGTAAACAGGAGATTAAGCAGGCAGAGCCAGAGGACCTGCTGATGTGATGTGGAGGGGGAGAGAGTGACCCTGGGGTGTGTGTCTGGAGGGGCAGGAATGCCAGGGATGGAAGAGACATGGAAGAGCAGCTCTTGGAGTTGTTTGAGGGAGTCAGTAGAGGTGCTGGGAAGGTGGTCATGAGTTAAATTATGGAGAACTTGGGGCATTTGTAACACAAGACTGGATTGGAGGCCTTAGCACCTCCCATGGCCCACTTAGCTGTGGTGGGGAGCTGAATGGGGCCTGAACCCTTCCCTCTACTGGAAGTGCTGGGGACTGTTGGTGGGGTATAGTGAGGGGACTGAGTGGGGCCTGACCCCTCCCCTCTGCCTACAGTGCTGGAGGCACGCGTGCGACAGCTGCAAGCAGAGAGTGTGTCTGAAGTGACAATGAAGCAGGTGGAAATGTCCCAGCTTCCAAAAGGCAGGGGCCGCTGGGCGGAGAAGCTGGACCAGGAGAGGCAGAAGCTGCAGAAGCGCCAGCAGCATCTGAAGGTGCAGCTGCAGGAGCGCAGCCAGAAGCTGGCCATCAGGCTGCAGCCCTGGACCCTGCGCATTGAACCCCGGCTTCTGAGTGGGCAGCTGGCTAGTTGCCTGCAGCCTGCAGCACACAGGGCCTCTGAGAGCCCCTGGGAGGAGCGCTTGAACCAGGTGCTGCGGGAGGCCCCACGGAGGCGGAGCTCTGAGAAGCGGGCCCAGTCCAAGCCCAACCCGGCAGTGGAAGCACAAGTCTTAAGCCAGCAGCAGAAGCTCCAAGCCTTCTTCGAGTGCTGCCTGGCCACTGGTCACCTGCCCCTTGCACACCATGTGCTGGTCAGCCATCATGGCAGGCCCCAGAAGCAGAAGCTGCTCACACTGGCCATGTATAACACGGTCATGCTCGGCTGGGCTCGCAAGGTGAGGAGAGCCTTCAGAGGGAGAAAGTCTTCCCAGGGACCTGTCAGAGCAGAGCTGAGGCTCAAAGGCAGGACTTGCCCTCACATAGATTCCATCCCTTGGCTTATTTAGCTCCAAAGTTTAAGTCCTTTGTGTTTCACTTTAATAACTCTTACAGGCTTTTACATTTTTTTCTATTTATTTACTTATTTGCAGTAGTGGGGTTTGAACTCAAGGCCTTACACTTGCTGGGCAGGTGTTCTACCACTTGAGTGAGTCCGGCTCTTTTTTGCTGTTAGTTATTTTTTGAATTGGGTCTTGCATTTATGCCTGGGCCAGCCTGGATGCGACACTGGGATGATGGGCGCTTGCAGTCATCTGGCCATTGGTCGAGATGGGGGTCTCATGAACTTTTTGCCCAGGTTGGCTTCAGAACGCCTCCCGAGTAGCTGGGATAACAGGTGTGAGCCATCACACCTGGCTTTTAGGTTATTCAGATAGAAATTACATGTGGCTGTCAGTGGAAGTTTTGAAAATGACCAAAAGCAAAAGGTCCCTGTGAATGTTTTCATGCATTTCCTCCCATCTGTTCTGCCTAGAACTTCTGCACCCGTGGGTGTTCCTGTTGTCTACTGGCCCATGAACCTCAGGGATGAGGGCCTAAGTGCTCTCAGGTCAGCTTGTTCTTTTTCTTCTAGGTTTGAATCCGGGCTTTACACTTGTAAAGTAGGTGCTCTACTGCTTGAGCCACACCTCCAAGTCCTTTTTGCTCTGGTTATTTTGCAGATGGCATCTCTCAAACTATTTGCCTTGGCCAGCCTTGAACTAAGAGTTTCCTGATATCAGCCTCTCAAGTAGCTAGGATTGGGCTGGAATGTAGCTCAGTGATAGAGCACTTGCCTAGCATGCACGAGGCCCTGGGTTTGATACCAGCACCAAAACCCCCCCAAAACCAAAAAACAAACAAAAAAACAAGTAGCTAGGAATTTAGGGATGAGCTACTGGCACCTGGATTCTTCTGGTTTTCTCAAGTGGAAAGTTAGGGTACTATGATTCTTCTTTGTTAGTATAGGTGTCTGCAGCTAGCAGTTTCCCTCCGAGCACTGCTTTAGCTACATCCCTTGTTTTTTGTTCGTCTCCAAGTATTTCCTGATCCTCCAATTTCTTTTTTCTTTTTTTTTGTGGTGCTGGGGCTGGAACTCAGGGCCTACACCTTGAGCCACTCCACCAGCCCCTTTTTTGTGATGGGGTTTTTTTGACATAGGGTCTCGTGAACTATTTGCCCAGGCTAGTTTCAAACCAAGATCCTCTTAAATCTCTGCCCCCTGAGTAGCTAGGATTACAGGCGTGAGCCACCAGCGCCCAGCCCAGTTTCTTCTTTGACCCATTGGCTGTTTAGGAGAGTTGCTAACGGAGCGCTCCCCTCACCCCTGCAGCATTAGCTCCCATCCCATGATCCTGCACTCCTGGGAAATAGCAGTAAGGGCTGGTTTGATTTTAGGTTTAAGAAAAAAATAGCTGTCAAAATATTAACACAGATGTGTTCTAGAGAATTTGATGTGCCTCTGTTAGGGCATGGAACAGCAACATCCTGGGTGCATCTTGTGCTGTCCATTATTTTTAAGGCTGCAGTGCCCTTACCACCAGGTGAGGTTCATCACTGCTTGAAAGAGGTATGTCTGATCCCACCCCAGCTCACAAATCCTCCAAATCCCCCTATGCAGAGCCTTGTTAAAGGAGGTGTTTTTACTGCTAGCCCTTGTATAAGTTTCTTAGGACTCCTGAGGCAAAAATTTACAGCCTGGTAGCTTAGAACAGCAGCAATTTGTTCTCTCCCAGCCTGGAGCCCAGAAATCTGAGACTGAGATCTGTGCTCCCTCCCACAGCTCCAAGAAGGGTCCTTCCTGCCTTTCCCAGTGTGTGACATGGCCAACAGTCCTTGTTCCTTGGCTGGTGGCTGCATCATTGAATCTGCCCCATCGTCAGGTGGCCTTCTTCCCCATGTGTCTCTGTGTCCTCTCTGTTTTTTGTTTTGCTTTTCTTGCAGTACTGGGGCTTGAGCTCAGGGCCTCATGCTTGCTAGGTAGGTGCTCTACCACTTGAGCCACTCCGCTAGCCCTTTTTTATGTGGGGTATTTTCAAGATAGGGTCTTGCCAACTATTTGCCAGTTGGCATCGAACTGAGATTCTCCTCTCCTGATCTCTCCCTCCAGAGTAGCTAGGAGGCCACTGGCGCCCAGCTGACATTTCTTAAGTCAGGTTTGCAGGAATGAGAAAGGAGAGGATGTGGGGAATGTTCTTCCCTTTGGAAGCATCTGTAATGCATTTCTATGCAACCAGGAGTTAAAAGAGGAATTGCCAGAGAACCTGGAAAACAGCCTCTGGAATGCAGCTAAAGCAGTGCTCTGAGAGAAACTCACAACCTTAAGCAGATCCATTAAGAAAGGTGAAAGACCAAGGGCTGGTGGAGTGTCTCAAATGGTAAGAGCACCTGCCTAGCAAAAGTGAAGTTCCTGAGTTCAAACCCCAGTGCCTCCAAAAAAGAAAAGAAGAAAGCCAGGCTCCAATGGCTCACGCCTGTAATCCTAGCTTCTCAGGAGGCAGAGATCAGGAAGACCGAGCAAATAGTCTTGAGATCCCATTTCCCAGGCAAATAGTTCTTGAGATCCCATTTCCAAAATAAGTAAAGCAAAATGGACTGGAGGTGTGGCTCAAGTGGTAGAGTACCTGCTTTGCAAGCATGAAACCCTAGTTCAACCTTTAGTCCCACCAAAAAAGAAAGAAAAGAATGAAAGAAAGGTGGAAAGTGGAAGATCGCAAATCAATAACCCACCTCCCATCTTAGGAAACTAGAAAGAGAAGTGCACCCTGATCCCAAAGCTGACAGATAAAAGGAAGCAGTGAGATTGGAACAGAGATAGCTGAAAGCAAGAAGAGGGGAGTGGTACTAAGTATCAGTAGAAGTAAAAGTCAGTCCTTTGGAAAGATCAGCAGCAATGGCAAACCTTAAGCTAAGCTGCTTGAAAAGCAGTCAAATTTTATCAGCCTTGAAAATATGCATGTTCATATCTATAAAATTTAAAACTATAGACAAGCTCCCTCAAAGGGACACAAACCTCCCAGTAGTCCCACTGGCTGTATTTGTGGCCTCCTGACCACTCTGCACAGCAATGTAAGGTGAATGGATTTGTCTGTCTGCCCAGCTGGTGCTGGGGCTAGTGGCCCAGTCCCCTTCTGAGTCATGCTACAGAGGAGGGGTCTGCAGGAAGCAGAGGGATGGGGGTACCTGGCCATCCCCAGGCCTTCACCCTGATTTGGTGTCCCCAGGGCTCCTTCAAGGAGCTGGTTTACGTGTTCTTCATGGTGAAGGATGCCGGCCTCACCCCAGACCTGCTGTCCTATATGGCCACACTCCAGTGCATGGGGAGATTGGACCAGGATGCCCGCACCATCAAAAGGTAGGTGGGGCTTAGTAGCCCCTACCTCCCTCCACAGCTTTGTTGGGCACAGGGGCGCACTGGCAGGGTGAGTGGGAGGTGGTCTCGAGTACCCTCAGGTGGGCTTCAGGGACACTGGATTTGGGAGTCCCCTGTCCTAGCATGGGTCTGCTGTCCACCTGTGCACTGCCCCCACAGGTGTCTAGAGCAAATGGCCCAGGATGGGCTGCAGTTACAGCAACTCTTCACAGCCCTGGCCCTGTCCGAGGAGGAGCGGGCTGCACTTTTGAGGGCTGTGGTCAAAGCTGAGCCTGCCTTCAGCCCCCCGCCACAGACCCCACCCCAGGTCAACACCTCGACGCTGCTCAGGGAGATCTATGCCCAGGTGAGCCCAGACCTGAAGCTGCAGCATGTGGCAGGTAGCCCATGCAAGGTGAGCTGTGTGCTCTGGTGACTTCAGTCCTTGGTAGTAGCCCCAACTTTATAGCACCCTGTAGGCTCCTTGCTGCTGCTTTAGAGCCTTGCCTGTCTGTCATATCAGCTCCTCATTCTTCCCTTTGGGTTTCAGGAAGGGTGAACAGTCAGAGCTAGAGGTACCTGGCTCAGCAGGATACAAAGGACCTTGACATTGAGGGTGGAAGGTGCTAGGGAACATGGCCTTTAGAGTTGGACAAACTGCTGTAGCCAAGACAGGCTACAGTGTCAAGAAAGCACCCAGCCGGTGCGCAGGCAAGGAGAGTGGTGAGGGCCCTTGAAGCCATCAGGCTGATGCTCAGGTTCTCCTTTTACTGAGATGCAATACACCTGCAATCTGATCTACCATGGAAAGCATAATTCAGGGGGGAGTCTGTTCTCACAATCACACATCCGTGAAGCTGTGTCTGTCTCTGGATTCCCCTGTTGTGAATGTTTCCCATCAATGGAGTCACACACTGTGCAGTCTGTTGCATCTGGTTTTCTTACTGAGCTCAGTGTCCTCAGGTTCCCTCCATGTTGTAGTGTGTGTCACAGCCTTGCTTGACCGAGTGATCTCCAGTGTGGAGGAACACATGCATGTCCAGTTGTCCATGGTGGCACTTGGCTGTTCCTGTTCTCTGTTGTGAGTCCTGCCGCAGTGAGCCACATGTTCAGGCTTTTGTGTGGATATGCACTTTCACTTCTCAGTGCTCTGGGTTTTAGTCACTATTTTTAACTTATCTATTTTTGTTGGTCACACATTCACACGGTTCCAAGTTTGGAAAGAAAACACATTGGAGATGCAGTGAACCATCTCCCTGGACTCTGCCCATCCTCAGTGAAGGACATAAGCAGGGACATGAGGAGACTTTTGGCTGTGACTCTGCGGGGCAGGGGGCTCCTGGGTAGGGAGGTAGGCTGCTGGGTGTTGCCAGTTACTTGGAGAGGAGCACAGCTCTCTATCCTGTACCTCTCCTGTGGTTCCCTTCAGGATGGACCCGTGTCCTACCCAAAGCTGCACCTGCCCCTGAAGACCCTGCAGAACTTCTTCCAGAAGCAGCTGCACGTGGAGCTGACCAGCAGTGTTCATGTGGAGTCTGTGGAGAAGGTTCAGGGGCTGACCAAAGAGAACATTCAGGCAGTAAGGGTGTCTCCAGTCTGGACCTGTTGTTGGGACAGACCTGACGGGCTCAGCCAGGTCAAGACTCAGGGCAGACTTGTGAGTCCACGGGTGGGTCTTGACCTTCACCACCGTGCAAAGCTCCCAGGTGGACTGCTCATTCTGCCTCCTCACACCAACCATGCCCTCCTCCAGCTGCCAAGACAGTCCAGGCAGCCAGGGCCCCACAAGCTCTCCACCAGGGACATGAGCTGAGACATGAGCTCAGGGTCTGGGTGGCCCCTGCAGTGGTGATTGCCCATGTTCTGTCCCCTCGTAGCGGAAGACCCTGAAGACCCTGCGTGTGCAGTGGGAGGCAGCGCTGCTCCGGCTGCTGCAGGAGACCAAGGCCAGCCTGGCCCAAGAGGCTCACAAGGGCCGTCCCACGCTCTACCCTTTCCTGTGCCTGCTCAGCGAGCAGGAGCTCGTACGGATGCTTTTGCAGGTGGGTGTTCGCCAGGCCTGGCAGGCAGGTAGGGGGGCAGCAGGCAACATGGATTCATAGCTACATACTGTCCCCCAGGCCTTGTATGCACTGCCCGCCCAGGGCGAGTCACTCATCACCCTGGCCTATGATCTGGGCCTGCGGACCTTCAACCGACATGTTGTGCAGCAGAAGTGGCTCAGCAACCAGGTGGAGGAGCTGAAGCAGCGGTACACACGGTACCTGCAACTGTTGGCCTCTGACACTCAGGTGAGGCAGGCACTGGGCACCCCTCCCTCTCTGTGTTGTTTACTTGTGATCCAGCTCTGCTGCTTCTTGCTATGACTCCATCTGAGCCTTAGTTTCTGCACTTAAAAAATGGGGACAGCAGTTGCCCTACTAGCTGGTAAGGCTGAGGCCAATGTGGGTGTCCAGCCCAGCAGCCCCTGCCCTCTGACTCCCTAATCACCCCTTTCCACAGGTGGCTGTACCCTACCTGCCTCGGCAGTACTGGGAGGCACTGGGGGCACCTGAAGCTCCGCCACAGCGGCCCTGGCCCCTGCCAGTGGTCTTGCAGCTGGGCAAGCAACTGGCTGAGGTGCTGGTGCAGGCTGTGCAGATGCCCCGCAACCTGGCTGCTCCCCAAGGCGCCTGCAGGCTCATCCCCGTGCTTTACCATGTCTACTCCTTCCGGAGTTTCCGCCAGGTGGGTGGGGCTACAGGTCAGGGAGGCAGCAGGACCTCTGAGGGTGCCACGGAGACCCCTCGGCTGTGTTGGACAGAGGTTCTCTCTCTTCAGCCATGGGGTCATCTGCTAGGGTGGAGGATCCAATCAGGGGTCAGGAATGCTGTATGCCTCTTGGGGGCTCTTGACTTCTCTGGGCAGTTGCTGTTCCATCACTCTCACCTCTTGGGATGGGTCATCTGACATGCACAACTTGCTCACAAAAGTTAACTATCACTCCCCATCTGTTAGTGAAGGGCACACTAGTTGTTGGTTGGGCAGGGCGGCCCCTGACATGGGTCCAGGCAGGAGTGACCTGTGTGGGCTTGAGGGCCAGGTGCTGACCTCTGCGTCTCGTCCAGATTGGCATCCTCAAGCCGCACCCAGCCTTCACGCAGCTGTTGGCTGCTGCAGCAGAGACCACACTGACCTTTGAGGCAACTGACGTTCCCATGCTGTGCCCCCCGCTGCCCTGGACCTCACCACATGCAGGTGCCTTCCTGCTGAGCCCCACCAAGCTGATGCGCTCGGTGGAAGGCACCATGCAGCACCAGCACCTGTTAGAGCGCTGCCCACCTGCTGAGCTGCATGGTGCCCTGGATGCACTTACCCAGCTGGGGAACTGCGCCTGGCGTGTCAATGGGTGCATACTGGACCTGGTGCTGGAGCTCTTCCGGGCCAAGGGCTGTGCCCGCCTGGGGGTGCCACCACCTCCCTCTGAGGCACCCCGGCCTCCTGAGGGTGTCCTGCCACCTGGCACACCACCTGCCTACAAGGCTGAGGTACGGCGGGAGCTGGCACGCTGCCTGAAGGTGGCCCGTGAGATGCACAGTCTGCGCATAGATGCCCTGTACCGCCTCTCGCTGGCTCAGCACCTGCGGGAATGCACCTTCTGGCTGCCCCACAACATGGACTTCCGGGGCCGCACCTACCCCTGCCCACCACACTTCAACCACCTGGGCAGTGACCTGGCCCGTGCTCTGCTGGAGTTTGCCGAGGGCCGCACGCTTGGCCCTCATGGCTTGGACTGGCTCAAGATCCACCTAGTCAACCTCACTGGGCTCAAGAAGCGCGACTCACTGCGGGCCCGCCTGGCCTTCGCCAATGAGGTGATGGATGACATCCTGGACTCTGCGGACCAGCCCATGACGGTAGGGGCCAGCAGGCGGGCTCCAGGCCCTGTCTCCTCTCCCTCACTGACGTTTTTTCCTATCTTCTCCCCACTCTTCAGTCTGTCTCTGTCTTCCTCCATGTCTTTCATCTCTCCCCATTTCTCTGTGTCTCCTGGCCTGTCCTACTCTAGCTCTGGCCACCTCCCAATGCCTTCTGGCCTCCAGACTCTGTCCAGCAGATGGGACGGACTCCCAGTCCATCAGCTCCCACCAGGCAGCCCTCCTTCCAGAACTTTGTGTGTCCTGTGGCCACTCACTGCCTCTGTATCTCACCCATATGGATCCTTTCTTTCCTGTCACGTGTGTGTCTGGCCACCTTGTGTCTGCATGTCCCCTGAGCCAGCCCAGCTAGTCTGAACTGAGTACAGCCCCACAGTTCAGGCCCAGGCCTCACTTGAGTACCCTTCCCCCACCCACTGCAAAGGGCCGGAAGTGGTGGATGGAGGCGGATGAGCCCTGGCAGACCCTGGCCTGCTGCATGGAGGTGGCACGGGCCGTGCGGACCCCAGACCCTACTGCTTATGTCTCCCACCTGCCTGTTCACCAGGTGAGCCTGGGGAGGGCCTGCTTGAGGCAGCACAGGCCCCACAGTGGGGGTGCTCGGCTGGGACTCAGTTTAAGGCATCCTGGGTCCTGCATTTGCAGTCTGAAGTTTCACTGTAAAGTGTGGGTGTCCCATAGTGGTTCATCTGACCTTGCCATGTGCCTGTGGGCAGGCAGGTCCCCCTTTGCCACAAATCTCTACCTCTCTGTGTGCCCCAGCTTCCCCAGCACAGTGTGGGGCAATGCCTGTTTCTCAGTCTTGGGGCCTGGGGCGTGGGGACTCGGAGCTGTGATTGCCAGCTCATGGATGCCCCTCCACCTAGGACGGCTCCTGCAATGGTCTGCAACACTATGCTGCCCTGGGCAAGGACAGTATGGGTGCCGCCTCTGTCAACCTGATGCCCTCAGACCTGCCACAAGACGTGTACAGTGAGGTGGCTGCAAAGGTGGGCTCCAGGGCTATCACCCCTGTCCCCACCCAAGGTCTCTGGTGCAGCAGGAACGGTCCTGCAAGTGCCTGAGTGTGGCAGATTCCTTAGTGACCCTCGTGGCCTCAGTCTGTTGCATGATGTGGTAGGGCACTGTTGGGTGAGATTAGGGCTCCTAGATGGCCCCTATCAGCACTGACTGCCCACCTGCCTGTGGCCAGGTGGAGGTGTTCCGCAGGCAGGATGCCACGAAGGGCATACGAGTGGCCCAGGTACTTGAGGGCTTTATCAGCCGCAAGGTGGTGAAGCAGACGGTAATGACTGTGGTGTATGGGGTCACCCGCTATGGAGGGCGCCTGCAGATTGAGAAGCGCCTCCGGGAACTCAGCAGCTTCCCCCAGGTGAGAGGACGGCCCTGCTCCCTGCACCCAGCCACTAGCTTCCCCCACCTCCTTCCTCTACTCTCATATGGACCTCAGGCCTCATCTTCTGAAAGGTGGAATGGGGTGTGAGTGGGGCAAGTCCTGTGAAGCTATCGGTTCAGTGGCGTGGGGCAGGTGTGTGGAGGGACCAGCTGCTGGTCTGGCCCTGCCCACTGCCTGCCTTCTTCAGGAGTTTGTCTGGGAGGCCTCCCACTACCTTGTACGCCAGGTTTTCAGCAGCCTGCAGGAGATGTTTTCAGGCACCAGAGCCATTCAGGTGTGTGTCTGTTGTCTTGAGTAGCCTCCTTGCCCCCACCCTCAACCTGGCCCATTGTCCCCTTCTCTGCCACCACCCAGGCTGAGGCATAGCCCCAGCCTGAGCTGATGCCCTGTTCCATAGCACTGGCTGACCGAGAGTGCCCGCCTCATCTCCCACACGGGCTCTGCAGTGGAGTGGGTCACCCCCTTGGGCATCCCCATCATCCAGCCATACCACCATGACTCCAAGTTTGTGGTATGTGGACCTCCTGGCCCTCCACTCCCTGGTTGGGGACTTGGACAGGACTCATTGCCCCTCTGTCCCCACCCTGTAGGTCAGAGGCGGGCTCCAATCCATCACCTGCATCAGCAGTGCAGACAGCAACCAGTGAGTGGCTAGGGGGGCATAAGGGGGAGTCCTAGGGAAGAAGAAAGGCTCCTGAAGATGGAGACTGAGGGGGGATGCCAAAGGAGGGAGACTGGGAGGCACTGAGGGAGGGTGCTGGACTAGAGCTGGTACAGACACACCGAGCCCGGCCGTAGCATGCCACCTGCCCTCCAGGAAGCCCAACACACTCAAGCAGAAGAATGGTTTCCCACCCAACTTCATCCACTCACTAGACTCTACGCACATGATGCTCACCGCCCTGCACTGCTATAGGTAGGTAGGCACTGCTGGGGACTGACATGGGCTGGAACAGGTGTGCTGCTGGTAGCTTGTAACTGTCTACAGCATGACAGTCCTATTCTGGTGACTAGGGACATGCTAGGACAAGGATGTGAGGCCTAGTCCAGCAGGACAGGTCCAGGCCTTTCCCATCAGGGGCTGAGTGGAGACTCATAGCAGGGCAGGAGGGTTTTGTCTGCTGGGCAAGAAGAGCCACATGTGCAAAGCGGGCTGGGCTAGCGAAGGTGAGCTGTTGTGACAGTGAAGGGGCCTTATGGGGTTTCCCATACCACAAGGTCTTCTGGTGGTTTCTGGGGTCATAAGCCATGCAGGATGCTGGCAGAGGCCTTTAGGTTTCTGTCCTGCACACAGGTGGCCCCGAAGCAAGTGGATAATCCTCCTAACACTCACTGACATGCAGCTGAGGCTGGACTGAGTTGGGTTCAGGGTGCTGTGTGTCAGGATGGTGTGAAGCTTCAGATGGAGCCTGGGGTGGGGCTCAGTGTCAGCCACCCCTGAAGGGGTGAGGTGGTTTCCCTGAGGACCTTTCTGCTGAGAGGAATGAGAGGGCAGTCCTGGGGGTGCCAGTGCCAGGCAATAAAGTGAGGGAGCAGGAAGAGGGGGCTCCTTGGACCCTGTGTCCCATGGGGAAGGTGTGGTTGGCACAGGTACATGGGACAGGCTCCAGGTCCTATAGTGGTGGGACAAGGCACCCTTCTCATGGGAGGTCTCTGCTGCCCAGGAAGGGTCTGACCTTCGTTTCAGTGCACGACTGCTTCTGGACACACGCAGCTGATGTCCCAGTCATGAACCAGGTGCGTCCGTGTTCCTCTACTGAGAAGATGGAATCTTATTCAGTGATTCCCCAGGCGTGGTGCCCAGACCTTGTCTGACCTGGGAACCCACCTGGCCCCCCACTTCCCAGCAAGCAAGAGTTTCCTGACATCCCTTTGCAGGTATGCCGTGAGCAGTTCATCCGTCTGCACAGCCAGCCCATCCTGCAGGACCTGTCCAAGTTCCTGATGAATCGCTTCTGCCTCAGCCCCAGGTGAGATGCCCGTCCCACCCCAGGTGGCCCTGATGTCCTTTTTATGGCTCTGCCTGTGCCTTTGCCTTACCCCCTCCCTGTTTTTAGTGCCACGTCCAAGCTCTCCGATCGCATCCTGGTCACCAAGCTGCAGGAGACGCTGCAGTCTGTGCCAGAGACAGGTAAGGGGAGGGGCCCAGGCCCAGGCATGCACAACCACTTGGCTGTAGCACCCCTGGCGCCCCTAAGCTTCAGCTCCCTGCTCCCTCCGCAGGGGCCTTCGACCTGGAGCAGGTGAAGAACTCCATGTACTTTTTCAGCTGATGCAGGCCCTGCCCACTGTCCCCAGGTGCCCTGTCCATAGTGTAAATAAAGCTGTCATCACCCACGGGAGCTGCTGCCTTCTAGGGATGCGCGCACCGCCAAGCAGTCAGACTGCGCGCTGGGCGCCAATGCTGTTATTTATTGCGCGGAATGGGGGGATGGGTTAATGGGGCGTGGGGGCCGCGGTGGGCGCTGCTGTCTCGGCTCATCAGTACATTCATCGCGGTGGTGGGGACCTCGGCCTCACCCCCACGGAAGCACGGCCAGGATGCCGACCTCTGTGTGCCCGGTGCTGGAGGAAGCGGCCGTGCCCACCCCAAGGAGGTTACCGCGGATTCGTGGACAGGGGCGGGCTGGTTATTGCGTGAGCGCGATGGGGGAGCGGGAAGCCGGCAGGCCAAGTATTGCACTTAAAAACTGAATCCTTCAATGGCGACCACCTGCCAGAGTGGGGTGGGCGGGGCTCCACAGCCATCTCTTCTCGGCCCAGGGGCCGACCCAGTCCCCTTTTACAGTTGGGGGAACTGAGGCACCGAGGTGAAGGAGTCCCTCGCTCCCACGTGCGTGTGGCCGCTGCTGGGGGCAGGGGCGATGGGGGTGGGCACGGGGCGATGAGAGGACAACCGGGAGCGAGGGGCTGCCCGCCGCTGTCGCCCGTCCGACTACAACTACCTACGTCCCTCTATGGCTTCTGCGTGGGCGGGCGGGCGCCGGGGCAGCGCATGGCATGGCTTTGGTCTGGATGACGGCCCCGCCCGGCCCGGTGGCCCGCGGGGCGCCACGCGAGGGTCACAAGTTGGATGAGAGGCGCGAGCGCGCAGAGTCCAGCGGGTCGAGGCCACCGGCGGTGCCGGACAAGGCCGAGTCCCTGCGGTCCGGGCTGGGCGCAGCGGCCCGGGCGGTAGGTGTGGGCCCCAGGCGTGGGGTGGAGCTGCTGGCCTGGCGCGCGGAAGCCGCAGGCCCAGGGGCACCGTGGGGCAGCGAGGGCTGTGAGGCGGACAGCGGGCGCGAAGCACGACTTAGCCGGCGCGCAGGTAGTGCAGATCCCGCATGGGGGGCCGCGGGCGAGCCGGGCGCACCGCCATAGGGCGAGGTCCGCGGCGCCCGAGGGCTGGCAGGCGCGCCGGGGGGACTGGCAGTGGGCGCAGGCCCCGGAGAGGCTACGGTGGGTGCGGGACCTGGGGGCATGCGGCGCACAAGGCGCGGCGAGCCGAGCGCCAGTGGCCCTACAAGTGGGCGTGCAACCTGCGGGCAGAAGCTCATGGCTACTGCCTGCTGCAAGGTGGCGATGGCCGAGGTGACCTGCGGCGGCGGCGGGGGCGGGAAAAGGCCAACGCGCTGCCCCAGCTCTGCCTGCTGCACCATCTCGCGGTCGTACTTGACAATCTCCTGGATGATGGCGTTCTCCTGGTTGTTGAACACGCCTGAGCTCAGGTCGTGCTGCACCTTGTGCAGAAGGATCGAGTTCTTCTTGCCTGGGGGGCGAGGGGAGGAGCATCAGCACACTGTGCCTGCTAAGTACCAGGCAGGGATGGGGTCTTGCTGTGTGAGACGAGCAGCTTATTAAGCTTCTGGAGCATACAGTGATCACACAGAGTACCTGATGTATACAATAGGCACACATGGAGTGCCAGCTGTGCAGAGCAAGTACATAGAGCACCTGCTGTGTAGAGCAAGTATTGAGCACCTACTGTATACAATAAGCATATATGGAGCACCTCCTGTCCACAGAAAGCAGGTAACTTTCTGAGCATTTCCTGTGTGCAGCAAGAACACGGAACACCTGCTGTGTGCCTACTCAGCCAGCACACGCAGAGCACCTTATGGCAAGCAGCAAGCATGAACTGAGTGTTCAGTGTGTATAGCAGGCTCATGGCGTACTTGCTTATCTCACGTGCGATGGTAACACAGCAGGGATCAGACACTGCACAGCGTGTGCGTAAACACCCTACATACAGTACTCGTGCTGTTCGTCTCCAGTGGGCAGAAAGCACATCTGGAACACTTGCCTGTGCACAGCCACAGTGCCAAGTATTTACCACATGACAGGCATGTATTATCTACTGTAGACAAGTCTGTTTAAGGACCTGCCATTCACAAGTGTGTTAAGCACCTACTGTATATTGCCTATCATATGCAAGCATGTGTTGAGCACTTTTTGTATACTGTAAGACCCTCTGTTCCCTCCCTACTCCACCCAGTCCTGCTTTTTCAGCCACTGTTTTCACATTTCCTGATTCCTATGTCCTGCCCTCAGCAAGTCTTGGGGCTCCACCTCCCCCTGTCCCTGAAGCCACAAATGCATAACAAGCCAGGCCACCATCTTCCTCCTGGATGCTGCCTCCTGTGGAATGCAAATCTGATCAGCCCCCTCTCTCCCCACAACACCTAGAACTCTCCATGGATCCCTACTGCTCCTGATTTAGTCTGAACTCCTCCATCCATGGCCACTAGGCTCTGTACATCTGGCTCCTTCCTATCTCCCTCCTTCAGACCTCTTTTCTACCTCAGGGCCTTTGAATGTGCTACGGACAATCCAGGAACACCCTTTTGCACCTTACAGGTGCCTCTTCCACTCAGCATCCCTCCTCAGAGCTGCCCCTCTGTATGTGATACGACCACAGCCCCTGAGCAGTCTCCTGGTCCACAACCTGTACCCTGGCGCACTGCAGATGCTCAAAAAGCATTTGCCAAATGAGCAGAAACCGCACACAGCAGGAGGCGCCCAGCTTCTCTTTATTCAGCCAAAGCAGGGCAGGGCAAGGAGCCCGTCTAGATTCCAGAGACCTTGAGGGCCAGGCCACGCCCCTAGCTCCACCCATCCCTCCCACGGAGGCTACCTACTCACCGATGCGGTCCAGGCGGTCGATGGCCACTGTCTCGAAGGCGCGCCGCATCATGGGATACTCCTCCAGCACCTCGTTGAAGTTGTCCACGCTCAGCGAGTAGAGGCGGCAGTAGGTGTCCGCACGCACGCTGGCCGTGCGTCGGCCCCGCGTGAGCAGGCAAATCTCTGCGTTGCCCAGAGAGGCAGCTCAGCCCCAGGACGGTGCTGCCCCTACTCCCTGGGACGGTCTAGCCTCTGCAGCTTCTCTGGAGCTACCCCTGCCAGCCAGGGCTCCTACCAACACCCCCGCCATTCCACCCCCTGCCACCGGCGTCCACCCTGCCCTCCACCCCCTCACCGCCGAAATAGGAGCCATCGGACAACTTCATCTCCTTGTTGCCCTTGGTGAGCACGCTGACCACGCCATGCTGGATGAAGTACATCTTCTTGCCGATGGTGCCCTCCCGGATGATATAGTCGCCGGGCTGAAAGACCTCGAACTTGAGCTTGGTCAGCATGGCGGTGACAAAGTTAGGGTCTGCATTGGCGAAGAGTGGCATGGAAGCCACCAGCTTCCGGCAGTTGAAATTGACAATCTCCTGCGGGGTGGGAGGCAGTGTGGCCTCAGATGGGGTTGGGGGGGGACTGACTCACCCCTTAACTCCCTCTGCTCATCTGAGAGCAGGGTTAAGTGCAGTGGCCTGGCAGCCAGCACCCTACTTCCTAAGCAAAAGCTGGAGTCAAAAGTGGGAAAAGAGCCACAGCTCCCTACACACCGGCAACACTGGACAGGAGAAAGCAATTAGAGACCCAGTAGCTGAACTGGAAAAAGGAAGACTGCCTCTTTGCAGGTAATGTGACTGCCTGGAAAACCCAAAAGAATGGAAGGAAGTTAGAGCATGAGGGAACATGGCACAGAGAAACAAACAAGGCCAGTGCAGCTCAGGCCTGAGCACCTGCCCAACACTAAAGGAAAAAAAAAAAAAAAAACCCAAGAGCCAACCACCTGGCCTATGGTGACGCAGGCCTGTGATCCCAGCACTATGGCAGGCTGAGACAGGAGGATCCTGAGTTCCATGCCAGCCTGAGCGTACATAGCAAGACCCTGTCTCAAGACAGGATCTTATTAAAGTCAGAGTGATTGATGGTCACCCTTGGAAAGGTAGCCTCCAGAGCTGGGAATGTCCTGGGGTTTTCTTTTTCTTTCTATTTTTTTATTTGTTTTGCAGTGCTGGGATTAAGCCCAGGACTTCACACAGGTTAGGCAGGTGTTCACCACTGAGCTGTACCCCAGCCCTGAAAGGTCCCATATTTGATAAGTGGGGTATGAAGGGTGCTCGCTGTATGGGACATTCCTCGAACTGTGCCCTTGTGACTTGGGAACTTTTCTGTAAGACATGTTACAATAGGAAGAAAATCTTACCTTGAAAAGAAAATGGACAATTTTATATATAAAACGAAACCACTTAGGAGAAACAAGTGAAAAGATTTGTTCACACCAGCATAAAGAGCTAAGGAAGATGGCTTGGGATGACTTTAAGGAGTGGCCAGAACTCTAGGACGAATACTCAAAAATACCCCCTGAAGCTGGGCACTGGTGGTTCATGCCTATAATCCTAGCTACTCAGAAGGCAGATCAGGAGGATCACAGTTCAAGGCCAGCCCAAGTGAATAGTTCATGAGACCCTATCTCGAAAAAACACCTATCACAAAAAAAGGGCTGGTGGAGTGGCTCAAGGTGTAGGCCCATAGTTCAAACCCCAGTACTGCAAAACAAAACAAAACAAAACAAAAACAACCAACCAAACAAACAAATACCCCTGAAGGATGTCCAAACACACAGTCCTCAGACTCCTACCTGTCCTGGGGCATCTGCTCCTGTTCCTCACACACTTAACATAGTCCCAGAATTTTAAAATAAATAAATAAATAAATAACTGAATCGAGTCAAGGTCATTTAAAAGAAGAAATGAGCAAGACCCAGCAGGAAACATGAAGCAGTAGAGAAGGGAGGCGGAACCAGCCCCCATGACTCACAGCGGGGCTGGCACTGACAGAGCAAGCAGACAGGCCAAGGAGGAGGTGGAAATTCCAGACACACAAAATAAATCAAAGTCTAGAGACAGAGCCACACACATACAGGGCTGTAGTATAAGGTAAGAGGAGTCCCCAAGTCACAGGCAAAGGGATGAACTTGATCCTTTCCTTACTCCACACAACAGGAGAATCCCAGAGGCCAGGATCTAGGTGTGGAACCGAAAAGCAAAAGTCTAGAGGAAAACATGAGTGAATTCCACATGGGTTGGGCGCGTACAGCAGACACATAGTGTGACCTGCGAGCAGGAATCAGGAGCCTGCTTTGTACAGAAAGTATGGATTAAGTGCCTGTTGTATACATGAATAACACTGGGCTACAGAGAAAGACCCCGTATCAAAAAAGTATGAATTATATACCCATTGCATATAGAGAGCATCTACAGCTCCTGCTGTGTATAGAAAGTAGTCTTTATTGTTTGTTTTCATTTTTTGAGCAGGGTCTCAACTATGTAGCTCAGGCTGGCCTCAAATTTGCCATCCTCCTGCCTCCATCTCCTGAGTGCTGGGGTTATAGACATGCACCAGCAGGTCTGGCTGAGTTCAAGACAAAGAAAGTTTGTCTTGAACTCTCTACAGCAAGTGCACATAGAGCACCTCCTATAAAAATCAAGTATTTTTTTGGCACCTACTGTGTATGAGCATACATGGAATATATGAGTATAGTATTAAAATGAATCTGCACAACCAAAAATGCTATAAGCAAAGGTAAAAGACAAATGGCCATCAGGATGAGATCTGTATCACAAAGGGTCATTGTCCTCCATATACAAAGGATTTCTAAAAACAGAAAAAGGCCAAAAGCTCTGTAGAGAAACAAGAAAAGCACAGTTCACAGAAAGCAAAATACAGCTGGGTGTATTTTACAGCTGGTGCACCTGTAATCCTAGCACTCGGGAGGCTAAGGGAGAAGGATTGCAAGTTTGAGGACAATTTGGGCTACTGGGTTACATACACAGTGAGACCCTGTATCAAGAGAAGGAAGGAAGAAAGAACAAGAAAGAGGGAGGGAGGGAGAGAAAGAGAGAAAGAAAGGAAGGAAAGGGGAACAAAAAGGAAAGGGAAAGGAAGAAAGGAAGAGGAAGGAAGGAAGGGAAAGGGAGGGGAGGGTCCAGCTGGATCCTGGAATAAACTAGGAAGAGGGACAGGGCAGGGAGAAGCTGGGCCTTTCTGAATATATGCCGCTTTGTAGACTCAACTTTGGAACTGTGTAAACATCTGGATAATTAGGGGGATGGGCAGTAATAGCTAATGCGGGCTTCCTTTGGGCTGATGGGAACATTCTGGAATTAGAGTGGCAATGGTTGCACAGCTCTGGGTAAAAACCAGTGAACTTTATGCATTTATGGTCTGTGAGTTATATCTACAAATGAGAGCATGCATGAGAATGATGGCCAAATACAAGGTGACATTTCTATGGCTAACTACAGCACCTGCCTCCCAGGAGTCCCCACCCTCAGAAGTTCTAGTGCCTCTTGGCCCCAGGGCTCTGCGGGCTGGCTGGTCCTCCACAGAAGTAGCCAAGTCAGACGATCATGGGGATGAGGGAGGATTGTCATACAATGACTGGCAGCCAAGAAGACTCAGAGAGACAGACACAGGAAGCAAGCTGTGTGACAATCAAGAGCCCCAGACACTGCGAGAGGCAGGAAGGGCCTCCCTGGGGTCTTAGAGGGAGCACAACCCTGCAGACCTGCCTGGAGTTTGGTTTTCGGCCTCTGGATGGTGGGAAGATCTGATTCTGGTTCTGTATTAAACTGCCACCATGTGGGCGCTTGCTGTGGCAGCACCCCCAGGAGAACTGTCCAAGGGCACATGGGCTGCCAGAGTAGGACCTGGGGTTTAAACTGGCAGGTTAGGCCTGAGTGCTCCCAGCCACCCTGAGCTGCTTGTTCTGCTCACCCTCTGTCCAGCACAGACCCCAGAAGGTCTGCTAACAGGAAGATAGGAGCAGGCGGGCATGTGGGGTGTCGCAGGGGTGCAGGGAGGAGGTTCATGGAGGGGAGGGCATGGGCACAGCCTGGCAAGATCCTTCCCACTGCAGTGCCCGTCTCACCTCCCGCAGGGGCCCATTCAGCTCGCCCAGGATGCTGTCTTCATCGAACATCTTGCCCTGGTAGCGGTGCTCATAGTAGTCATGGATCTTCTGGCGGAAGTCAGCAGGCAGCTTGTGGAAGGACATGTACTGCTCCACTTGCTTGTACTGCAGTGGGAGGAGCCAGGTCAGCAGCTGCTGAGGAAAAGGTTCCAGCCCCACCCAGGGACAGTGGCCCTGCCTGGCCTGGAGTGGGCTGCCCACCCAGTGCAGCACCAAATACGAGTGTTTATATTTAAACCCAAATATACTTTAAGTAAAAATTCATCAGTGAAATTAATTCTTGATATCCTGCAATCAATATCAAATAATATTCTAAATAGTGATTCTAAGATCTTAACTCTTAAGTGTCGCCAGGTGAAATTCATGCAAAGCTGAATGAGGACATCGGTGCCATCCATGTCTGGAACATATTTATCCTAAAATGCAGCTGTTATCTGAAATATACGTGTAACTAAGCATGCTGAAGCCTATCTGGCAGTGTGGCCCTGGGCATGGTAGCCAGCTACACAAGGGCAGGGCCTCCTGCTGGATGGAGGCTGAGCCCCAGGTGCCTGGCACGCTCTCCCTGCCCAGAGCCTACCCCTGCCCAGCCCAATTCCCTCCTAATGTTCTTTCCAGAAACCACTGGCCAGCCCCTTCTGAGCTGAGCCAGGGGGATGTGGGTGCCAGGCCCTGCTGTCCCCAGGACGGCACCCCAGGGGTGTCCCAGTCCCATTTCCACCCAACCCCGCCTGGCTCCAGCTGCCCTGAGCTCAGCAGAACCCGTGATGCACAGGCGGGTGGCAGCACCAGCTCATGTTTGGGTGCGAGGCTGTGGCTTCCGGACAGTGGGCGCCTGGCCTGGGGCCCAGCTGATCCAGTGTCCCAGCTTTGTATGTGTGTGGTGGAGGACACAGCTCTTGGGTAGGGAAGCCAGCGGGACAGGACAGACAGGGTGGCATTGGGAGGGGTCAGGCCTGTTGTCAGCCCAGGAGAGGGGAAACTGAGGCATGACATGGACAGTGAGCTGCAGTCTAGGTGGGCTGCTAGGGGGTCAACACTCACTTTCCCTCTGCCCTTCCCATCTTCAAGTGGCCCCACATGGCTGTCCCTAGGACCAACCCCAATGCACCTTCTGGCTGGGCAGAGGCTAGACAGGAGCTGCTGACAGCCTTGCTCTCACTGAAGCCTTACTCTGGAACCTGGCCTCTCAGTGTCCCCACACAGCCCCAGGGAGCTCCTGATGCCAGGGGACTGGTCCTGCTGGCTCTGAGCTCCTTGGCTCTTGTCCCTTCCTAATCACCACCCAAGACCCCCTGGGCCTGCACCCCCACTCTCACCCCATGCTCCTGTGGCCCCACACCTGGGTCCTTCCCTCTGTCTCTGTCCTGAACACCTTATCTGGAGCTAGAGGACAGGGCTGCCTCCCCACTAAGATCCCAGGGCAGAGCCCCGTTCACCCTCAGGCCCTGGAGCAGGGCCGCCTCCCTCCTCAGACCTTCTCCTGGTACTGGCGCCGGGAGGAGTCCAGTGACTGGATGAGTGCTGTGGCGTGGCCGATGAACATGGCGTAGCAGGTGGCCCCCACAATCATGCTGAGCATCGTCAGCCAGATGTCTGTCATGCTCTCAGGCGCCTGCCGCCCATACCCGATGCAGAGCATGTGACTCATGGCCTTGAAGAGCGCGAAGGAGTAGAGCTCACTCCACGAGTGGTTCTGCAAGGCCAGGGGCAGGTGGTTTGAGGTGGCACAGCCACCAGGAGCCCCTTAACTTCTGCCCCCCACCTTCCTGCAGAAACCTGAGTGGTGAACTCCCCATGATCCAAGGTGACAAGAGAAACAGACCCAGGCAGAAGACTCAAGTCCCTGAATGTGGCAGCAAGACAGCAGGGACAGGCCTCTTGCCATCTCTCACTTCACTCCCGGGGAAACTAAGTCCCAGAGGGGCCCAACTCTGGGCAGAGTGTCTGTGTGGCCAAGAGGACATACAAAGCCCTAGGGACAGGCAAATTGGAGGCACCAGAGTCACACCTGAGGGGCAGAGGACACCCTTGGGTGTCCTCAGTTGACCCAGCCGAGGAAGGGGGGCAGTGGGCCTGATCAGGAAGTGGAACTGCTTGCACAAGTGTCAGCTGGACAATGAGCTCCTCAGCCCGGGCAGCTGTGCCAGGCACCAGGGAGGGGCCTGCGGGTTCTCCCTCCACTGCTCCTGACTCCATCCAAGTCTGCCTGCTCTGTGCCCCCAGAAAGCATTCCACACCCTACATGTGCCCCTGACCCCAGGGCAAGAGAAAGGCTTGCTCAGGTGCTACCCTGACTTCAGTGCCTACAGAGTCCTATTTTAACAACAGAACCTTTGTTACTTTATTATTTTTCTTTTTTTTTTTTAAGGTGAGACTAAGGTTTGAATTCAGGGTTTTGAGCTTGCAAAGCAGGCACTCCACCGCTTGAGCCACACCTCCAGTCCATTTTGCTCTGGTTATTTTGGAGATGGAGGGCTCTCAAACTTTTGCCCAGTCTAGCCTTGAACCTTGATCCTCCCAATCTCAGCCTCCCAAGTAGCTAGGATTAAAGGTATGAACCGCTGGCACCTGGAAATTTGTTATTTATTTTTTAGGGCTCTGGAAAAAACCTTCCCACTTGAGGATCGCCATGGGCATTTAAAAAATAAATTTGTGTAAAAACAAAAGTGGAATCGACAGGAAGGCAGCATTGAACACGTCTCTGGGTGGCAATGGTCCTAAAAGTTTTCCTGAGTGATGGTAGCTGAGCTGTCATTGGACTTCCCAGGCTGACCTGACTCAGTGGCCATCAGTAGCCCACAGGGCACTGATGGGCATCCGGGTATCAAGGAGCAGGGGCGGGGCCTGTGGCGGGGGCAGGGCAGGGCTCACCACCATGTTGTTGATGGACACCCAACAGTCGCTCGGGAAGTCCTGCAGCATGGGTACCAGGAACTGCAGGCAGCCATCCCAGTGGCACAGCAGCAGCATCATGCTGATAAGGTTGCAGATACGCATCACGGCGCTCGCCAGGTCGTAGGTCATGTGGAAGATCTGGGGGACATGGCTGTGAGGGTCCCACACCGACGGCACCCTCCCCAGAGACCAGAGAGGTGCCCACGCCAGCACTGCCCCTTAGGGCTCTGTCCGCAACTCTAGAATCCATGAAATGCCTCAGACCCCCTCCAACTCCTTCCATTTTAGCCCCCATCCAGAGACCCCCAAATCTCTCTGACAGGATTTCCCAGTCCCCTTACCCAGGACTCCCAGGATCCTCAACTCATCCTGTGGCCGGCCTGACCCCAGACCTGTCCCCACCCACATTCCTCCTTCCCTCTCAATGGCCACAGGGACAGGAGTGGGTCAGAGGCAGGACTGGGGCAGGGCATTTGGACTTGAAAGGGGAGGCTGGCTTTGTGTTTCTGAGACTCAGTTTCCCTACTAGCAGGGACTTCAGATCCCTCCTCCCACAGAGCTGAACAGAGCAGGCACGGGAGCAGCTACCTGACCCTGCCAAGTGCTACTCCTACAGTACACAATGCTGCCCCAGTGTCCCACACCTGCCCTTAGAACCATAGTTCCAAGCCACACTGCACAGCCACACCCATCAGTCCGTGGTGCAGTCCTGGACCCACTCTTGTAGCATTGGTCCAGCCCCACGCCAGACGCCTTCCTTTGAAGCTTTTTTTTTGGTGGGGAGGGGGTCCTGGGGCTTGAACTCAGAGCCTATACCTTGAGCCACTCACCAGCTCCTTTTTGTGAAGAGTTTTTTTTGTTTTGTTTTGTTTGGGAGATTGGGTCTCATGAACTATTTGCCTGGGCTGGCTTTGAACCACAATCCTCCTGATCTCTGCCTCCTCAGTAGCTAGGATTACAGGCGTGAGTCACCGGTGCCCAGCTGCTTAGAAACTCTGACCCCGCCCTTGCCGCACTGGCCTCAGCCCCCCCTGAGGCCCTGCCCCCTGCCCACTAGGTCCTACCACCTTGGCCCCACCCACACCAGAGGCCCCGCTTCTGCCCTGCCCTCACCTCTTCCCACTGGTGGATGTAGCGGATGAGCCGGGACAGGCGAAGAAGCCGCAGGAGGCTGAGGATCTTGGTGAAGCGCACGATGCGCAGGGCGCGCGCCGTCTTGTAGACCTCGGAGTCAATGCCCTTCTCCACAATGAGGAAGATGTAGTCCACCGGGATGGACGACACGAAGTCCACCACGAACCATGTGCGCAGGTACTTCTTCTTGATCTTCTCGGGGTCTAGGATGATCTCTGTGTTGTCCTCAATTACGATGCCCGTGCGGAAGTTCAGCACCAGGTCCATAAGGAAGAAGGTGTCAGAGACCACGTTGAACACGATCCATGGGGCTGTGGTCTCGTCCTTGAAGAAGGTGATGCCCACAGGGATGATGATGAGGTTTCCCACCATGAACAGCAGCATGGTGAAGTCCCAGTAGAACCTGGGGGAAGCAAGGCCGGCTCAGGTATCCCACCTTTGCCCATATTGTGCCCTGTGCCTGGTGCCTTTCTTTGGAGGCACCTTCAAGGACCCCAGATCCACTACTCTGGCAAGGGCCAGACTTGAGGCCTGGGGTTAGGGAAACACATACACATACACATACACATACACACACACACGCACACATACACACACACACGCACACACACACACACACACACTGCCTAATGCCATCTCTGGCCTGCTCTGACCTTCCGTTGTAGGTGCAGGGGCCTAAGAAAGCCCAAGCGTTTGCTCAAAAATAGATGAAATGTTTCCCATGACCAAAGAGAGACAATGTGCCAGATGCAAGGCTGGCGTTCAAAAATTATTAGTGCAAGAGAAAAAGGTACAGGACAGGAGCGGGGCTGGAGGGTGGGGAGTGGAGTGCTTGGGGCATGTGCAGGAGGCACAGAGAAGCTGGCGGTGGCAGGCATGCAGAGAACAAAAGGCTGGGCCAGGAAGAACATGGTGGAGACTACCCCATACGTAGCTCCTGTCCCAGAAGCTGTACACCCTGAGCCATATTGGGGGTAGGGCTCCTCTATGGTTACTGCAGGCCACCTCAGAAAGCACCTTGAGGCAGGGCACCAGTGGCTTATGCCTGTAATCCTAGCTAGTCAGGAGGCAGTGATCAGGAGGATTGTGGTTTGAAGCCAGCCCAGGCAAATAGTTCTCGAGACCCTATTTCAAAAATACCCAACACAAAAATGTACTGGTGGAGTGGCTCAAGTACCAGACACACACACACACACACACACACACACACACACACACACACACACACACACACCACCTTGAGGGCCTGGACAGGGGTGGGGGGTATCCATCCAGGATGGAGAGAGAGGCCAGGTATGGGCTGGGCTGGCACCCTCACAGACAGGCCAAGAGGGTGGGGAGGAGAGCAGTTCACAACTTGGCAAATGTTTGGACATTTAATATAATAAATAAGCGTACTAAAGTGATGATGGATCACTTCTACTCCCAAGTACACCCAGACCGGATACATGTCCCAAAGTCAATCCCAAAATTCTTCCTGGGAAACACTGACAGAAATGGGTCTTCCACTCAGGGATTGTCTATTTACGGGCAGGTATGGTGTGTGAATGCCTCATGGGGACAAAGGCCACATGGACAGATACCTGGCCCTCAGCTATCGAGAAAATGCAAATAAAAATCTCTCGAAGGAAAAATTGGAGGCACCTCACAAAGTTAGATGCAGAGTTCCCAGAGAATCAGCAGTCCCTCTGAGGATGAGGCCAAGAACAGAGCAAGGTCCCCAACAAAGCTTCACCCCTACATCCATAGCACATGGTTCACAGCAGCAAAAAGGCAGAAATGGCTCCCGTGTTCATGGACAGATGAGTGGACACTTAGAGCAGAGCGGGACCTTGAGGACATAGCACTCAGTGACAGAACCAGACACACAGGCCCCAGTGTATGACTCCACTGATAGGAAATGTCTAGAACAGGTGAATCCAGAGACAGGAAGTGGACTCATGGGTGACAGGGACTGGATGAGATGACTGCTCTTGGGGACAGGCTTCCTTTCAGGTTGATGGAATTCTGGAGAAAACGGCACAATGTGGATGTGCTTAATGCCAACGGACTATATACTTTAAAATGGCCAAATGGAGCTGGGTGCTGGTGGCTCACACCTGTAATTCTAGCTACTCGGGAGGCAGAGATCAGGAGGCTCGCGGTTTGGAAGCCAACCCAAGCCTAATAGTTCACGAGACCCTATCCTGAAAATACCTAACACCAAAAGGGCTGGTGGAGTGGCTTAAGGTGTAGGCCCTGAGTTCGAGCCCCAGTGCTACAAAAAACAAAAAAAAGCCAAATGGGAAATGTTAGGAGATATGTTTTAGCTACACTATAAAAGAAAACCCTCTGTCAGGTGCTGGTGGTGCATACCTGTAATCCTAGCTACCCAGGAGGCAGAGATCAGGAGGATCAAGGTTCTAGGGCAGCCTGAGAAAAAAGCGAGACCCTATCTCAAAAATACCCAACACAAAAGTGATGGAGTGACTCAAGTGGTAGAGTTCCTCTCTAGCAAGCTCAAACCCCAGTACTACCAAAATAAATAAATAAAGTTTCAGCAGCCAGCACTCGGGAGGCTAAGGCAGGAGTTTGAGTTTGAGACTAGCCTGGGTTACCCAGGGAGACCATGTCTCAAAAAAACAAGAATGAAAACTCCAACGCTCATTTTCTTTTGCTCTTAAAGTTGGGGGGAACCCTCTCCAACCCTGATGGTGTCCCTACCAGGTGGGTTTGTATGTCTGTCTTGTGAGTCCAGCCCCCTGCTTATCCTCTCTCTAGAGAAGACAGCAGTTGAGGGATTAGCCCACATCAGCACAAATGAGTAAAAATGTGCCCGCGGCCACCGGTCTAGCCGCAGTGAGCTTGCTGCCTCCCAGCGGCTATACATCGGCTCCTTCCACTGGACAGCACCACAGGGTATAGCTATGAACACTACGCCTGCTGGGGCATCAGGCGTTTCCACTTCGGGGAATTGATCTCAAGGAAATTGTCCAAAGGGAGAGAAAAAAATTAAAGAGTGATTTGTACCAGGATGCTCGAGGCAGCTTGGTTTGCTAGCGCCAAGGACTGGACAGGACCCAACAGCTCCCAACACGGCAGTGTGAGCCAGGCCTACCTGGCATCTGCCCACCACACAAGTGACCTTGGGGGAGCTCTCCAGCCTCTCAGAACCTCAGTCTCCTCTTCTGTCCTTATCCCATTGGGGTGAAGCCCCTTTAGAGAAAAGTTGGGGAAAATTGTAGCTATGTGGGGAAGGGGCTGGGCCAACTGGAAGCCCAAACACACCCACCCAAGTGGGGACAAGACCTGGAGAGAGCTGAGAGGGTTGACACCATCTGGGGGTGCAAAGGGGTCCCTCAAACCTCAAGGTCAAAATCAAATAACTGTGCTTGAAATTCCAGACCTTCCTTTGCCTGGATCTGGATAGTGTAGCTGGTTTAGAACCTGATCTGGGACACTGCTCACCCACAGACCTCAAGGGCCCCAGCACTGGCAAGATTGAGGGGCCCCACCTACTTGCTTCCCAGCTCCCCTCCACCCCCAGAGTCTGCTATACAAGTCTCAGTCCAAACCTCACCCTCTCTGGACCGAGACCTGCCCCTCCCTTTAGAGCACATGCCATGGGCTACAACAAGCCACAAAGCAACCAAGGCCAAGGGGCCTACAACACCTCTAGTCATCCAACAGGGGTGACTAGAAACCTCCAAGGGGATAGAGCTAGAAACCACTGGAGGGGCCAGGTACCAGTGGCTCACACCTGTAATCCTAGCTACTTGCGAGGCTGAGATCAGGATGATCTAGGTAAGGCCAGCACTGGCAAATAGTTTGGGAGACTCCATCTCCAAAATAACCAGAGCAAGATAGACTGTAGTTGTAGCTCAAGTGGTAGAGCACCAGCCTTGCAAGCTTGAAGCTCTAAGTTCAAATTCAAGTCCCACAAAGAAAAAAAGAAATCACTGGGGGGACCCTAGAAACCACAGAGGTGTCTAGAAACCAAAGGAACCCTGAAACATACCATAAGGACACTGTTCACAGTGGCACTTCACAGACATTCTTTCTTGGGGTGGGCTGGTGCAGGCACCACACTTCCCAGCTGACAGACCGGCGGGGGTGGGGGGGCTACCCAGCTAGGGAGTAGGATGCAGGACTGGAATTGAAGCCTGTCCTTTGTCCCCAGACCACACTGTCTGGGAACCTTCTTAGGCTCCAGTGACCCTCTGGTCACACAATGTGGTCTGTCTTTCTGGGCAGGACAGAGTTCCTGAGTTATGGGAGGTCCATGCAAAGGGTGAGGAACAGGAGAGGGACCAGGGAGTGACTGCCCCCAAGGTCCCTGGTGGGGTGGGCCAGGATGCCTCCAAATCCTCATCCTTCCCAGACAGCCTGGTCCCTGTAGAAGGGGTCAGAGGGGAAAGGGAGGGTCATGTGTGTCCCCTACCCTACCAAGGGAAACTGAAACTGGAGGTAGAGGAGACCCCAGGTTACCCACCCTCATCTTGCCCGGCCCTAAGCAGTGATGTTGGGAATTCCTCCTGCTCCAGGTCACCATGCCCCAAAGGGAGGGCCCTGGGATGGCTGTCCAACCCCACCCGTCTCACCTCCTGGGCTGTGCAGCCTTGGGTGACCACATACTTTCTCTGATGCCTCGTACACCCCATCCTTCAGCCCCTCCACATCCACTGCTGCTGGACCAGGGTGCCTAGAGCATGTCAACCATCGCTGTCCAGGGCCTTTCTGTTGAGATCCCAGCATTGACCCGGGACCACTCCTCTGCCATGGGAGAGTTCTCAGCAAGATTGTGAACCACAATTAAATCCTGTGTCTGAAAACTCATATCTAGCTGGGCATGGTGGCCAGCACTAGAGGAGGCAGGAGGATGGATCCAGAGTTCCAGGCCAGTCTGCACTAAAGTGAGACCCGGTTTCAATAAACCTAAGGGCTGGAGTGTGGCTCAGTGGTGAGCACTTGTCTGGTATGTACAAGGCCCTGGGTTCATCTCTCACAAGTAATAGAGAGACCAGGTCATGGACTCGCTTCTGCAGGGTCACCGAGAACCTTGCTGTGTCCTCAGAGCAGCCCTAACACACAAGCCAGAGGTGAAGGGTAAGGCTGAGATCTCCTGGGACCATCCCCCTCAGCCTGTGAAAGAAGGAAGCCTGGAACCCCCAATGGCCCCACACGGCACAAGACTCAGTGGGGACCCTGGCAGCTGATACATGTGAGCTCAGCTCCTGTTCTCTCACAGCTGCCCAACTAGTCTCTCCAGTCAGATGGGAAATCTGTGGCAGCCAGTAATAACTGAGCCAGTGCGGTGCTCAGGGTCACAGGGTCTCCCTTCCACCTGCAAGAGTTCCCTGACCCTAAAAGGTCATCAGGTCCCATAGCAACCAGGTGATCTAATGCATCAGCTGGGGTGACAGACAGGATTCTGAGGCTACAGAGCTAAAGTGGCTTGAGATCACTTAGGGTGTCCCTAACCTCCTCAGTCCATGTGGAGGACTCTATAGGGTCCCAGCCCCTGCTGGAGCAGGGGGTCCCAAGAGCCTGGCTGCTGGAACCCTGAAGCCAAGGTCAGGGCTCAGTGGACGAACGGGGCAGCAGCGTCACTCCTGGTAGATCTGAGATGTCGCCAGGAAGCAATCCAGGGATCACAGATAGGGACAAATCCGGAGGGATTAGAGGCCAGAGGTCAGGGATTAAGGGTGAGGCTCAGATGGAGGATTAGATATGAGCCTGGATGTGAAACTGCCTCCATCCTTGGCAGGTGTCAGGGATTAGGGATGGGGACTCCAGTGGGGGAGGTGGCTGGATTCCCCACACTCCCAAGACAAGGCATATTTTCAAGGACACATGTGCCAGGCACCAGGGACACTCAATGGCCGGACAGGACAGCCCTCCCCTGGCTCCCACAGAGAAGGAGCATGAGATGTGACAGTGTACAAGAGACTGGCCTGGGGGCACTATGGCCCAAGTGGGTAGGAGGGCTGCCCATAGGTCTTGAAAGAAGATAGAGTGTTGATACCCAGGCTGTAGGAACAGTAAGTGAAAAGGCCCTGAGGTCAGCCCAAAGTGGACAAAGGGATAAGGAAGAGATGAGAGGCAGAGGCAGGAAGGTCTAAGCGGGAGGACAGAGGGAGGAGAGACTGTAATGTGGCTAAGCCCCTGCTAGCAACCAAAGGCTGGAGAAGAAGTGAGGGTGACCTGTGGGGGATAAGGGATCAGATCCTGTGCTGTTGCCCTTGGGGTGAGTTTCAGAGCTAAACCACAGAGTGTGCTGAGGGAGACAAAGGCGGGTCTTGCCCAAGCTGGGGGCAGCTGAGGAAGAGACTCTGGAATGTCTCGTAGGCCCCTGGGGTCTTATCCATGACACCAAATCTGGAGCTTTTTGTGGGACCTCAGGGGAGGCCCTGAGAAAAGGAAGGGACCCTAGCCACCACAATCCCTGACCCCTCCCTGCAGACCATGGAGACTCCTTCCTCTGCAGAGGGAGGCTGAGCCCCAGTCCTCCCTCCTAAGAAATGCCTGGACTCACACACCTGATCCTCACCTACCCCAATATCCCCTCTGGATTATGTGGGTTTGTTCTAGGCCCTAACACAGGGATTCATCACCCAGGGATTTGCACAAAGAGAAGCACCCATCCTGATCTCCCGTTGATCTGGCCATCTGTGGGGAATGAGGTCTTTGTCCTATCAGGTTTTTGGGGCAAGCCCCCTCTCTTGGAGAATCCAGGGGATGAGACAGAGTCAGAATTGGCATCAACAGGTCTCAGTGTAGTCTAAACTCTTCCTCACACCAGGATCCCTTCCTTCCCCCACTGTCACACCTGCTCTCATCCTGGCCAAGCCTCAGTGTACAAAGAGGGTCAGCCAAGGCTCCTTCTCCACCTTCCAATTCCCTTCTCTGTGCTGAGCCCACAGGCCTGAGGGCTCTAGCAGGGGTGTATATAGCCAATACAGCTCAAGAATAAGTCTCAGAGCCACTGGTGTCAGCCAGCATCCACACTCTGCCCCTTGGCAGACTGGACTCAGTTAACATGTTGTGGCCATCTGTCATGAACCAGGATGGGACAAGGCTGTGGTTAAAGGTCAAAAGAACAGAGGTGAGGCATGCCTGGGGGAGCATAGCTCAGGTAAAGGCTTGTTGCTTAACAGGAGAGAAGGGGGGTGAAATTTAAACCCATCCAATTCAGCAAGGATTGTGACCGTCAGACACCCACTGTCTCCCCCACTACCTCCTTACATGTGGGGAAATCAAGGCAGAGAGGCCCAGAGAGGACCCACCAAGTCACAGGAAACTGTGGAGCCAAATCCTATCCCGGACTCAACTTCCACAAATCCCCCAAAACATGCTCCTCTCATGGCCAGCCTCCAGATCTCTCACATCCCTGCCTCCCAGTCCTCTCCCAGGTTGCCCCACAGCCAGGCATCTTCCTTCTCAGCTTCCTACTTCCCCCAAAGCCTGGTCAGGGAGAGCATGATCCTGTTCACCAATCAACTGTCCCCACCCTGATGGCAATGGATGCAGGCCAATATACAGGGACAGATCCACTGGGAAGCCGAGGTGGACAAAATGAAGTAAGATGCTCCAGCCCCTGAGTGGGCTGCACACGGTTTTGAGAATTAACACACACACACTATCCATCGCTCACCTTCAGGTGCCTGAAATATCTTGAACAGAATTCCTTCCCCTACCCAAGAAATCTACCCACATATCTTTGTAGCCTGGGGGAAGGGATCTCTTTACCCTTATTAAATCAACATGCCTAAGGTGCTTCCAACAGCCTTGCGGAGGCTGTTCCAGTAACCCACCAGGGATCTGTCTCCACATTGAGTCAGAAGGATCTAGAAATGTCACAGGTCCCCAGATGTGGGAAGGTTGAGAGATGGATCTTTGAAATTTAACCACTGTTGGTTCCTCTGCCCTGACTATAGGCCATGTCCCCTCTTTCTTGCTTGCTCACCCTCCCCCTCATTTTTAAATCTGCCTGACCAGCTTGCACTCCAGATTATCCACATGGTGGCATGGAAGTCTTTCCATAGTTCTGAGCACAGAGCAGGCCGAATAGGCCAGGGTCCCCCAGGTGATTGTGTGCATGTAGTCCCAAGAAGACAGGGCCCAACTCCTCCTGCCAGTCTCCTCCCCGTGGTTGAGACATCCAGCCACCAGTCACCTCTCCCCCAGGTCAAGAGAAACCAGGACCTCCCCCTGCCCAGGCCTCCGCCTGCCAGCCTCAACACCAGCCTGGAGTCCACCACTTGTTGGCTGGTGTCCTGGGGTGTGGATGATGCTGGAGAAGACTGAGGAGGGAGAGTACTTCCTGTAGCCCTCCCCTGCCCATCATGTCCCTGATTCCCCCATCTGGCCAGTCGGCACTAGCTCCCTACTCACAGTGGAGCTAGGCAGACCAAGGTGCTCTGGGGAGTGAGCCCAGCCTTTCTTCATGTCCCACTTCCCAGCAGGAACACTAAGCGGAGGGCCAGACCTTAGTTTTCCCATCTGTGGAGGAATGCTGAGACCTCAATGCAGGCAGGGAGAATCCAGGAGTTCAGAGGTTTCTGGGGTCCCACCTGGGTGTCTTTGACACCAAGCCTTTCCTGAAACCTAGGATACTGGTGAAATCTTAGTAAGGTCTCCCTGAACCTCAGTTTCACCAGTTGTTAAACACTGGGGTATGGAAGGATCAGGGAAAAGGAGAGTCCCACAGCTCTCCTTGCCCAGCTCTGAGGGTACACCCTCAAGTGTGAACACAGGTCCTTTGGGACTCTGGCCTGAGGAAGGAGAAAGGAAGCAGATGAGTAGGCGCTACAGGCCTGGTGCTGTCCCTGGTGCTGAAATCTCGCCCAAGCAACTGAGTGTCAAAGCAGTGTTGTCTACACCTCTGCACCCCACTCTCACCGCACTGGGGACATCCCTGCATGCACACAGCTTACCCCATCGCCTGAGATACACACTTACTCTGGACGAGCGCGCACACAGCATCCCAACACACCTCAGTGATCCACCAGATCACCAGATACACCCCTAGGAACACGCCTCCCCAGATTACTGGGCACACGCCCCCAAAGACCCCACCCTGTCACACACTCATGCTCACACACTCAGGGCCTGCAGTGAAACGCACCATCTGCACTCTCCGGCCACACATCGAACATCCAGGAAGAACTGCAAACACAGTTTGCCCCTGTCTAAGCCTCTCCACGCATTACAAGCTCAGTCCACAACAATATCTACACACTGCACAGCGCTCGCTGCACAGCGGCTCTCAAGAGACGCACCTGGAGACCCCGCACGCTCAGTGTCGGGTCGCTCACTCCCTAAGCCTGTGGACCCAGGACGCGCCTGCTGGGGCGCAGGTGGAGACTGTGGGAGCGCGCCGTGCCTGCTTAACCCCCCTCCCCGCGGCCTCTCCCGGGCGCGTCCTTCCCCTGCGCCCTTCCTTCCTCGCGCTCCCGTTCCCCTCTATTTGTCCTCTTCGCCCCTCTGCGCTCAGACCCTGGCCCTGCGGCCCGAAACGCGCGCTCACCGAACCAGCTGAACAGAAGGGCTAGGGGAGCCAGGGAGTGAGGGAAGGGGAGAGCTGGGGTCATCGGAGGAACACCCGAGTGCCCTCCCAGGTCCCTTCAAGGGCGGAGCCTTGCGTGCCCGGGTAACCCTAGGGCGGGTCCCGGGCACGCCCGAGGTCACCGAGGGGCCCCGAGGTCACCGGCTGGACGCGCTGCCCCGCCCTCCCGGGCGCTCCAAGGACGGCCCCGCGTACCCGCTCGCCGGGCCCCTCTGCGCCGGCCGCCCCTCCCGGAGGCGGTACCTGAAGTCGCTGTACGGATGGATGATCCAGGCCCCCGCCGACTTCACGCGCTCTTGCTCCCGCTCCACCGCCTTCTGGCTTCCGAACATCCGCAGCGAGAACTTGTTGACGCCGGGCTGCAGGAGCGCGCCGAACTGGCGCTGCATGAAGCTGGCCTGACTGCCGCGCGGCTCCCCTGCCGGGCCCGCCTCCTCGCTGCCCGCTTCATCCGCTGGCCCCGGAGCTGCCGCGGGCCCCGAAGCCGCCCCTCGACACGAAAACGACACCTTGGGGCCCCGCGCCGGGCCCTCGGGGCCCGCGGGGCTGCACTGCGGCTCACCGCGCCCGCACTCGCCATTCGGGCTGCTCTTGGCTGCGCTCGCTGCTCCGGGTGTGCTCGGGCGGCCGCATGAGCTGTCCCGGCTGCGGAGCCGGGCGCGTGGGCCACCCTCGTCCACCGCCTCGGGGGCCGCCGCCTCGACCCGTGGTGGCTGCTGGGGGGGCGCGGGTGCAGGGCCCGGGGGTGGCGCAGGCGGCGGTGGAGGTGGCGGTTGCTGCTGGGGGGGCGTGGGCGGCGGCGGCGGCCCCGGCGCGGGGGTCGTGCCCGGGCTCTCTCCGGGCCGCCCGCCACCCCCGCGCGCGTCCATGGCGAGGCGGCGCCGGGCAGTGCGGAGCGGAGCCGCCGCCGCCGCCGCCGCCGGCCGAGCCCGAGGGAGGGGGGAGGCGGGGGCGGGGCGGAGCCCTGGGGGCGGAGCCTAGTCCGCGGGGGAGGGGCGGGGGCGGAAGCCCCGCCTCCACCTGCGCCCCCTCCCCCCCCCGCCCGCACGCCTGAATGGGCAGCGCAAGGGAAACTGAGGCGTGCTGCAGCGGACGGCCCAAGGTCAGAAGGCCCAAGGTCAGAAGGCCCTAGATGTACGCACTCATCCACTCAGAGGGGAAACTGAGACCTTTGAGGTGGAAGGACACGTCCAAGGTCACAGAGCCCAGCCTGTGGACAGGGACCTTTGCACGCGATGCCAGCGAGCTTCTCCACCTGAAGCTCAACCCTTTGGGGGAGTGCGCAGCGAGAGGAGCGGCCGCGGTCGCTGGCTTCGGAGACTTGGGTGCCACACTCCTTTCTGTCCGAAGTTGTAGTATTTCCGAAATAAAATATGCTTGTAAAAGTCACCAGAGTCCTGGCGTTATTGTTTACACATCCTGAACAAAATCTCTTGAACATGTATGGGGCAGGGCTGGGGTCAATTCTGGGAGGCTAGAGGTCCCACATTCACCTCCTCTCTTGGAAACTGAGGCAGAGCCTGGCAAGAGGTTGCCCTCCTATGGTGGTGGCAACCCTATCCCCAAATGGTGCCCATGAGTGGAGTGTTGACTCCTCCTGAGAGTTTGGTGTACTTTGAGTTCCCTAGGGAGACACAGGCTCACCATTGCTACCCCAACTCCATGTTCTTTTCTCTGCCCCTTTGGTTCAGGCTCCAGCTGCTTGGCCTTCATCCCTAGCCCTGGGGAGGAAGGGAAGAATTCTTTTGGGGCCAGGGCAGCCTGAGGCTCTGCTCTGAGCTGGAGCTAGACTGAAAGGATGACACTGGGCCTGGTCCTAGCCTCCACCTCACACTAGCTCCACCAGAGAAAGTGGGGAAGGCTGTCATGAGAGGGAGGCAAGAGAGAAGAAAAGAGGTACAGCTCTGACTCTGAAATGGTGGGAAGAAAGCCACAGCCTGGGAGACAGGGAGTTCCAGGACACTTCTGGTCTCTCCAGTCCCCTCCTCATTCTCTCCTAATTTGGGTCCCCTTGGCCCCTTATGTACCCTACTGGTCCCTACCTGTCCCTCCTGGACCCCCTCTCTGCCCTTCTGGAGTATCCTGGACCCTTCTGGGTCTCCCTGGTCCTTCCTGGACCTTTCAGAATCCTTCAGCCTTTACAGTTTCTGGCCTGATGTGATACTGAGCAATGATGCTGTGCTCGTTGGGTGCTCTCCACCCACTGGGTTATCAGGGCCACAAGTGTGGAGATGTGACTTGTCCCTGCCCACAGCAGGTGTGTTCAGTAGTGACAGGGATGAGCCTTGCGTCATTGTGTTTTCATCTGACAGTGGGCAAGCTGAGCTCCATCTCTCTCCCCCGCCAAACTGCCCCAAACCTGGGGACTCCAGAGACTCCCACGCCACTCTGGGCCATCGCTTCTGAGTGGGCAGGCAGCAGAGTTGGCAGTGCCAGGCTGTGGCCTGCCCCAGGGCAGATGCATGTTCCAGCTGAAGGGAGACCTTTTATGTTCACCCTGGGAAGATGTCAGGCTGGGCAGGTCGCCAGAACCCTGAGGCTTACTGCTAAGCTATGGAAGGAGGCAGCTGGCTTCAAGAGAACCCACCTTGCCTGGCAGTGAGGAGAGGCAAAGACACCTCTCCCAGTCCTCAAGTCATGGAAGAGTCCTTCTGGGACTCCAGGGATCTGCCCCCTCTCTGTGCCTCAGGCCCTAGGCAATGCCCCCATACTGGGCCAGGCATCACCGGTGAGTCTGGGGACTGGCCCCAGCTGCCCATTCTCTCCACACCCACGCTGACCACCTGCCCAGGCCAGAGTGCTCTATTGTCCATTTATCCAATAAATACTCATTAAGCACAGGATCCAGGGGCCAGGGATCCAGAATAGGGCTGATAGCCAGGCAGAGATGGAAGATAATCACAGTAAATGTGATGTTTCACATATATCCTGTCCAATAGAGGCTGGTAAGTGCAGAGAAAGGATGAGGAAGGCGAGCATCAGAAGACCTTTAGCACTGAGCACCAGTGGCTCACACCTGTCATCCTAGCTACTCAGGAGGCAGTGACCATGAGGATTGAGCCCCGGCAAATAGTTTGCGATACTCTATCTCGAAAAAAAATCCATCACACACACACAAAAAAAGGGCTGGTGGAATGGCTCAGTGTGTAGGCCCCCTGAAGAGGAGAGGGTTGTTGTTTCAGGGACTTCTATGGAGACCATCTAGGCATGTGGCAAGGTAGGCACAAGGCCCTGAGGCCTGGTCTCATGGGTTTGTGGGAGGAACTAGGAGATCCAGAGCTCAGGGGGCCAGAGTTAGCTGGTAGAAGCTGTATAGACAGATCTTCAGACTAAATCCACCCTGGCCTGTTGCCTAAAATCCCCATCGCATTTGGAAGAAAACCCCAATGTGTGCCCGGCATCTGTGGCTCATGTCTGTAATCCTAGCTACTCAGCAGGCAGAGATCAGGCGGATCACAGTTCAAAGCCAGTCCCTGAAGAAATAGATCATGAGAACCTATCTCGAAAAAACGCAACACACAAAAGGGCTAGTGGAGTGGCTCAAGTTGTGGAGCGCCTGCCTATCAAGCGTGAAGCTGAGTTTAAACCCCAGTACTGCCAAAACAAAAAACTTGTCTCTGCCTGGTGTGGCCACCACCACACCCTGGAGTCAGACCTGCTCCCTGCAGAGCCAACAGTGCTTATCCTGACCTCAACCAGTACTACAAAGCACTTCCCAACCATACCCCACCCGTTAGACCTCTTCCAGGTCTGGGTCTGAAGTCAGGAAGCAGCTCACAGGATGTGTGGCCTTCTGAGTGGAAAACAGTTAAAGACTAGGGAGACAGAATTAGGCCAGCTGAGAAGCTGGCCATGGCATTCACTCAGCAAACAGTCCTGCCTGGAGGGACTGGGACCCATTACTGCAGGGAAACTGGAGCTTGGGCAAAGGGGTGACTTGTCCTGAGCCATCTGTTGTGCAAGTGGCAGGTGGTGGCCACAGGGCCCCTCCCTGGACGTTGGTTTCCCCACCGCCTCTGCTGTGAGAAGGCTCAATGCTGTTGATTTGGGGTTCAACCCTTGGTGATGTTCTTTCCCTGCTGAACTCACTCAGGCCCAGAATCCTGGTAAGGGTAGGGAGAGGTCAGTGCCTAGTGATCCCCCACTTCTGGTTGACTCCACTTTAGCTTTTCACCCTTCAGCTCTGCCCTCTGCATGGAGCTAGGGGACCTTCAAACCCCTCTCTTGCTGCCCCTGCCCTGGGCCTCAGTACCCCCCACCCCCTGCAGCCTCAGGATGGATGGGACAGGGATGGGAGGGGGAGGAGGACAGCCTGGCCCCCAGTGCTTCCTCACAGGCCTAGTCCCTCATGGGCTGGGGATGAGTGGATAAAGACAAGGAGGGTGGGCCAGAGAGGGGTTGGTAGCCCCATTGGCCTAGAGCAGAAGCTAGTAGCCAGCTGCTGGGCCCATGTGAAATCCAGCCCCATGAATGAACCATTGTTTGTCCAAAGGCCATCCTGGCCCTGCCCCTCTGCCCACTGGGGGCTGGGACTCCTGAGACCCTGAAGTTCCCAGGAGGACCCTGGCAGCCATCTCCTCAACATTCCAAGCACCTGACAAAGATAACTTTCCCCATCTCACCTTTGCAGAAACAGACAGGCTTCAGAGAACAGCCACCAATACTTACAGACAGGGGTGGACATTCACCACTGCACCCCACACTAGGAAAGAGGCTGCATACTACAGGCATATTGCAGGGTAGGTAGGCAGAAACACCGAGTGTGAAGGGGGACCTGCTGCAAGCTGAGGGAGCACTTTTTGCAAAGGAAAGCCACTGAAAGGCCTCTGCCATGTGAACAGCACTCTGTCTGGGGGAGGTGAACCTGCTGGGGGCCGGACTTTCACTCCCTCCACCCCACTTCTGCCATGCCTGGCAGCCCCCCTGCACATGCCTTTTGGATGAGGATCTGGCGCAGCCAACAGAGGCTCCTGTCTGGTGTTGGGGGAGGAGAGGTCCAGCATGAAAATAGATGACAGTGCCCAGGGCCCCATGAAGAAATTAACCCCAAGAAGAGGGCAAGCCAGGGACCAGGGCAGAATTCCCAGCTGGGGATGTCACTGCCATAACAGATGTGTGCTTGCTCCATGAGCCACATAGCACTGTCTGCATTTCCCCTGATCATGCAGAATACCCAGCCTGAAGTATACCACAGGAATCCAACTGAGTTAACACAAGCAGGCAGTTCAAAGGCCACAGATATTAACATAGGTGGTGCCTCAGGACCCCGATTCTTTGGGGTGGTGCCTCATCTTGCCCTCCCAAGGTCACAGCCAGGCAGGGGGGTATACAGGTGTGTCTAGCTGCGGGTGCACACAGGACTAGGCAGGTGAGGCTTCTGAGGCTATGCTGGGCTATCTTGAGAGGCTGGATGCTCCCAGACCCCTCTACTCCATGCAGGTCTTCCTCTATAGTGTGTGCACAGCACCCTCTGGTGGCCACCATGGAGAAGAACAAAACCATAGGAACCCTGGTGTTTTGGGGGGTCCAAGCCTATCCCAGTTCTTCCCTGGTGGCTCTTTTCAGGGCTGTGGACAAGGGGCCACAGCTTTTTTTTTGGCTTCTTTGGCATTACATGCTGGGGTCCTGTCCCCCATTTCCATCTGAGTGGATTCCTGCTTCCCTGGGAACTCCGGAAGAGCTGGCCAGGGTTCTCCACTCCCCTGACTCTTCCTTGTTTACAGGCACCTTGAGCTCCTCACCTGGACCAGCTAAAGGCCCAGTGCTGTGCTCTGCCTGGGAAGGAGGTCAGTTTAGGGGTCTGGATCCCCTTGACCAGGAGGTCCCACAAGTTCTTCCCTTCAGAATCTGCCAACCTGCCCTGTTGCCTCTCCACCCTTGGAGCTCTGCCCCCAAGCTCTCCCAGTCCTGTGTCCCCTTGCTGGTTCCAGCCATCAGGGTACAGGGTGGGGAAGTGACTCCTTCTTAGGGGTCCTGAGACCCCCCCCACCCCAAGTGGGTACTGCCCTTTGCAACACAGCACTGGGCTGGAGCTAACTCTAGAGACCCTGAGCCCCAGAACCCTCATTCAGCCTCAGCAGGCAGTGCTGAGTAGAAGGCTGTGAATAAGCAGGCTCCACAGAATCTGCAGGTCATCAGCACCTCCTTTTGACCTGGGCTTCCCAGACACCTGAGGGATAATAACCCCTCCTACCCCTTTCCCCTGGCTGTAACTAAGAACTGAGCTACAGGGCCCATATCTCCTCCCCTGCCTGTTAACCCTGACACTGACTTCCCTATTATTCTGGCCTGCTCAGAATCCGAGCAGGACACCCTTGCCCACTGGTGCTGGACCACTGACCCCACAGCCCCACTGTGCCTCACAGCAGAAGTGAACACTGACAGATGGGGTCAGTCTTTATTGTGCCAGATTGGGGGGGAGGGGAGGTCCCAGTGGTCATCCACAGCAGACTGGCAGTTCTGCAGTCCTGGCCCTGGGCATACAGACATTGGAGGGGCCTGGGTCACTGGGGAGCAGTGAAGGGGTCACCCCAAAAACGGGTGGTGGGCCCTTCCACTAAGGGGTCAGAAACAGACCTGTGGCCTTCAGGAGAAAATGAAAGTGCAGACATAATCAGACAGCACTGGCTTCAGACAGGCAAGATGCTGGCCTGGCCCAGGACTGGCCACCAAGGGCAGAGCTGACAGGAGACTCCCACACACACCCACTCAAGACTCAAACACAGCTGGGGATGACAATGTGTCAGAGATGCACTAACCCCCAGGCTCTAGTGACTTGTTTAAAAGGAAAAACTCTAAGCTCTACATGGAGAAGAACCTCATTTAGTTTCAACTGAAAAGCAAACACAGTGGGTGGGGATCTACAGCTGGTTTGCTTTTGCCAGGTGGATTTTCTTTGAGGTGAGAGGATCTGGAATTTGGCAAACATGGGAACGACTCCTGCGGGAGGTGGGACACAGGCTCCAGGCAAGGGGCTCTGGCCCTCAACCACTGCCCTGCACCCAGGGCCCCGGCTGTGCTGTGCACCTGCTCAGGTGGCGGTCCTCTGGCGGACATTCTTGTCTTTGCTGTCCACTTGCCCGCTGCTCTTCCTAGGAACACAACAGGACAGAGCATAACATTCAGCCTGACCTCATGGTTGGAGCACTAAGCAAATCTGAGCCTCACCATTCCCCCACTGCCATCCTATGGAGGCCCACAAGGGTGAACTGAAAGTGGAGAGGTCTGGGGTTCCCCCCCGCCCCGTGGGTACTACATGGGTAGTGGGCAGCATCTTAGATCCCTCAAGATTCCCAAGGAGTGGACTTACAGTGGTGCAGAGCCCAGTTCATCATCTGATGATGCACAGTCACATGGAGAAGAGAGGACAGGCATTAGTGTAGGCCTGGACAGGCCCTGGCAGTCAGCCAACCCACTATGAGGTCCTTCTGAGACAGAGCTGTGCAGGAAGCTGGCCCTCCTTGCCCCTGGGGTGTGCAGCCCCAAAATAAGCTGTGGCATCCCAGCCTTAGTTACCCGCGCTGCCTATCTTCTAGGAGCAGCCACACGCAGGCCAGAAGCTGCCAACCTGGTGCCCAGCTGCATGCAGCAGGCCACAGGTGGGCAAGGCAGACGCAGGAGCAGGGATGCCTTCAGGCCTCAGCCCAGTCCATGCAGTCGGGAGTTTGCACGTGCCCGCACCCTAAGCACCACACAGCTGCCACCTGAGCCCCAAGGACAGTGCTTACCCTGGAGGACACCAGCTTGCAGCCCAGTGAGGAAGCAGAGAAGGTGGTAAACTGGAGGACTGAAGATTCCTCACCCCTGCCCAGGCCCTGGAGACTCCCCTATCCCTGCTCCTCATCACTCACCATCCAGCTCCTCACTGGGCTTCTGCCGCTTCTCACACATGAAGATGATGGTAAGCAGCACAAGAACCTCAGCCACGATGCCCAGGAAAGGCCAGAGTGCGGCAAGGCGGCTGTGTACGCGCACTGTGAAGGTGGCCTCGTCGCTGCCCTCTGAGTTAGTGCCATTGCATACATAGGTGCCGCGGTCAGAGCCCACTTCCAAGTTCTTGATGGTCAGCTCTGACTGGGTCTCCGAGGAATTCACGAAGTACTTGTTCTGGGAGCCATTGGTGATGAGCTTGGGGAAGGGTTGTCAGGACTATCAGGACTGGACTGGAGGCATGGGGCCTCCCCTGGTCCCAGGGTCTCATGTCCCCAGCTGTGGACACTCACCTGGTTCCCAGAATCAACCTTCTTGTACCAGGTCCACTCAATGATGGGGGCATAGGACTCTGACTTGCAGGCTAGTGTGATTGTCTCCCCCTCGTCAGCATGAGCTGACTTCTTCACAACCTTGATTCTGGGGCGCCCTGGAGGGAACAAGGAAGGAGCCTGACACCCAGACTGTAGGACTGCCAGAGAAAGCCACCCGCAGCCCAGACATGTCAGTCCCAGCCTGTGGCAGGGTGCCCCACAGTCCCAGACTCACCGCTCACTGTGATGTCAGCCTTGCCCACAGACTCGGGGAGGAAGATGCAGGAGTAGTTGCCTGACCTGTCCTTCATATCCACCCTGCAAACAGAGTGGATGTGGTGAGAAAGGCAGCCCAATAGGGTAAGGCAGGTGGCCTATGGGAGCCAGGCCCGATGGGCCACATATAGCCTTCGCTTCATCACAGTGACACTGTACTGGGTGAGTTCAGGCCTCAGTGGAGCTCCGGCAAGGCCATGTGCTGGCAACCCTACCAGGGACACCTATAAGGAGGCATAAGGATGCCAGAAGAGAGGTGGCCCTTGCTTCCCTAGCAAGGAGGACAATAAAAGAGCTCTGCGGTCCCTGAGCCTGCTTGAGTCCCAATTAAGCCTAGGATTGGTCACATCGCACAGGTCAGAGTGACATAAACTTCATGCTTTGCTTTTCTGTCAGAAACAAAGCCACCAAAGTTTTCATATGTGCACAGGGCCCTGATGAGCACCTGGTTATTTCTGGCTGGGGACACCAAGGTGGCACCTGTGTGTCCCTAGATCCAGGGAGGCTAGCTGGGCCCTGTCTCCCACACTCTAGGATGCTCCTTGGCTCCCAGACTCTCTCTGGCCCTCCCTTACCATCAGGAGTCTGAGAACAGCTTGTCCTCATGCTCACCTGATAGAGCCCAGTGACCACCATCTATTCCCAATGACCACAGGGACATCAACAGTGGAAAGACTTCAGCACGAGCCGGTAACCCCAAGTGGCTCCTGAGCAGGTCCCTCCCTAACAACCCATCTTCCAGGTCACTTACTCGTACTGTGTGCTCAGCTCTGCCAGTGTGTCCTCCTTTACCACCTTGCCATCTTTTATCCACCGGTGGCCAGCAATCTCCGTGGGTCTCTGATTCAAGGTACAGGTGAGGCGTGTCTTGGAGTCAACTTCCTCCACGGAGGTAAGGATGGAACCCGCTAAGAGGCCACAGCAAGGAGGTCAGCACAGAATGAATGCAGAAGCTTGCCCCAGCAGCCAGCCCTGTCTGCATCCAGCTGGAAACCACTGGAAACCAGTGGACTGGACTGAGGAACTCCCAGGAGTTCCTCTACCACCCTGCATAAAAGGCCTCTCCCTATGGCTTCAGGGCCAGCCTGAAGCATGCTTTCTGCCCAATGTCTGACTCTCAGACCTGAGTTTGAGAGCAGATAGGAACATTCCCAACACCCTCCAACAGGGATCCAGAAACAGGGGAGACAGGTCACCAGTGAGGGAGTGGTTAAGCAGGCGTTCAGGGAGCAAGGGTGGAGATGGATGGAGCAGGACAGCAAGTGATGAAACGGAGCAGGGAGAGCTGAGGGAAGCAGCCAAGGACCCAGGCACCAATTCACTGGATTGGTCCACGCAAACTAAAAGCTCCTTTCCAAGACAAAGACCTGGTTGTGTGGGTCACAATCTCAGGGTCCCACTTCCCGGGTGGGGCCACAGCTCTACAATCCCACCACTTTGTAACAGAGCAAGCCTCATGGGCAACTGACAACATTCTCTTTAGGTTCAAAATTTGATCATCATTTAGAACCAGAAGCTGAAAACCCTGGGAAGAAGATTCTAGAGGACATCGTGTCTGGCTGAGTTCAGCAGGGTTCCACAGGCTAAGCTCAGTAGGGCTCTGCAGATTTGGCACATGGATGGTTGGTGTGACTATTTGGATAGTAGATCCCAGACCTACTGGCTAGCCAGGCCAGTCAGTCAGTGAGGGAGGGGCTGGGTAGATGCTTGAGGAAGCGGATGCAACAGAGAGGACAGTGAGGGGTCAAGGACCCACCTGCAAGAAGGTAGGGTCTGCCTGTGCCCCTGCCAGGATACATGCTGAGTGGTCAGCCCACCCACATCCAGGCCACAGCCCCTGGGTTATGCGGGTAGTGTCCCTGTTGGGACAGGGCAGAGAGCTGGATGGGGCAGTGTCTGGGCTCTACAGAGCAGGATCCAGGGCCGGGCAGTACAAGAGGGAAATGGAGGCAGATGACCTGGCCACTCACGTTTGAGGACTACCAGGCTTGCTTGGGCATGGACCCACTTTACCCTGGGCACCTGGGTCAGGTGGTTGCGATCAGGGTCGTTGCTGGCCCGGCACTCATAGGTGCCTGCATCGTCTGTGGTGAGCTTGTCGATGAATAGGGTACTGGCTGCATGCTGGCAGTATGTGGCGTGGATGTGGATGCGGTCCAGCCGGGCGCCATCCCAGAGCTGGGAGCAGGTGTCGTTGGGACCATCCCCTTCAAACCACTACTGGATCTCGGGGACAGGGCTCCCCACGGCCTCGCAATGTAGTGCCACACTGCCCCACACCCGCCCCTCCTGGGACAGTGGAGACTTGATGAAGCCAGCTATGGGAGAGGGTTAGCACCCTGTTATTATGAGGGAGGAAAATGTTGGCCAGGACAGCCACCCCTCGGAACCTGGGCTATCTGCTCTGAGCTTCGCTTCCTTTCAGCTTGTGGGGAGAAGCTTTAGTGTAAAGTTAGGTAGAAAAGCAGAACCTGACAAAGTAGGCAAGAAGCTTCAGGTAAGCTCAGTACAGCAGCAGGTTGCCTCCCTGAGGGACCCCAGAGGATGTTCCTATCCAGAGCGGATCACACTGGGGTAAGAACAACTGTGAGACCATACACAGCTTCAAAACAAAATGTGAGACTGGGTAGGGCAATTTAGATGGCTGCTTGTCAGAATACCCTCTTGGATAATCATCCTAAGGCCTGGAAACTTGGATCCTACAGGCAACCCTGACTTCCACCTGGTTTTTCCCCAAGGAAAGACACTAGTACCGCAGGAGACCTGGTCAGTTGTGGAGCAAAGTAAACTTTAAAACCCAAAAGGTAGATGATCTTCCTCCAGAGATACTGTAGCACAGCTGTCCGAGAAAACCTTGGGACCTCAACCAATGCACCCCATGAAGCTGGGGAAGCAGGTGTGGACTGGACAAGGTATGTGCTGGCTCAGGACCTAAGGCCATCCTGGCCCTGCAGAGGCCTAAGGCCCCTCACACTGGCCACTGCAATTTTTTTTGGTGGGATGAGGTTTGAACTCAGGGCTTCACACTTGTAAAGCAGGCACTCTATCTTTTGAGCTTCACCTTCAGCCCATTTTTGCTCTGGTTATTTTGGAGATGGTGTCTCTTGAACTATTTGTCTGGCCTGGCCTCGAACCTTGATCCCCTTGATCTCAGCCTCCCAAGTAGCTAGATTACAGGTATGAGCCACCAGTGCCCAGCTGGTTTTTGTTTTTTTGAAACAAGGTCTTTCTGCAATTTCTTTAACACCAGGAGGAGTCCCATAGTTCACCAGACCCTATCTCGAAAAAACCCCATCACTAAAAAGGGCTGGTGGAGTGGCTCAAGGTGTAGGCACTGAATTCAAACCCCAGTACCTCAAAAAAAGAAAGGGAAAAAAAAAAAAAGGGACACAGGATCTTAGAACTATAAAGGGGCATGGTACACTCAGACCCAAGTGCCTTTCCCAAACACCTGGCCCAAGGGAGGGCAAGTCCCCACTTGCACACAAGCACATGAGGACTATCTATGGATGCATATGCTTGCCAGCCTGAGGCCTAAGGCTGTCTGCTATGGAGCTAGTCGGTGCCTGCCCCAAGACTCCAGGACCCACAGTTAGCAGCAGTTTTTGGCAGTAGCACTTTTACAATGCGATTGCCTACTGGTAGCCTACCTTTCTTGGGAGTTAAGATTTCCCTGATTGCAAAACTAGCAGCTTCAGGCAGAATGGGAGCAGTGAGTCAGGGCAGAAAGCACAGCGTAGGCCCCTTCCGGCCTCTACTGCCCGCTCCTTTGGGCCAGTTCAGGCTCCCTGAACTTGGCCTCAAGACCAAGTCTGGGCTACATCCCTCGCATACCCCTGCTAGGTTTCTGAAAGGGAAGGGGATGTGGACACCTGCAGAAGGGGGACGGGGACACTGCCCTGTCTCTAGACCACTGGTCTGAGGCCTCCCATCTTGGGGTGAGGACCTGCTCTGGGAGGCCCCTCATGAGCCAGTCTTGGGATATGCAGCCAGGCTGTTCCCACAACTCCCAGGCAATGGCCAGGGGCTGTTGCAGGTCCTGTCCACATTCCCTCTCAACATGGTCTCAGCCATACCCAGGCATAGCCTGTTACAGGTGCTGTGTGCAACATGGTGGGGCTGTCAGGAACAGCTGAGAGTCACAAGTGACCTCAAGACCCTCTGCTGGGCCTCAGAGAAGTCAAGACTGGAGCCCAGTCACATGATCTGAAGTCACCTTAGTCTAAAAACAGCACCTTCCTCCCTGCCACTCGCTGCCAGGCAGGGCATGGGGCCAGACCTGGCCTGGAGGAACCAAGCCTACACCCAGGGAACACAGGCAGGGGTATTCCTCTCTGAGAGCAGCCCACACTCACTCTCTCTTCTCCCCACCCCTTGGCACTGAGACAAGAGTGGGAGAGAACATTCCGGGATGCTGGCCATGGGCTCGTCACCTTTCCCACCCAAAGGCTCCCACTCCTCTCACCTGAGGTTAAGGGCTTTGGTGGGACCCAGCAGGCAAACAAATGCCCTCCTCCTGCACTGCCAACCTGGGCACCCATCTCTGCAGAGGCCCCTGATGGGGATCTTCCAAGCAGCTTAGCTTGGCAAACATGGTCATTTTTTGAACTCAGAGAAAACTGGAGTTTTGAAGGACTGCAGTGGCAGAGTGCTTGCTCAACATTAAGAGGCACTGGCTTTAACTCCCAGAGTCACAAATACAGAAAAACAAAACAGGAATGTCCACACCACACAAGATAGGCGGTGCAACCAGACCCTCAGATCTATGAGTCCCTCTGGGTACAGCAGAAGATGAAGGAAGAAAACAAGCACAAACACACTCCACAGGGGGACTCAGTCACTTTCTGCCCATGAGGACTAGCCTCCAGGTTCGACTATGCTCTGCCATAGGCTGTGTGGCCACACCCAGGGAAGAGGTGTTGGCTCTGCCTAGGAGCCAAGCTGTCTATGGGCAGAAACCCTGCTTGGGCTCTGGGCAATACAAAGGTCCTCTTCCCACTTGACCAAAGGTGGGAAGCACTAAGCCCGAACCAGGCGAGGTGGGTGGGGACTGCAGCCACCCAGCCCAGCTTATCTTCTGCATCCACCTTGCTAGGGGGTTCCTATCTGCACTCCCCAGAGCCAACCTCACTCTAGTTGCTGCTAAAGGCAGTCTCCTCCCTGACCCTGCCTAAGGTCCAGCCATCCATGGCTCAGCACAACCCCTCTCCAACCCCCCCACCCAACCCGAAGCCCTTTGCTAGTTAAGTGTCAGTCACTATAAATAAATCTTTAACCTGGAACAAATGAGGGCCACAATAAACAAAACTCCCTTATTAAGCAGCAGTCTTGCATTTCTTAAGGAGAAACAGCCCTGATCACCTCCCCAGGAGCCTACCCTGCAAACAGCCTGTGGGCAGTGCTGAACTCTGATCTGCTGAGCAGTCTTGAATCTGCAGGAAGAAATCTTCCTGGCCTATTCTGAACCAAGAGGCCAAGGTGACCTAACTGTGACCTTGAACACCTGAGTCTCCTCCTAGGCCTCAGTTTCCTCACTTGTAAAGGGAGGAGGTGGACAAGGTGCCATCTCACTCTGTGCCCCAATCAAACAAAATCAGAGGGCAGTGCAGCCCAGACTCAAGGGAGCTTCCAAGGATGTGAGTATGTGGGAGCATGGAGGGCGTGCCCAGGTCCAGATGTGGCTAAATCCCACCAAGAATGATAATCTATCCAGGTCCAGAGAGCTGACCATATCAGGATCATTCACATGCACTTGATCTCAGTGTCTATCTGGGGACAGCCATTTTCCAGACAATAGTACCAAGGGGGTCCGTGAGCAGCACAGGTCCCAGGCAGTCACATGCAGGGGTCCCAGGATGAACCACTTGAGGTCCTCCCTCAGAAGTCCTTTCCAGGCCCTGTAAGGTCCAGTCCTTGGCCCTGGCTCCAGCCCAGAGAGGCCCCTAAAGCACCAGGGCTTGGGTTTCCCTTTTCCTAGCCAGAGACAAGGGCCGGTGGGCTGCTGCCAAGTCCTGGGGTGAGAGTGCTCACCTCCAGTATGAGGGTAGGGTCTTTGCACCCACACACCCAGGCAGGGACACCTGGATATGCCTGGAGACAAATCTGGCTGCTACTCCCCCAAACCCTAGAGTCATTACCCTTGAGAACTGCCACTTTCAGGAACTCCCCAGGGTCACCTCTTGCCTCCAGGTGCAGCCAGAGTCAGGGCTTCTCCCTCTGGTACCCCCCAACATAGTGGGAACCCTGCACCCCCGTCCAGAGGCTCCCTAGATCCCTGCAACCCTACGCTCACAGCTCTTCAGTCCAGGGCCCCGGGCCCCAGTCTTCAGGAATGTCACCCCCCCAAGCACTACTGCCTCTGGAGACCGTCAGGGTCACCCCTAAATATGAGGGTGGAAACTTCCCTCAAGTTCCCCAAATCACCGGGACGTCGCCCCCGGCCAACGTTGTCCCCCAACAGCCTCCAGGATCACCTCTTACCCCGTTTCGCCTTGATGGCAACCCCCAAGGCGTCGGCTTCCGTCCAGACCCAACCTCTGGGTCCCCCAAACCCTGGGGACGTCGCCCCAAGGCAGCGTTGTCCCTCAAGAACCCCCAGGATCATCTCTCACCCCCGTCCCCCCGGGTGGGGAACCCCCCCAACCAGGCAACGGATCCTCCGACTTTGCAGAGGCCCCAAGGTCCGCACCCCCTTCAGACCTTTCCCCGGGGGTCTCGCACCCTCGGCCCGTTCCTCACCTGCCGCAGACGCGTTCTGGATGCCCAGCAGCGTGAAGGCCAGAGCCAGCAGTACCGCAGCCGCCATACCGCCGTAAGTACCAAGGCCTGCCCCCAACGCCCGGCCGCTACAGCCGCGGCAGTTTAAGTAGGGTAGAGAGCGGCCAGGCGCGCGCACGCAGGTGACGTCACGGAGCGGGGTGAGTGGAGCACGCCGGATGCCACTCCCTGCGCACGCGCGCGCAAGCACGTATGCCAACCCTGGCAGGCAGGATTGCCTCGCGCTACGGAAGCCCGGCTTGCGGGCGGCGGCGACGACACGTGACTTCCGCGAGCCTTCGGACTGAGCGTGTTGCTGGGAAGCTGGGGCTGTGGGGCGGAACCGGAGCTCGGCGTTGCTCCCCTGGTGTTTTTGTTTTGTGAGGCCGGCTTTTGCTGTGTAGCCCAGGCTGGCCAGGAGCTCGCGATCCTCCTGGCTCAGCCTCCTGACTGCTGAGATTACACCCAGCTTTCTCCGATTATTTCTAAAGATTACAAGTCTGGCTGGAAATGGTGGAAATGGTACATTTTTGGACGTGGGATCCCAAGGTTTGTGCAAATAACTTCAAAAAAGCAAAGTTTTTGTTGTTTTCTTTTTTGGAGGGTTGAGTTTTATTTAAATTTTATCACAATAAAAACAAAAAGAAAAGAGGAACATCCCCCCCCCCACGAAAAAAAATACCCGGATGGTCCTTAACTTTGAATCGCAGGTAGAGAAAACAAGGAATGATTTTTTTTTTTTTAGTTTAAGCGCCCTGTACTGTATTTGGACATACTTATTTGAAGAAGTAGTAACCGTTTAGCTGTATTTTGTTTGGCAACCTGACTTTGGGGCCCCTATATCCTACAACAAAAGTGACAACAACAGTGATAAGAGGGAAAACAGGTGGATTTCCTTGTGACTTTGGATTAAGGTTTGGTCTCTTATAGCTGACTCCAAAACATAGCAACAAAAGGAAAAAAGTGGTTTCATCAAAATTTAAGAACTTTTTTTGGTGCTGGCTTTGAACCTAGGGCCTTGGTAGATCCCAGATTTAAAGCTCTGTCATTCAAACACCAACAAGAGTGGCTCAGGTGATAAAGTGCTTGCCTAGTATGTTCAAGGCCCTGAATTTAAAACCCCAAGTAGCTCACGCCTGTAATCCTAGCTATTCAGGAGGCAGAGATCAGAAGAATCAGGTTCAAAGCCAGCTCCAGGCAAATAGCTCTTGAGACTGTATCTGGAAAAAGTCTTCACAAAAATAGGGCTGGTGGAGTGGCTCAAGGTGAGAGCCCTGAGTTCAAGCCCCAGTAACACACACACACAAATTACCTGTTCCAGACCAGCCTGGGCAAAAAGTTAGTGACAAGCCAGGTATGGTGGGGTGCACCTGTAATCCTGACTATACAGGACACATAGGTAGGAGGATCATCGTCTGATGCTGGCCCAGGCAAAAGCAGAACACTGTATCCAAAAAATAACTAAAGCAAGTGCAAGTCCCTGAGTTCAAATCCAGTACTACCAAAAAAAATTTTAAATGGGCAACTGGGGTATGTACCTCAAAAGTAGATTGCATACTTACCATGTGCAAGGCCCTGAGGTTAACACATAGCACAATTTCCATTCCCCCAAAAAGTCGAAGGATCTCAATACACAGTTCTCCAAAGAAGACATACAAGCTGCCCAGTCCCAGTCGGCGTGGACAGGCACAGGACAGACCCTGTGTTGGAGGGGCCAGGACTTGCTGGCAAAGGGCCATGGGCCTTGAGAGCAGCTGCATCTCAGGCTTGAGAACCCCACAGCCCCACAGCCTCCACCCCAGGGGGCCTCCATGCTTGCAAATCACACAGGGCAGTGGAAAGCTACGTGCAGAACAAGGGCTGGGCAGGGAACTGCCAGCTGGCATCAAAGCCCCGGGGGTCATAAATAACCCAGGCTGGGCGGAATCCCTCCCCTGGCAAGTCCAGGTCTCTGGGAAATCTCAGGGCTGCCAGGAAGGCTTTGTTTACAAAATAAAGTGAGCCCTTGTCCAAGGCTGTTTTCTTTTGATTGCCTCCTTGGAAGCCTTTTGCTGATCCCTGCATAGCCCAGGGACTCCCAGGCTCCTCAGCTTCCTGCTCTGTCCTGGCCTCTTTGCCTCCCAAGAGCCATCTAGGACAGCCAGGTTTAGCAAATAAAAGTATAAGACACACGGTTATTTTCTTAATTTTAATTTTTTTTGGCATTATGGAGTTTGAACTCAGGGTCTCAAGCCTAATAGGCAGGTGCTCTCCCACTTGAGCCACAACACCAGCCCTTTTAGCTTTAGTTATCTTTCAGATAGGGTCTTGAGTTTTTGCTGTGTGCCAGCCTCAGACCAAGATCTTACCTTCAGCTTCCCGATATTGTCTGGATGACAAGCATGAGCCCTGCTTGCTGGCTGCAATGGGGAATTTTGAACTTTACCCAGTCTGGCCTCCAATTACAATCCTTAAGATCTCTGTCTCCCAAGTAGCTGGGATCAGAGACAGGAGCCACCTCACTTGATGGAGACACACAGTTAAATTCGAACATCACATTTAAAAAAAATAGGTTGGGTCTGGCGCCAGTGGTTCATGCTTGTAATGCTAGCTAGTCAGGAGGCAGAGATCAGGAGGATCATGGTTAAAAGCCAGCCAGGCAAATAGTTCAAAGCCAGAAGAAACACAGGGCTCTGCATTTGAAACCTGAGTTTCAAATACGCAACGGATAATTCTTAGTATGCATATGTCCACCTACCCACTATGGCACTTTGAGATTTCCATCCCTGTGATGGTCTCTCCCCTGAACTTGTGTCCCCCTGAGCCTCCTGCCCACTTTCAGGGTGCCTTTAGCCAGCTGTGGGGGAGTAAATGGCCAGGACTGGGCTCTAGGGCTGCAGCCTCCCTGGGATAGACCTAGATTTTGGATCGGTTTGTTTTGTTTGTTTTTGGTGGCACTGGGGTTTGAACTCATGAACTCAGGGTCTCACACTTGCTAGGCAGGCACTCTACCACCAGAGCCACTCCCCAGCCACTTTTTTGTGTTTTTTTGTTTTGTTTTGTTTTCTAGATAGGGTCGGTGCAAACTCTTTGCCCTGGGGTGGCTTCGAACCATGATCCTTCGATCTCTGCCTTCTGAATAGCTACGATTACAGGCGTGAGCCACCAGCACCTGGCTAAATTTTGGATCTGAATGTCTTTGCTCAGCAGAGAAGCAAGGAAAGCAGAGCTGGCTCTCTGCGCTCAGTTGGCAGGCAGTCACCCTGGTGAGAGCAACAGGCTGGAGTGTGGCTCAATGGCTTGCTTTGCAAAACCCTGTAGTCCCTGAGCCTGACATAGGTTCCAGTCTCCTTGTCACTTTTCCTGTCTCAGAGCTTTGCCTGAGCAGTGCCTGCCACCTGCCATGCTCTTCCCCTGGTTGCTCCCTCTTTACCTGCTCATACCCTGTGGCTTCTCCTGCCATCAGGTCTCCAGGGGCCTCAGACTCAGGGATACCGGCCCTATCCATCATAGGTGTCTCTTCCTATTTTCCCTCTGAAAACCTTTCAAACTCACAGATAAAGAGCTGGTCCCTTCCCAGTGCCCACATGTTAACTGTGTGCTTTCATTCTCTGTCACATGCACCCATCAATAAGATGGTTAGTCTTTTTTTTTTTTTAATAGTATCAATTTTTTTGAGAAAGGGTCTCACTCTGTAGCTCAGGCTGGCCTCGTTCCTGAGATTTCTTGCTTCAAATTCCTGAGCACTGGGATTACAGACGTGAGCTACTACACCTGGTTGACAAGCATCATTTTAATGATGCTTAACACACACAGAGTAAAGACAGACACAGAAGAGAAGCCATGTGAAAATGGAGGCAGAGTTGGGCGCTAGTGGCTCACACCTGTAATCCTAGCTACTCAGGAAGCAGAGATCAGGAGAATCGAGGTTGGAACCCAGCCTGAGCAAATAGATCTTGAGACCATATCTTGAAAAAACCCTTCATAAAAAATGGGCTGCTGGAGTGGCTCAAGGTGTAGGCCCTGAGTTCAAACTCCAGTACTGCAAAAAACAAACAAACAAAAAAAAAAAACAGAGACAGACTGGGAGGTGGCCACAGTCCCTTATGCTGGTAGAGGTAGGAAGGACTGGAGCCTGGGAGGGAGCTCGGCCCTACAACTTGGGTTTCAGCCTCTGGGCTCCAGTTGGGAGAGTTGGCTTTGAGCTAGTTTGCGGATATTTGGCATCACAGCCCGGGAAACTCCTTCTGAGGGGAGGTGTGGGAGAGGTGGGCCCCACAGCTGTTGGATGAGTGCCCAGTGGGGAACAGCAAGGCACCAGCTGGCTTTATGGCTGGGTTTGCCCCAGGTGGTGCCTGCACCTCCAAGTGGAATTCCTCCCCAGAAGCCACCTTAGGAGACTTCAAACAAGGTAGCTGCCTTCTCACCTCCTCCCTTGACTAACTAAATATATACGGCCTTTTGTTTTTATTTTTTAATTTATTTTATTTTATATTTATTTGAGCTTGAACTCAGAGCCCCACACTTGCTAGGCAGGCACTCTACTACTCAATCCACTCCACCAGCCCTTTTTTGTGAAGGGTTTTTTGAGATAGGGTCTCACAAACAATTTGCCTGGGGCTGGTTCTAACCATGATCCTGCTGATCTGTGCCTCCTGAGTAACTAAGGATTACAGGTGTGAGCCACCGTGCAGGCCTGAACTACACTCTTGCTGTAGTTACTTTTTGGATAGTATCTCTTGTTTTTGCCTGGGGCTGGCCTCAGACTTTATCCTTCCTACCTGTGGTGTTCCCTGTAGCTGGGATCTCAGGTGTGCACAGCCACGCTTGGCCTTTTTTGTTTTTGGTTTTTGAAATAGGGTTTTGCTATGTAGCCCAGGTTGGCTTTGAACTCTTGATTTTCCTGCCTCTGCCTCCTGAATGCTGGGATGACAGGCATGCATCACTGCACCCAGCTTTCAACTGTTAGTTTCTCCAGGAAAATGACAAACCATGATACAAGTATACCCTGACACCTCTGTCATCCTCCATTTACCAGGCCTTTGGGCTGCACACCGTGGACCCTCTTCACACTACCATGAGTATCCAATCCTTTTAAGGTGCCGAAGGCAGTCCAACACGAAAACCAAGTAAATAGAAAAGGACTTTCCCTGGCTTTATCAGCCTGAGTGCCTGCCCTTTGGAAAAGTTTTCCAGCTTTACCTACAATGTGTGAGCAGCCAGGGTCTGGGGTCCACCCTCACCCTTTCTCTCCAAGCTTTGGAGCTCTTCCTTGCCCAGTTCTTGAGGTCTCTGTAGTGTTGAAATAACAGGAGGGCTATTTTTTCCCATCTGTTTATTTTGAAACGTCCTCAATCTGCAGAGACATTGTAAAGGTAGCGCAGTGAACACCCAGTGACCTTTCACCTGGATTTGCTGCATGAGAGCTTCTGTCTCCATCTCCTGTCTCTCTTTCTATGCATGCCTGTCTCTTTCTCTACCTCTCTCCCTTTGTCTCTACTTCCCTGCCATGGCCTCACTTTGTCTCTGTCTCTTTTCATCTTTTCCTCTCTGTCTCTGATGTCTTTCTCTGTCTCTTTCTCTCTGTCTCTGTCAGTATCTGTCTCCCTCTGTCTCTGCCTCTCTTTGTGCCTTTGTCTCTCAGTGTCTGTTTCTGCCTCCCTGTGTCTGTCTTTGTTTTTCTCTGTCTCTGCCTCTATATCTCTATCTCAGTATCTGTCTCTGTCTCCTTTTGTCTGTCTGTCTGTCTGTCTATCTCTGTGTCTGCCTCTCTGTCTCCATCTTGTCCCCCTCACTTTTCTCTGGAACAACTTGGGAATCAGTCACAGGCATCATGAGCTCCAACCCCAAACCCTCCAGCACGGGTCTCCTGAAATGTTGAAGAGCAGACTGTGGGAGGTCCACGTGTTCCCGAAAGGTGACAATTAGGGAAACACGCTCCTTTTTCTTCCCAAGAAACATCTGTTCTCGCCAGAGAGACACCTCTCCTTCGACATCTGTCCACACAAAAATCTCTGCCCTCGGGCAATAAAAAAACGGAAACCTGATTTCCAACCTGACTCAGCAAACCACCAGTTTCTGGGTCCTGCTTCATGACTCCATTCAGCCTTTTCTTTCTCTGCAAGTAAAACTTTTCTGACCTTTGCTACTCAAGTCTGCCTTTGATTTCCATCTAAGTTCAGAACAAGGACCCTCACCACTCGAGCTTCCCAGGATATCAATGTCGGAGGATGGAGTACAGGAGGGCTGGCTGCACAGTTCATCTGAACCCACTCTTGGGCCAAACCTCCCTCCCTGGGGTCCCACTTTGACCTTGATGGGAACTTTTCTCTTAATCTTGGAGCACCCCAGGCCCAGCCCTGGGCTCAACCTCCTCGAAACTTAGTCTGGAGCAGGATCTGAATGGCTGTTCCTACCATGAGCATGTGAGGATGGACTGAGGGGCCGAGCCTGGTGTCCACAACATGGTGGTGAGTGCCTGTGCCTATCCTGGGGTGAGCAGTGTCCTCTGAGTCTCACCCCAGAACCTGGGAGCAGGACCTTATTTGGAAACAAGGTCTCTGCACAAATGATAAGTTCAGATGAGGTGGGAGGGTGGGTCCTTGTGCAGTGACAGGGTTCCTTATTTGGACAGAGCCTCCCAGGGAAGATGGCTGTGTGACAACTGAAGCAGAGGCTGGGGTGGTGCCACAAGCCAAGGGATGTCTGGAGCCCCTGACACTTGCATAAACAGGAAGGGCCTCCTAGAGCTACTGAGGAAGCATGACCCTGGGATCTGGGTCTCTGCATCTGGTCTCCAGGATTGAGAGGGTCCATGTCTGTGGTGTGGAGTCTCCCCAGTGTGTGTGACCATCAGCTCCCCCCGGTAACAGTTTGGTTTGATTATTACCATTTTATACCATTAGAAATCATTCAGAGAGGGCTGGTGGAGTGGCTCAAGTGGTAGAGCGCCTGCCTAGCAAGCATGAGGCCCTGAGTTCAAACCCCAGTACTGCCAAAAAAGAAACTAGTGTCACATGCTTGCAATCCCAGCACTGAGGCAGGAGGACAGTTGAGGGCAGCGTGGGCTAACTAGCTCCTGGGGTCTCCACCCTGTCTCAAAAAAACTCAAGCCAAACCAAAAACAAACACATAGGGAGTCTCAGGTTCCAAGCAGGGATGGGTGCGGTGTTGGTGGGATAGTGGTGAGCATAGCTGCCTTCCAAGCAGGAAAGAGCCTGTACTCATGACTCCTAAGTACCTTCCTGCACCCCAATGAGCTGGGGGTAAAGGCCCCCATGGCCTTTCCCTGCCACAATGGGCATCTGTCTGTCTCTCTTTTCTTTTTTTTTGGTTGGATGAGGGGGTTTGAACTCAGGGTTTCGTGCTTACAAAGTAGCTTACAAAGTACCACTTGAGCCACATCTCCAGTCCATTTTGCTCTGGTTATTTTGAAGATGGGGTCTTGTGAACTTTTTGGCTGCACTGGCCTCAAAGTATGATCCTCTGGATCTCAGCCTCTCAAGTAGCTAGGATTACAGATGTGAGCCACCAGGGCCTGGCAGCTGTCTGTCTCTTTAAGCCCCCATCCCTCCTATTGCTCACTGGGATTGGGTGGAGACATTCCTGGGCCAGAAGGACCAGCTGAGAAGGCCCTGGGGCCAGATAAGCTTCTTTCCCTCCACATACAGGCTTGGCCAGGCCTGGCCCCACTGATCTGCATCCAGCTGGAGCCACCCCAGGACCCTGCTGGGTCAGGGAGCTGGGAGGAAGTCCAGCTGCCTTGGAGCATTCTGGCCAGTAGCCTGAGCCTGGCAGGCTGCTTCCTTTTCCACCTCCCTGTCTCAGCCAGGCCTTGTTAGAGGCCTCAGGGCACAAACACCCACTTTCTGTCCAAGCAAGAGAGGGGCCAAGAGTAGAAAGGAGCAGGAAAGGCTGTGAGTTTTTGTAGTAGAAGGTGGGAAGAGTGGAAGGAACAGGTGAGGTGAGGCTGGGAGTGGTGACCATGTTGTCACTCCAGCAGTTGGATACCTAAGGCAAGAGGATTAAGAGTTCCAGTCCAGTTGGGCTACCTGGAGAGATACTGCCTCCAAGGAAAAAAAGGCCAGTGGTGGCTCACACCTGTAATCCTTGTTACTTGGAAGACTGAGATCTGGAGGATGGAGGTTTAAGGTCAGCCCAGGTAAATAGTTTAAGAGAGCCCCCATCTCAATCATGCCTAGAATCCTAACTACTCTGGAGGCAGAGATCAGGAGGATTGAAACCAGCCCTGGGCAAATAGTTCATGAGATTCTATTTCGAAAAAAAAACATCACAAAAAAGGGTTGGTGGAATGGCTCAAGCAGTAAGAGTGCCTGCCTAGGAAGTGTAATGGCCCTGAATTCAAACCTCAGTGCCGCCAAAAAAAAAAAAAAAAAAAAAAAAAAGACCCGATCTCCAAAGTAACCAGAGAAAATTGGGCTGGAGGTGTGGCTCAAGTGGTGGTATGGTACCTGTTTTGTGAGTACAAACAAATTCCTGAGGTCAAACCCCAGTCCCATCAAAAAAAAAAAAAAAAAAAAAGAACACGTGGAATATTATCCAGTTATTTGTAGCTCAGGACACCACCACCCCAAAATAAAGCTGCAGGAGACTCAAATCTGGCACCCTAAACCCTACATCTGTTAATAAAAGCTTTGGGGGATGGGTCACTGTTTTGACAAAGCTGCTGCACAGACCTGGACCCCACACCAGAGTAGAGGCATTCCTGCCAAATTCCAGGACTCAACTGAGACCACACTGCTCCTCTCACCTGGAAAATCAGAATTAGAGAGGAAAAATGTTCAAAACTAGCAAGGTTTAGGCCCAATGATAATGAAGTTCTCTATAAGGCCTTTTCAAAAGAAATGATTGCTCTAACAGTCGGCTATGGCCCTAACCCCCTAACCCTAACCCCAATCCTAACCAGTCCTAAGTAACCCTAAGTCAAATCATAACTCAACCCAAACCCTAATCCTCTCCTTTTCGGGCCCTATCTTGCAAAGAGAGTAACTTAAAATGCTCTACCCACTTTCTGGTCTTTTCCTTTCCTTCCTTCCTTCCTTCCTTCCTTCCTTCCTTCCTTCCTCCCTCCTTCTTTCCCTTCGTGGGACTCGAGGTTTGATCACAGGGCCTTGTGATTGCAAAGCAGACAGTCTTATAGCTTGAGCCACACCTCCAGTCCTCTCTCTCTCTCTCTCTTTGATATGAGGTCTCTCTATGTTGCCCAGGCTGCCTTCAAATTTAAGATCCTCCTCCCAGGCCGGGTACTGGTGGGCTTATGCCTACAATTCTAGCTACTCGGGAGGCAGAGATCAGGAGGTTCATGTTTCGAAGCCAGCCTGGGAAAATAGTTTGCGAGACCTTATTTCAAAAAAACCCATCACAAGAGAGGGCTGGTGGAGTGGCTCAAGGTGTAGTCCCCGAGTTCATACCCCAGTACAACAACAACAACAAAAAGATCCTCCTCCCACAGCCTCTCAAGTGCTGGGATTATAGATGTACACTACCACACCAGCCTGTTTCTGCTTTTTTTTTTTTTTTTTTGCCATACCGGGGTTTGAATTCAGGGTTTACACCTTGAGCCACTCCACCAGCCCTTTTTTTTGTGATGGGTTTTTTCAAGATAGGGTCTCACAAACTATTTGCCCAGGCTGGCTTCGAACCATGACCCTCTTGATCTCTGCCTCCTAAGTAGCTAGGATTACAGGCATGAGCCACTGGAGCCCGGCCTGTTTCTGCTTTTTAAAGTCCTTTTCAGTCTATAAGGCCAACTTCATTGGGTCAGATCTTTGGAACGCTTACATTTTATGGAGCAACTTGGCAACAAGCCAAAGGATAGCCGGAGCCCCAGACACTGGGAGAGGCAGGAAGGACCTCCCTAGCACCTGGGAGAACAGCTGTTGCCAGACCTAGGTCTCTAGAAGGAAGTGCAAAATGGAAAAGCCAATTAAGATCTTCAAAGTACATTGTTATAGTTTTGATCTTTGATATTGCTTTGGCCGACTTCCAGCTGTAGCTCTGAAAGTGGCCTTTCTTGAAAGAAATTGACTTCTAGGAAGAAAATTGACTTTAGTAGAACTATCTGTGCTGGGAGGAGGCTGTAGAGATAAACAACTTTTGGCGTTTTTAAGACACAGTCTTGCTATGTAGCCCAGGCTGACCTGGAATTTGTGATCCTCCTGTTTCAGCCTCCTGAGTGCTAGGATTACAGACATGTACCCCTACTCCTGGCTGAGTCTCATGTTTTTGTGGGTACACTGTATGCAATGTGAATTTATATTTTAGTGAAGATATTAATAAAATGGGACATTCTGTTCAGTCTCCCCTTGCACCTTGACTGAGGACTGCTGTGTCTCCTGCCCACCTGGCAGCTCCAGTGCCAACAAATGCTCTGGCCATGGGCCCTCCTGAGAAGCCTGGGAAAGACCACACCCATTTTACAGGGGAGCCAAGGTTTGCTAAGGTCATAGCCACACATAGGTGGGTCAACTCCAGGCAGCCTCAGTCATCTTTCATCACAATTTATTGGCTCTCCTAGACACGCCCAATTTGGCCCCATCTGGGTCCCTCCAATAACCCTGTAGGGAAGGATCCTGCAGAGAGGGGTCCAGGTCACTCTGAGCAGCGGCCGGTGATCTTCCTGATCCAAGACACATAGGGGGCCACAGCGGTAGCCACGGGAGGCTTGAAGACATCGGTACAGGTCTTGGAGCTGAAGGACAGGATTCCAGACAGCTGGCCTTTGCTACACACCAGGGGTCCACCTGAATCACCCTAGGGGGTTGATAGAGCACAGGTCAGCCTCTGTGCCAGAGGAGGGGAACAGGGATCTTCTGGGGCCACTCCCCAGCTGCATATGCATTCCCCAGCTACCCTTTTTCTTTCTGTACTTTTACCTCTTTGCTCTTCCCCATGCCCTGTGCCCAGATTGTCTGTGGTGCTAGAGTTCAAACCACAGATCTGCTTCCTGAAGGTATGACCCTAAGCAACTTATTTAACCTCCTTGAGCTGCTGCAGGTGACCGGGGCAAATGCTAGTCCCAACCCCTTGGACTTCCAGCAAATGGGAGTCAGGAGGGCTGGCTTGGACTGATGAGGGTTCAGCTGGTTCCCATCACCTTGCAGGGGGCCTGGGCCTTGGAGTCAGCTGCGAGGCAGAGCATGTGGCTGGTGATGCTGCCATTCCAGAAACGGCTGTTGTTGCACATCCGGATGTCCAGCACATGGAGGTCCAGCTTCTGCAGTGTCCGGGCCGGTTTCCCACCCTGGTGGGTCTGCCCCCAGCCCACCATGCTACACTTTGTGCCTGCTGGCACAGCACGGCGCCCTCTGGGCACAGCCAGGGGCCGGATGGTCCTGCTGGGTCGTACCTGCCCGTCCAGCTGTGGTGGCAACAGGGGTAGTGAGTGGGTGTGGAGAGGGCAAGGCCTCATGGCAGGTCCTCAGCCCCTCCATCCCCGCACCTTAAGCAGCATGAGGTCATTCTCTAGGTGGAGATTGTAGCCAGGGTGCCTGATAGCTGCCTTGATGTGGAAGGTGAGGCCAGGGGCATGGGGGTTGTGGAGGTCGTGAAGGCCCAGCACCAGCCTCAGCCGTTGTACCCTGTGGGAGTATGAATTACAGCACAGATCCCCAGCCCCCTGTGAGTACAGCACTGTCTCATCCATCTGTGGCCATCTCACATGGTTGAATACTACTGCACCCTTGATGCACACATGACAGCCTCATCAGCCTGATCTTGGCAGGACCTTCCCCTGTCTTCTCAATCCACCTCTTTCAGGAATCCTTCCTTGCTCCCGCTCCTGCTAAGTCCTGGCCCAGATCAGTGGCCATGTGACCAAAAGAGCCAACCTCCTGAAAGCCACCCTGGGAACTCCTCTCTCCTGGGGCTGCAGCCTCACCCCTGTGATTTGTTTCAAGACTGGCACATGCCAACCCTTATACCTTTGCCCATACTACAGAGAAATAAGCTCTTTCACAGGACTTGAGGGGTCCATCCTTGCTACCATGTGAAAGAGACTCATGTGAGCACCTGGATCAAGCTATACCTGAAGCTAGTACTCCTCCTAGACTTTTCAATTACATCTGTTGACCCATCACCTTTTGTTATTTCATTTTGTTTAGGGGTCTTTATTACTGGCCAGCCTACAGGCATAGCAGTGCCAGGATTTCTTTATAGTTTGCTTTCTCTCTCTCTCTCTCTCTCTCTCAGTGCTGGGGATCAAACCTAGAGACCTCATGCATGCTAGGTAAAGTGCTCTACCACTAAGTTACACCCCTGACCAGTAAAGGGTGGTTTTTTGATGGTATCAGGGACCAGCTTTCTTTCTGTGAATTGGCTCCTGGTGGCTACAGGAGGCACACACATTCATAATTGTCACAGGCAGCCCAGTCAGTCCATTTGAAAGGAGACCACCACTCCTGTGAGACTACCCTAGAACCCATAGCCTAGGCCTTTCTGGAGGGTAGGGATGCCATATTGGTCTAAACCCCTCAGGACTGCCCCTACTGGTGGGAATGGGGTCATGGGACACCTGGGGAGGCAGAGGGGTGGGAGTACTCACGGTTCAGTTAGACAGTGGGCAGCGGTCAACACCCACCGTGGGTGCACGAGGACCCCCCCACACAGGTGGGAGCCAGCTTTCTGCAGTGAGGCCATGTATGGGCAGGAGTGGGGGGCAACCTCGTGACCGCCGATGATCTTGATCTCAAATGCATTGCCAGCTGGGTGGGGGGCAGATGAACCTGGTTAGGGTTTTATTGTTTTGTTTTGTTTTTGGTGGGACTGACTGAGGTTTGAACTCAGGGCTTCATGCTTGCAAAGCAGGTGTTCTACTGCTTGAGCCACACCTCCAGTACCTGGTTAGAGCTTTTGCACTCACCCACCACGCTCAGAGGCCCTGGACCCCACAGATCTGCCATTCTAACAAAGTACTCAGCGTTTCCTAAAGCTTCCACCCTTGACCTTTCCAGTTCCCTGTCCCAGGTTCAGCAGCCAGAGGTGAGGTTTAAAATGTCAATCAGGCCAGGCTCTGGCGACTTACACCTGAAATCCTAGCTACTCAGGAGTCAGAGATCGAGAGGATCCATTGTTTGAAGCCAGCTCAGGCAAATAGTTCATGAGACCCTATCTTGAAAAAACTGATCACAGAAAAGGGCTGGTGGAGTAAGTGGCTCAAGGTGTAGGCCCGGAGTTCAAACTCCAGTACTGTAAAATAAAATAATAATATAAAATATAAAATAAAAATTTTAAAAAGTCATTCAGGAGAAATGAGCCTGGAAGGGCTCATGGGAAGGCCAGGCAGGGCAGTCCTGCTGAAAGCCGGCAGTTCCTCATGCTAAGCCACCCAGTGATTCTGCTCCCAGGATGTGCTGGAGAGAAACGAGGGGTATGTCCACTGGGAAACCAGAACACCCATGTTCACAGCAGCATCAACCACAGTAATCACTCAAGTGGGGGAACAGCCCAGGTGTCCATCGACAGATGAGGGACACACACTGGAGCATCACTCAGCCATGAACAGGACAAGGCTCTAACCCACACTACAATGCTGAAGGACCTTGAGTACACTCTCTGGAACTACCTACTCAGTGAGAGAAGCAGACACAGAGGACCCCCCAGTGTGTGACTCCATTGGATTTGTGTTGCTAGGGACTGGGGAAGGGGTGGGGTGACTGCTCATGGAAATGGGGCTACTGCTGTGTGTATGTGTTTTTTTTTTTTTCTGGCAGTACTGTGGGTTGAACTCAGAGCCTCCTACTTGTGAAGTAGGTGCTGTGCCACTTGAGCCATGCCCCCTGTGCTTTTTTGCTTTTTTTTTAGATAGGGTCTCTTGCCTTTTTGCCCAGGGCTAGTCTCAGATTGCAATCCTCCTCCTATGCCTCTTGCATAGCCCAGCTTGCTTTGTTGAAATAGGGTCTTGTGGGATGGGGCTCCTTTTGAGTGTCATGGAATGTTCTAGAATTAGACAGGAGGATAGTTGTATATTTCTGTGAATGTACTAAGACTTGTAAACATTAACTGTGTGAATTGTATAATATGCAAATTTCTTCTCCACAAATCTATTATAAGATTATTTATAAGACAGGGTCTTGCTAGGTAGCCAGGCTCTATCTGCCTCTATTTCCCGAGTGCTAGAATCACAGGCACATGTTACTACACTCAGCTAAAATTTTTTTTAAAGTATTGGTTAAAAAAAAAATTAGAGGTAAATCAGCTCAAAAATCTTCCTGATTCCATACTGGGCACTGGTGGCTCACTCTTGTAATCCTAGCTATTCAGGAGGCAGAGATCAGGAGGATTGTAGTTCAAAGCCAGCCTGGGCAAATAGTTCATGAGACCCTATCTCAAAAAAACCTTTTACAAAAAAAGTGGAGTGGCTCAAGGAGAAGGCCCTGAACTCAAACTCCAGCAACACACACACACACTCTTCCTGATTCCCCTTCGTGCTTTAAAAATCCAGCTACCAGCACACAAGGGAGGGGTGAGGATAGGTAAGACACCTAAAAAACTAGCTAGCATTTGTTGCCCTTAACGCAGAGAAACTAAAGCAGATACCTTAAAGCAACTGAGGCCAATAGGAAAAGGGGAACAGGTACTAGAGAAAAGGTTAGATCAAAAAGAATTAACCTAGAAGGTAACACCCACGCACAGGAAATCAATGTGAGTCAATGCCCTGTATAGCTATCCTTATCTCAACCAGCAAAAACCCTTGTTCCTTCCTATTATTGCTTATACTCTCTCTACAACAAAATTAGAAATAAGGGCAAAATAGTTTCTGCTGGGTATTGAGGGGGTGGGGAGAGGGAGGGGGCGGAGTGGGTGGTAAGGGAGGGGGTGGGGGCAGGGGGGAGAAATGAACCAAGCCTTGTATGCACATATGAATAAAAAAAAAAAAAAAGAATGCTAGCCTAGACTAATGGTTAAAAAAAAAAAATAAAAATCCAGCTACCTCATGTCCACTAGACCCCCTACTCCATGTCAGTCATTGAGGTCCCCCCAGGTCCCCCAGCGCTTCTTCATTGCCACTGTAGGGCCTTTCCCTGCGCTATTGCAGGATGGATGGATGGACAGATGGATGGATGGGTAGGTGGATGGATACGAGGGTGGTTGGATGATAACGGGTAGATGGGTAGGTGGTGAATGATGGATGAATGGAAGGATAGATGGTTGACAAATAGATGGAAGGATGGGTGGATGGATGATGGTTGGTGGATTCCTATTTACCCATTATTTAGTCTTTAATTCTTAAAGGATCCATTCTCATCCTGTCAGTCAAAATTTCATACTGCCCACCACTCACCTCCCTTCTCACTGTACCTCAGACTCCCGGGTATCAGTTCTGGTCCAGCCTAAGGTTCTGGGGTGACCTGCTGGCTTTCCAACCCCAGCTCTGCCTCTCCATGCTGGGCAGTCCTTCACATCTGCTTTATTCCCTGAGCCACAGTTTCCTGCACTGTGCCCTGGCCTGTGTGCTAAGGATCCTGTCTCCTGACTCCTACTGGGAGGCTGCAGATGAGGCAGGCGAATGGCTCACGTCATCCCCATGTCCTGTAGTTGTAGCTGGGGGAAGTTGAGGCGCATGGAGGATCCTCAGGTGCCAAAGTTTCCCCCTCAGAGAACGACAAAAAATAAAAGTCATGGTTTTTACTAGGGAGAAACCTAGTGGGTATCCCCTTCATCAAACAGCCCCTTGGCTACAATCCGTGTCACCTTGTGCAGCTAGGACAAAGTGGCCCTGTGCATTCCTGGAGATGCACAGCCCCAGTCTATCAAGGAAACGGCAGAGGGACCATGTGCAGGAAGGGCACATGTCAGTTTCCAACTCCAGAGGAAGACAGCATGACAGAACGCGTTGTACCTTCTCTCCCTATAAAGGCCAAAATGGGGCTGGGTGCTGTGGCTCATATCTGTAATCCCAGCTACTCTGGAGAGCTGCTAGAGTGGTTCACGTGGTAGAGCGCCTGCCTAGCAAGCATGAAGCCTTGAGTTCAAACCCCAGTATCACCACCAAAAAAAAAAAAAAAATTACAATGCTAGGTACTCCAGCAGCAGAGACCGGGAGGATCAAGGTCTGAGGCTGGCCCTTCAGAAAAAACATGAGATCCTACCTGAAAAATAACTTATGCAGAAAAAGGCGGGGGACGAGGCTCAAGTGGCAAAGTGCCTGCATATCCCCAGCCCCTCTGATTCTTTTTGAATGATTTTTTTTAACTTCCTGATTTATACAGTTGACAACCCTCTGTGTGATTCTTGCAACTTGACCACAATCAAGTCAAAATGAAAAAGTTTAAAACTTTCTCCAAAGTGGGCTGTGATTCTGCCACTTGAAAGTCTTAAGTGTTGCAGAGTTGTACAGCCATCACCAACTAGATGCAAGCTTTGATCACCACAGGGCAGTACTCTCCACACTTTAAAAATATTTTGCTGTTTTCCACTAGGTAATCCATGTGCACGGCACGAAATTTAAAAAGTACAAACTTGGAGCCAGGTGTTGTGGCCACGCCTATGAGTCCACAGCTGAGGCAGTAGGATCTAGAGCTCCAGCCAGGCCAGCCTGGGCTACAAAGTTGAGACCCTGAGTCAAAAACAAACAAAAAAACCAAAACCGCTCATGCCTGTAATTCTAGCTACTCAGGAGACAGAGATCAGGAGGATCTTTGTTCAAAGCCAGCCCAGTCAACTAGTTTGTGAGACCCTATCTCAAAAAAAAAAAAAACCAATATAAAGCAGGGCTGGTGGAGTGGCTCAAATGATAAGAGCACCTAACAGGCCCAGCAAGCTCTTGAGGCCCTGAGTTCAAGCCCCCAGTACCACAACAAAACAAAACCCAAAACAAAAAAAGCAAAAACAAAAAATCCCCAAAGCCAGGTGCTGGTGGCTCAGGCTATTTGGGAGGCTGAGATCAGGAGGATCATGGTTCGAGGCCAGCCTGGGCAAATAGCTCGTGAGACCCCTATCTCTAAAATAACCAGAGCAAAAATAGACTAGAGGTGTGATTTAAGTGGGAGAGCGCCTGCTTTGCAAGCTCAAAGCCCTGAGTTCAAACCCTAGTCCCACCAAAAGCAGTAACAGAGAAAAAGTACAAGTGGGAGAGGGGTAGAGCACCTGCTTAGCAAGCATGAGGCCGAATTCAAACTTTAGTTAATCACCAAAAAAAAAAAAAAAGTTTTATCTTCAAAAAGTGGAACTCCTTCCCTTTACACTCTTCCTGTACTCTTGAGCCCCTTCTTGTCATCAGCATAAGCACATATTCTTACACACTGTTAAAGGAGGTTCTATTTTGCTTCTGTCCAGTCCTGCATTTACTGTTTAAAATTAGGGCACGCTACTTCCTTCTTTTTTGGGTTCTATTTCTTGAGGGCCATGAGCTATTTCCACTTTGTGCCCTTACAGTTGGGACTCTGGCAACAGCTCCTCTCTTCCACTCACAGACCCCCTGAGCACCTGAACTTTAAGTCTGTTTCCCCATCGTGTCCCCAGCTCCCACTTACCTGCCAACAGGGTCCCAAGGACCACCACCAGCAGCAAGAACCAGCGGGGCTCCATCTTACTGCAAGACTTCTGAGTCCCCCTGCCCCCAAAGCTTTCAAACTCTTGCCCTCTTCCTGTGGGGACAGTGACATTAACAGCCCCACCCCACACCTTGCACACAGACACTTCCTTTTGCAGCTGGTCCACCTCACCCACCATCATGCCTCCAAACTAGCAATATTCCTTGTTACATCTAGCAGTGTTCAAATTCCCCTACCTTGTGTGTGTTATACAATTTTTGGGGAGGGGGAGGCACTGGGGTTTGAACTCAGGGTCTCACGCATGTGCTCTGCCACTTGGAGCCACTCGTCAGCCTGTATTGAACGATTTTAGTATCACTTTTGTGTGTGCTGGGGATGAAATCCAGGACCTAGGCACCTGCTCTATCACAGAGCCACATCCCTATAAGCCCCTTTCTCCTTTTTCTTTTTTGGAGACAAGTCTTGCTAGATAGCCCAGGCTGGCCTCAAACTTGAGATCCTCCCAATCCTCAAACTCCGCCTTCTGAGTGCTGGGATTACAGACATGAGCTACAATGCTCAGCTCTTTTTCTTTCTCTTTTTTTTTTGGTACTGGGGTTTGAACTTAGGGCCTCACACATGCTAGGCAGGTACTCTACTACTTGAGTCACTCCACCAGCCATTTTTTGGGTTGAGTGTTTTCGAGATAGAGTCTCATGAACTATTCACCTGGTTGGTTTCATTCCTCGATCCTTCTGATCTCTGCCTCCTGAGTAGCTAGGATTACAGGCATAAGCCACCAACGCCCAGCCAGGCTCTTTTTTCTTATTGTGTTAAGAATACACACAGTATTTATCATCTTAATCACTTTTATGAATGAGGCTCAGAGGCCTTAGCATACTCATGTCATTGTGCAACTGTCTCCACCACCCATCCCTGTAACTTTCCATTTTCCCAAACCGAAACTGTACCCATTAAACACTAACTCCCACTCTCTGGTACTCGCCATTTAACTTTCGCTGTGTTTGACTCATTTGACCTTCTGTGACTGGCTCAGACCAGCAGGGTTGCAGATGAGGGGGAGAAGATGAATGGGTAGTGGCCTGAGCTGCTTGTGCTGCCAGCTTTCTGGATGTAAGAAAAGCCAAAAGTTAGCCAGATATGGTGGCACACATCTATAATCCCAGCACTCCAGAGGCAGGAGGATCGAGATTTCCAGGCCAGCCTGGGCTATGTAGTGAGATGCCATTTCCCTCACAGTCCCTCCCCTCCCCTCCCACCTCTAAAACAACCTAAAAAAGAAACCAAAACCTCACAAAACTATGGACACCAAACAGTATGGCCATACCCATGGCAAGATGGGAGCCTCAGGTTTGCCCCGTTGCCCTGCCCAACTCCTTCTGGGCAGAAGTCACCCAGGCTCTGGCCAATGCAGCCCACAGTCCTCCTCTTTACAGTAACTGGTCAGGTCAGGCAACCTAAGTTCTGCAGTGCTAAAGAAAGAGCCCCAAGGCTGAGTCCAATTCTTGGTGGGAAACCTCATCCTAATAGTACCTAAGCAATCAGAACCCAATCATTTCAGGACTTCTCAATTAATTACACAGAAATAAAGCCTGATGGGGGAGGGGTATATGAAAGAATAATAGAGCTGGACACTGGTGGCTCATGTCTGTAATCCTAGCTATTTGGAGGCAGAGATCAGGAGGATCACAATTCAAAGCCAGCCCAGGCAAACAATTCATGAGACCCTATCTCAAAAAAACTTCATAAAAAAGGGCTGAGAGTAGAGTTCCTGCTTAGCAAACCTGAGGCCCTGAGTTCAAACCCCAGTACTGCCAAAAGAAAAAAGGTAATAAAGGGTACAACATATTCATGTATGGAAGTATCACAATGAAACCATTTTGTACAATTAATACATGCTAATTTTCAAAAAATGAGTCCTAGATGTCCTGACACAGGCTGAGAGACTGAAGGGATTTATAGGCAGCAGTGGAGTCACCTGAGAGTTGTTCCCAGCCCTGGGAACCATAAGAATCCATCTCTAGATCCCTGAGGATCAGGGTCAAGCTGATTAACAAATGCAAAGTAAGCCAGATTTGTTGGGCACAGTGGTTCACATCTGTAATTCCAGCTACTTGAGGTGGAAATAGGAGGATAAAGGTTAGAGGGAGGTCAGCCCAGACAAAAAGTTCATGAGACCCACCCCTCCCCCAATAAAAAGCTGGGGCTAGTGGTGCGTGTCTGTCATTGCAGCTATGTGGGAAGCATAAACACTAGGATTGTAGTCCTGGCCAGCTGGGCATAGATGCAAGAACCTATTTGAAAAATAACTAAGTAAAAAGCCGGGGTCATGACTCAAGTGGTAGAGCACTTCCTAGCTAGTCCAAGGCCCCGAGTTGATCCCCAGTACCAAAAAAAAAAAAAAAAAAGTCAGCTCCATCTATCCAAATCCTAAGATGCTCTGTGGACATGGCCCTTTCCCAAAATGCAACCAGCCAGAGGTAGGAAGCCCCTGGAAGCTTTCTGGTTACCCCGATTCCCCAGGCTGGAAGGAGGTGGCCACCCAGGCCTGTTGAATCCAGGTCATACTTCAGAGCTGCAGGGACATGACTTCTGTCCTGAACTATTATTTTTGGTGGTATTGGGGTGTGAACTCAGGGCCTCATGTTTGCTAGGCACTCTACCACTTAAGCCATGCACCAGCTGCCCTGAACTCCTGACTGGCTGCCTTCACCTCATCCCTTATCTCCCCAGGTAGGATGCCCTGACCTCACATCCAGCCTGCTGTGGAGGCCCCAAGCTGGTCAAGAGTTCCAGGTGACAGAAGGGCCTGCCAATCACCTCTCCACCCCAAGGAGAGCTTGCCTATCTTCTCATAAAGCAGTTTTATTTAGATTTCAAACAAACCAAAGCAGAGAAGAGGTGGCTACAGGCAATCCATCCATTCATGAGCTGGGCATCAAGTCTCTGGCTCTGAGAAGCTGGGTGGTGGGCCCGATTCTGGGGCCATCCCAGGCTGTTTGCCCATCTCCGCCCCCTGCTGTGGCTGTGCAAGGCGCTGCTGGGCTGTAGCCAGTCCTGGAAGCCAGAGCCTCTGTGGAAAGGTGGGCTGGCCCTGCATGAGGGAGGCGGGCGCTGCTCTTCTCTGAAGCCGAGGAAAACCCAGGAACACATATGGGAAGAAGAAAACCTAAATGCCACCACCCCAAGGAGAGGAAGCAACACAAAACCTCCATGAGGTAGTCTGTCGTCTAAGAGCCATACAGGTCCATCCTAGTGAGGTAAAATTTTGTAAGTTTATTTCGGCGGGGGACACGATGTCAGGACTCCTCATTGCTGGAGTCGTCCTCGTCGTCCCCAAAGCAGCTGTCAGCCTCCTCCTCCACCTCGCCATCCTCATAGTAGTCATCGTAGAAGAGGTCCGAGCCCTCATCAGGCGCCGGCGCCTTGGTCTTTATACAGTATTCTGCCAGTGTGGTGGGCACCTTCACACCGTCACGCTCTGCATCCACCTTGGTCCCCAGGACCTGCTTCCTGAGGGAAAGGATGGGTGAGGGCACTGCTTAGATACTATCCCCTCCCCATGTAACCTACACGAAATCAGAAAGGAGATGAGAGGAAAAGAGTAACTTGGGAGAGGAAAGGTCATGTGAGGGGCAGCTGAACCAGACCCTTCCCCAAAGACAAAGCAAGCTGTTGAGGTTAATCTTGAGACAGGTGAAAATAAAGATAGAGGCCAGCAGTGCTCTTGGCACAGGAAAGAGCTGGAAGGCTTAGCCTGAGGTCAGGGACAGAAGGAGCCTATTCACAGAGCCACAGGCACAGCAGGAAACTGGGCAACAGGCCACAGCTCTACACTATCTGCAGACTGAATTTTAAAACTGAGACGCACCAAGCTTGTCCAGGTTCTGTGGGAAGGAAGCAGATGAGAGGGACTCCGGCCAGGGGTCTGCCCTGAATCACCTCTGTACTGACAGAGGAAGGGGCTTCCTGGTACAGTGGGGCAGGGCTAGGTCATGAAGACTTCAGCCCACAAAATGGATGCCGTACTATGACTAGATGCTGCTGCCAGCCTGGGCTACGGAGCAAGATCCTGCCTCAAAAACCCAAAACCAGACAAGATAAGAGTACTGCCAGTGGCTGGGTGACAGATCTGGTAGGAGAAACTGTGCTCAGGCTTGGGCCCCAGGGTGTGGGTCCACAGCCCCATACGGGAAGGGCTAAGGGAGGTCGGACAAATGCTACCCCACCTTTGCTCAGCAGCTTCCATAGGACAGGGGAGGAGCTGAGGATGTGCCAGGTCAGACACCACACCTCATGTCTTAGGCCTCACCTAGGAGGAGAGAACACCCTGCAGCCCTCAGGCAAGGCCAGGCAACGGTAGGGAAGAAGTGCTGTGCTGGCTCCTGGGCTCCTGTCTCTCCACCCTGCACAATCATTTCTGACCTGGCAGGGCTCTGCCTCCACTACCTCATAGGCCTGAGCTGGACACAGGCTATATGGAGGCTCAAACACTCACTTTGTGACTCAGAAGCATACAGAGACTGCAGCTTCCCACGTGGGCACATGTGCGTGGCTCACAGGGAGTTCTGAGGGCTAAAAATAGCCTGGTTCTTCTTTCTGCTCTGTGGTGGAAGGAGGCATCATAGGGGAAATACCAGGAAGAATTGGGACAAGGACTTGTGGCCTCTGAGGGCCCTTGGAATTGAGAGATAGGTATTGAGGTAGCCAGTGAGCGCAGGCACCTCAGGGTGGCCAGCACAGGGTGGTACCATAGCCACTCTGAAACCCCTACATCCACAGCCCTGACTGGCCAGCAAAGGACATCTGCCCAGCACACCAGGTGCCAACAGTCAGGCTGGTCTATGGTAGGGCAGTGGGAGGAGCTGCAGCATACACATACGTGTGCCCCTGGAGCCATGAGAGTGAACAAATGCTCATGGATTGCTGGTGCCTATGATGGTGGTATGTTAAACTTTTGTTGTTTTGTGGTAATGGGGATCAAATCTAGAACCCATGCATGCTAGGCAAACACTCAACCACTGAGCTACATCTGCTGTTCCTATGGGTTTCCATTTTCTTCTCTATGGGCAAAGGCTGGGTTAGCATTTGTCTGACCCCCCTCCTTAGCCCTTCCCCTGTGGAGCTGTGGACCTTGCTATTTTAAGCTTTTGAAGTACCACAGAGCCACTAACAAAAACAGATCAGAGCAGGTGCTGATTACACCTGTAATCACAGTTACTAGAAGGCTGAAATCCAGAAGATCACAGTTACAAGGCCAGTCTGGGAATGGGTAGAGTTCACGAGACCCCATCTCAATAGAAAAAAGCTAGGCTTGGTGGCATGTGTCTGTCATCCCAGTGACAGTGGGAAATATAATTAAGAGGACTGCAGTCCAAGACAAAAAGCAAGACCCTATCTCCAAAATAACCACAGCAGAAAGGGCATAAAAGGTGTGGCTGAAGCCATGTTTTTTGTAAGGTAGAGCGTCTACCTTACAAACATGAAGCCCTGAGTTCAAACCCTAGTACCGCCTAAAACAAAAACCAAAAAATGAAAAACAGCCAGGAAAGCTGTGCAATTCTACTCAGGAACAGGATGAGCAGAAGCCTTTGCCTATCTCCACTTGTGCATACGCACACATGTGTACAACACAGTAAGGGACCAGCTACAAACAACAGACCATGACTGAAGCAGAGCAGAGCATGCTACCTGTAAAGAGAAGAGTCTACCTGCAGGAGAGGCCACAGTCCATGGTGAGCCAGTAAATCCTGAGAGCTGGGGAAAGGAAGGGGAGGACTTGTCTATGCAAATGGCTGTGAGCAAGCTGCACTGACAATGGAGGCCACCAAGCCCCTGCAGCATGGGACAAGCCTGTGCAGAGTGAGTTTTACTGCATGTAATGATACATCCATAAACCTGATAAAGAGATGACCTATGCAGCAAGAGGCTGTTTTTGTTAAGTGCATATGTAAATTTTATTATTTTTAAATTTGCAGTGCTGGGGATCGAACTCTGGGCCTGGTATATGCTAGGTAAGTGCTCCCCATGGAGCCTCACCTCTCCACAATATAAATTTTGAAAAATCTGAAAAAACAGCCAGGTGCCAGTGGCTCACGCCTTAATCCTAGCTACCTAGGAGGCAGAGATTTATCATTACAAAAAATGGCTAAGGCCCTGAGCTCAAGCCCCAGTACCGCAGAAAAAAAAAAATCTGAGATTCCAAAATTTTGACCACACTGGGATTGGGATTAGGAAGGATTCTTCTCATCTCCATTTGTACATACGCAACTTCCTGGCAAGATCCGCTCCTTTCTCCTGCAGAAGTGTTGCCCCCGTAGTGAACCACATGTCTATGGTATCCTTGAGGAGTTGTGACACGCACACTTGCAACAACAACACCCAGTGCCCCAATCCCATTTGCCCACCTGGGTTTGCTTTGTGGAGATGACAAGAGCACACACAAGCAGTCCTGGCCCTCACACTGCTGAGTGGAGCAGGGTATGGGGAAAGGCCACAGTGTTCATGCTTCTCCTGCTGACTACACTTGGGCTTCTGCCAGTGTGGGAACAATAAAGCTGCTGTGCATATATCCAGGTCAATGCTGGTGTGGACTGGCCTCCCATCCTCTTGGGTAAATGCCAAGGAAAGGATCAGTTGTGTGTGAGGTACTGTTTTTGGTTAAAAAGATAAAGTCCAAACCTACAAAATATCTGTGAAAAATGTGGTAAGGCACTGGTGACCCACGCCTGTGATCCTAGCTACTCAGGAGGCAGAGATAAGGAATATTGCGTTTTTGAAGTCAGCCCCAGGAAAACAGTTCAAAAGATCCTATCTCAAAAAAGTCCATCACAAAAAGAGCTGGCAGAGTGGCTCAAGCGGTAAGAGTACATGTCTAGCAAATGTGAGGTCCTGAGTTCAAATCCAGTGCCACCAAAGGTACGGGTGTGTGGGGTAAAGAGTTAATTTCACCAAAAAAACCAAGCAAGTAGCACTGAGTATGCCACAAGTCTTTCCTCCTCAGAAAATGATTCCAAGTCTAATTTTTAAAACACTGCTTAGTGTGTGATCCCAATCACATGTGAAGACAAAGCTGAACATCAACACCAAGAAGGGGGGCAATTTGCACACCCTATGTGGATCTACAAAGTGGTTCAGGTGCCTAGACATCACCTCATCCCTGTCTGGGGGATCTAGGCGCATGGGACCATGCACCATGCATGACAAAGGCCACCATCCTGAGAAGGAGCTGTTCCAGGAAGGCAGAGAGAGGACCACGTGAGTCAGGATTTTCAGTCTCAAAGCAAAAGATGTAATGCTATAGACACCAGGTGGACACTGGGTGCTTATGCCCTGCACTACCATGAGTACGTGTGTGTGTAATTGACCATATCCTGCACGACTGGAATCTGTCATAACGTACTAAAACAGCGCCATCCAAATTTCCAAGGAAAAGGAAAAAGAGAACAACGACAGCTCCGAGTTCAAACCCAGTACTGCCAAGGGGAAAATAAACAAACAAAAAAGAAAAAACCAGAAGTTGGGATTGAACTTGGTGCTTGGTTACCCTGTCTGTAACTACTGCCCCTGGATGGATGGGGCTTTACAAAGGCTGACAGGCAGGAATACTTCTCTGTCCTGTTAAGAACACAAAGCCAGGACCCTGCAGGAATGGGGGGCACTACTCTGGGAGTCCCCAGGACCCTGTGCTCACCGGATGATGTCTGTGTACTCTCGGTCCTTCCCCTTGCTCTCTTTCCACTTTCTGTACATCACTGAGGCGTCCACGTTGGCTGGTGAGAAGGTGTTGGGCTCGTTGAGCAGAGAGATCACACTTAGGAGGATGGTCCTGGGTGGGGTGGGGGCAGAGGGTCAAAGTGTGGGAAGCCATGGAATCCGTGCTTCTAGCTCTTTTGGGCCCAAGGTACAGAGACTTCTGGATCCGCGAAAGCACCCGACCTTGCAGGACTCCTGTCTGGACCTCTCACACCTTGGGAACGCCCCAGGGCAACAGGGGCTGGAGCAGGGAAGGGATACTCTCACCTCCGTGTGTCCCACCTGGGGTACACTTAGGGACATGGCAACCTGAGGAGCTCTCCCAAGCTGAGGTGAGGAAGAAGTGTGCTCCAAGGTGACGTAGCAGGGTAGCTCAAGGTTGCTCTAGATAATGGGGCTGGTCCAGGGTCTGGGTGCCCAGGTGGAAGACTGATTTGGGAAACACCACAGTGCATGGATTCTGAGGACACGTGCCACCCAGACCCACAACGTGGGAGCCTAGCCTCACCTGACATTCTGCGTGGGGTTCCACCGCTCCGAGGGCAGCTCTCCACTCTGGGGGTCATCAACTGGGGGATGGAGGATGGAGATGCATACATCCCCTGTCTGTGTGAAGAGGAGAGAGCACAGGTCAGTCCCAGCTCCTGGGCTCTCAATGCCAGTGTTCAACAAGGACACAAGGCCCAGGGAGCTGTGTGGGAGGCAGGAATGCACGAAGGCATGTACCTGTTGAGGCGGATGTGTAAGAAGGCATGCGTGTGGGAGGAAAACGTAAGGCAGATGCGCTGAGAGGCCTGTGTGTGCAAAGCAGGTATGCGGCTCACCTCGTAGATGTTTGGATGCCACATCTTGGTTAGGAACCGGAAGGCAGGTGGGGAGTACGGGTAGTCGATAGGGAACTTCAGACGGGCCTGAGAATAGCAAAAAGCAGGGTGGCTCAGCTGGAACCTAGACCTCCCACAGGACCCCATTTCACAGGCAAGGTGACTGAGGCTTATCATTCTTGGGATTCTGGTGTGTTGGCGGGAGGTGCCTGTGAGGGCCTAGGCAGGTATCAGGCCTGCTGCCCACACCCTTGATGACATGCTGCCTTGGGCCTTTTCAGAGGCATCAGAGATGATCTCAGCCCCTACATAGTAGAATGGGGGGAACTGGGTCAATCCCAGCACACCTGCAGGTGAGCAAGGGCACCTGCTGCCTGTGCAACTCTGAGCCCTGGGCAGCCCAGACCACAGGCACTCAGCAAGAGAGATGCCAGGAGGCAGGGACTGCAGGCTCCCCTAGAGGAACTGCCCTGGTGACCTCGACCTCAGGCATCTAGGCTAAGGTGAGTGTTTGCTTGGCCATCAGATAGGCAAGGAGGAAAGATGAGTCAGGAGAGCACTCTGCCCTAGAGACTCATTCCAGGTCAGTACCTCTCGTGAGCTGTCCAACCCAAGGGCAGCCACAAGGGGCAGATATAAGCCACGCACTGGGGTGTCAGAGCTGCTTGGCCTGGGGCCAAGGTGTGGTACCACCCACTGCCCTTCCAGCTCTTAGAAGGTAAATAAGGAAGCCCTGCTGGTGCTTCTAGCATCAAGGGGTGGAGGCAAGAGATCCCACAGACAGCCCCCAAGAGTCCTCCTTCTTGACAGGGAGGGCACAGGGTGAGGTAGGGGAACAGATGGAAACCTCTCTTGGAAAGTGAACATGCTGAGGCCCTAAAAGGCCAGGAACTTACCTTTGGCTACAGAGCCAGACAGGAACTTGGGTCTGAGAACCTGCTCATGGTTCCCCAAAACTTCAAGACACCCCAAGTCTAATACTGGGCTTCTGAGCTTGGATCCTGGAGCACAGCCAATTCAGGAGAACCAGTCTCACCTGTACCAAGTCCACTGTACCTCTCCTTTTAAACATCCCAGAGATGCCTTTTATGGTAGAGCAGGCTGAGGCTCAAGAGAAGTAAAGCCTCTTACTGGAAGATACACAACAGTGAGCATGGGAAGGGTCTTTCTGCTCCCTCAGTACAGGGCACTGTCTGGGGCCTGTCTTCTGCCTAGAATGCCTGCTAAGGCTCACAAAGAAGTGGGCAAGGCTGGGCTGCCTGAGAGGAAGCACTGTAGGAAGTGCTCAAAAAGCAGCCACCTCACAACTCCCATGTTTTACATTCTCTTCGCAAAAGAGTTTCTATGCCCCAGCCACCACACCCAAGACGGGAGGGCCCCACACTGCCCTCTGATGTTACCCACATCTGGCAGGCCCCCCCTCAGCCATCTCTACAAAGATGGGATTATCCCTCTAATGCCAGCCTAGGAGGCTCTACCCACAATCCCTTGTAGGGGGGCAGTAGCCAGAGACCTTCATTCTTTCAATCCAGATGGAAGCTTTGTCTGGAGTCCTGGCCTGGCCTCAAGGCGGGACTCAGTGGCCCTTGCTCTGAGCAGAGGCCTGTCTTCACAGCCACCTGCTCTCTAAAGCAGACAAAAGGAGCTGGGGGCGGGGAGGCTGCTTACACCATTTGGTGACCTCGGAAGCTTCTCAGCCCAGACTCTGTTACAGGGTGAGGAGAGAGGGAGGGATGGTCACATTGTGTCGTCCCCCCCATCCCACCTTATTCTATAATCTGGAACCCCAACTCTGGAATCTACCCCACCCCAAGAGGAGGAGGCTGGCTGCTGCTCTTGCAGCCACTGAACGTACGTTAAAACATCAGCCCAAGAGCAGACAGACATCTAGCCCCATCCCCAGTGTGGCCTAGCTGGGGTTTCTGTGCCAATTGTCCCCCACTTCGAATGCAGGGAGACCCCCTTGTCTCTTTGCTCCTAGCACAAGGTACTGAGACCTTGACAAAACTCCAAGGCCAAGGCTGGGCTCAGATGGGAAGGTTGAGAAAACTGTCCCGACTTTGGTTCATGTTCATTGTCACACCAGACAAAAACACAGCCAGACTGGGGACAGCCCTAATTTAAATTCCCTGCTCTCAACAGCAAAAACATCTGGCATTGTGCTTGGCCTTAAACCACCAGAGGGCAGAGGAAACTGCCTGAATGGCGACAATGGGGCCCAAGAAGCTGCCTACTTAGTGAAAGGATGACTGGAATGGGAGAGGCCTCAAAGCTTCTGCAGAAACTACTCAGGGGCCAGGACGCTGGCAGGGGCCAGGAGTGAGGCTCCTGGGAATCAGGGTGGACGTGGCGAGCCGGAGGAAACAGGTTACATATATGAAGCCAAGGTGAGGTCCTGAGGCCTGGCCAGCTGCTATGGGCAAGAGTAGCCAATTTCCAAGCACATCTGGCTGCCAAGGCCCCATCCAGGCTTCTCCTGGAACCCGAGCCAAGTAGCCTGGTCAGTCACTCCCCCGCCCCTGCACTACCCTTCCCTTCCCATAGGTCCACACTTCCCAAAAGCAGCAGGTCGCTGGATCTGGGGGTGCCTCTTTGTCTCCTGGGGCGTGGGGGTGGGGCGGCTGGGGCAGCCTGGGGTGAACTCTCCCAAGGGTGAGGTCAGCAAGCACCCACGTCGAAACAAAATCAGGAGGCGCCCTAGACCTGCCTTGGAGGAACTGGAGACCATCAGCGACACCTAGGGAGACCATGGCAGCGACTAATTGCGAAGAAGGATCGGAGTAGGAGGAAGGGACCACGGCACAAAAGGGAAACTGAGCCGCTGGCTGGGGCCCGGCTCACCTTGAAGTAGCCGCCCTCGTAGTAGGTGTTGGGGGGCCCGAAGATGGCCACCTCCCAATTGTATAGGTCTCCTTCATCCACCAGCGTCACCCGGAAGCCTTCCACCGGCTCCTCCTGCAGCCCCTTAAGCTCCAGAAGCAGCGCCTTCTGCGAGCTGGGCACCAGCGGCCGGGCCATGGCGGCGGTGGAGGGACCCTGGGCTGGGGACCCGCCGGACCGCGGGACCGGCGCGAGTTCGTGGGACGGGCCGGGTAGCGCGTCAGCCGGGGGAGAGCCGCCGCCTTCCTCCTCTACGCTGCCACCGCCGCCGCCGCCACCCGGAGCCCCCGGTGGCTCCACTCGCTCTGGCGCTGCCGCCCGCCCGGCGCTCACCTCGGCCCGGCCCCCGCGCCCCGCCCCGAATGCGCCTGCGCACCGCCTCCGGGCCCCGAATGCGCCTGCGCGCCGCTGCCGAGCCCCCGAATGCGCCTGCGCGCCTCCGCCAGGCCCGGATCGCGCCTGCGCGCCCGCCCGCGGGGCACGCCGGGAAGCGGAGTCCCCCCTCCCCGCCCCGCCGCGCAGGCGCCTCGCGCTTCCGGTCCCCGGAGGCTGCCACTGCCCCCGCCTGGACGAGCTCCGCCGACGCCTGTATGCGGGGAGGCGGGCAGGGCTAGGCTGCGCTGTCTGGCTATGGCCGCCTCTGCTTTGTGGGCTTTTTTTTGTGACGTCTAGGAGCGGGGTGGGGCCGTGGGCGGGGGAGTGGGGCGGGGTTCCAGCTCGGGCGGGGCCGCGGGACTGGGTCCAAAGGGTGCAGCCCAGCCTAGGTTTTACCTGTTAAGGGGAAAGACGGGTCTCTTCTCAGGTCGCCTTGTGCCAGCGGAAAGGGAGGATGCGTCGAAAGTCGGGAAGCTGGGAGATAGTCGGGACCTGAAATCCCGGCTTCCTGAAGGCCTCAGTTTCCTATAGAACGGGGGCCAAGAGCAGAGTTAGGGTCAAGGGCGAAAATGACAGAAATTGATTCACCTCCCAATTTAACATCCATTCGACAGTACTGATTCTGCACTTGACCCGGTCACGGCATTACCATGAAGGAGCCTGAACTTCTACTCCACCCCCCACACACCCAAATGTAGCCTGAACCCTAACTCTGGGGTACCTGTATATCAGGCTGACCTTTGACCCCACCTGAGTCCCACATAAGCAGACCAGAATGCAATGGAGGTGTACTGGGGAACAGTGTTACAGAAGAGGGAACCGGCATGCGAAGGCCCTGAGGTGGGGACAGGCTGGCCTAGTTAGATTTATGATGAGCCCTGAACCTGAGCTTCACTGGACCTTGCCGGAGCTCTGGCCTGTAAGTCTAAGCCCAGACACATACTCCTTGCTTGGACACTTGGTCATGAATGTTGTGGTTGGTGATGGTGATGGCAAGCTTAGCTGAGCGCAGGAGAGTGGGCATGGTTCTGGTTCCTGTGGCCTGGCCCTCAGGCTGTGCCTGTGGCCCCATCAGTCCTGGTCAGTGGCAGCTGCCAGGACTATTGGAAACTGAGGCCTTCAGAAAGACAGGATTTCAGGCCCCGACCATCTCCCAGCCTTCTGACTCTCGGCGCATCCTCCCTTTCCACTGGCACAGGGTGACCCAAGAGGAGACCCGTCTTTCCCCTTCACAGGTGAAATAGAGGCTGGGTTACAGCCTTTGGGCATGGTCCAGTGGCCCCACCCTGCTCCAGCCCTCAGGCTGGGTGGAGGACGGCTTCTTTTCACAGATGAACCAGCAACCAGCCCCTGGCCTCCTGATGCTGGTATCCCTGCTGGGGACAGGCAGGTAAACCTGTCTGGAGTCAGGAAAACAACATCAAAGGTGGCACTGGTCAGGGCAGTCTAGGAAAGATCTCTGGGCCCAGTGACTGCTTCATGTGCTGCCCAGGGCTGGGCCTTGGCTCTCTTCCCCTGTGAAGGGCTCTGTCTTCCTCTTAGGCATTTCTGCTCAGTGCCCTGGGCACTCGTGTTAGCTGTCTGGCAGTGGTGGTATGCCCTTCCTGAGTCAGATTGAAACAGCAATGAACCAAGAACAGCCTCTGTCCAAGTCTCCTCCCCTCCTCACCCCATTCTGCCCCCAACCCCCACCTCCCCAGGCCACAGGGAGATCTGGTGCAAGCAAGAGTATAAATAAATCTTTTCTGGCAATGATAATTCCTGTGAAGAAAAACAAAGTAGGTCAGGGGTCAGAAAGCGTGAGGCATCATCTCTCAGGAGGTGACATTTGAACCAACCAGACTAGAGTGAAATGAGGCATGTGGGTCTGAGGAACAATGCTACAAGGGAGAGGGCAAAGTCCCTGAGGTAGGGAAAACTGGGCTACCCAAAGGCCAGTGTGCCTGGGGCAGAATGAGGGAGAGAACAGAGGCAAAAAAAAAAAAGCTGTGAGGTTTCTCAGCTCAGCTTCCTAAGTGTTAACTTTGTTCACAGACCTTGTGGTATAGACAAGATGGCTGCAGAATCCAGCCCAGGGCCTCCCAGCCTAGCATCCTAGCACTGTTCCCAGGGTCCCAGGGATGCATCTCATTGGACAATGGGGTCACATGCCTATCACCAAGGCCATAGCTGGACCGCTGTGGGTCCATGGAGAAGGGGAGGGGCAAGTGGGATGAGGTAGAACCACCAGTGTGCAGCCAAGCTGGCCCTTTACTGGGGGGTTGGGAGGCATCCAGGCTTCTGCTTAGTGCCTGGGGAGAGTTGGGAGGAGCTTCCCCAGGGATGGAAACTCCAGAGTCCCAGGTGTCAGAGCACTACCTGGAGGAGCTGGGACTCCCCATGGAATGACCCAGGGGGTGTTTGGCTTTTTCCACTGGAGAAAGGATCAGGATCTGGGCTGCCTGTGAACTTAAGAATCCTTGGCCACCAGATAGTAACTGAAGCTCAGGCTGGTGAGTGCCAAGCCAGAAGGATTGAGGATAGGAGAGGACCCTGGGGCAGGATGTGAGAATGTGGGTATTAGAGGAGCAAGGTTGCAGTGCACAACACTACTGTCAGGCCAGGCCAGTCCAGGGAGGCCAGGTCAGCTCCCTGGTTGAGCAGCAAGGCCTACACCAGCATCTTGATGCATCGGTACCTCTGAACCCCAGACCAGGCATGATAGATGGGAGGTTCAGGGTTGGTGCTCTCTGGGATGCCCCAGGGTAGCTGGGTGGGCAGGGAAGTGGGCTCTTTCAGTCACTCTACTTGCAGGGTGGCCTCTACCCAAGGAGAGTGGTGCCCTGAGCCCTGCCTCATGTCTTGGTTTCCAGGGCAGCTCACATTGAAAGGCACCCTTGCCCACCTTGCTTTCAGCTCAGCCCACCAGTTGCTCTGCCACCAACATGTCTAAAGAGCTTAGTGTGTGGGTTGGTAACAGACCCCTGTGCAGTGAGCACCTTCCTTAATACTCCAGTGACTGAAACACACAACCAATTGCTTCCAAGGCTCTATCTCTCATCTGTCTCGAGTAGGGAGTGGGAATGGTATTCCACTGGGGCCATTTTGGAAAACAGGCATCTGCCATGATTCAGCCAGTGCTCATTCATCTGTCACCCACCCAAAGCCCAGCTCAGCTGGGAAATGGGGATACCTGGCGTTCCTGCCAACTGGGAGATTGTGGAAATTTAAAAACCCTGCCTGTCCCCCAGGATCTCTCTCAGCCAGCTGGGGCTGTCAGGAGTCCCACTTAGCAAGAGACAGATCCAGGGTGGGAGGTGCCACGCAATGGAATCTCTGGCACTGGGGATCTGATTCCCAGTCCATCCTGTTTAGCACCTTATTCCAGGTGTGAGGGGGATGCAGGTGCTTCCCCCTCACAAGTGCAGGAGAAGTTACTGAGGAAGGGAACTTCTCTGGACTTCAGTTTCTCCACCTGGCAGTAATTTACCTCCTGTTAGGGTAGTGGTGGAGAGGAAGGCTCCAAAGTATTCCAGCTGCTGTTTGTCATGGGTGTGGCTGCACCTACCCAGCTGCCCTCTTCCTTTGTCACCTGGGGGAAAACAAGGCCCAGGAAGGAGTTAAGGGGCAGGCAGGGCTGGGGGAGGAAGCCCTGTACCCCAGTACCCCAGAAGAGCTGGCAGAGCTGGCCGGGTGTCCAGGTTGTTGTGCAGGACCAGCCTGGGCAGCCGCAGGTAGAGAGGCGGTTTTCGCAGACAGGGTGCAGGCAGGGCGCGCACGCGCGCGCGCACACACACACACACACGCAGTCGCAGGTACAGGCAGGGCACAAACACACACACACACACGCAGCCGCAGGTACAGGCAGGGCGCACACACACACACACACACACACACACACACAGCCGCAGGTAGAGGCAGGGCAGGTAGAGAAGCGGTTTTCGCAGACAGGGTGCAGGCAGGGCGCGCGCGCGCACACACACACGCCAAGAGCAGCCTCCATATACATTTTATTTCTGCCGAAAGGCGGTGGAGTTACACGTGGAAGGAGCCATGTCTTGCTGGGCTGTCCAGGTCCCAGTCTGAGAGGGGAGAACCCTACGTACATGCGGGGACACCCCAGTCCAGGATCTGTGTGGATCCGGGAGCAGCCGCCGGGTGTGTGGGTGGGAAGGAGGGCAGGGGCGGGCTCAGCACACAGGCTTGACCTTAGCAATGAAGAGGGCAGCAGCCTTCTCCAGGAACTCCTGCCGGGCCATGGGCGAGCTGGGCCGCCGCCCGCCCGCCGCACGGTCCAAGGCTTGCGCCAGGCTGTCCGGCCCCAAGCGCGAGCCGGCCTCTAGGTAGCGCGCGGGCGCGGCGGCGCGGTCGCCGGTGCCCAGGGCCCCCTCTAGAGTGTCCAGCACGGCTTGGCCCACACGGCGGTCAGCCACGGCAAGGCCCGGGTCCTCCAGCAGCTGGAAGAGGGCGCTGGCCCGCGCTACGAACTCCAGCAGCACGAAGCAGGTGAGCATGCCGGCTCGGAAGATGTCCAGTGGCACCGCTTCATGGTCGCGGCACTGGATCTTACGCAACAGGGGCGCCACGACTTCTTCCGGGGCCCCACCGTCCCTGCATATGCGCTTCAGCAGCTCGCTGTACGTGCGTCCGTCCAGCCCAGGTTTCTTCTTGCGCCCGCTGGCACTTAGGCACTCATAAGCCACGCTGACGTTGTTATTGAAGGCTGTCCTGTGGATGGGAGGACAAGGTGTTGAGGAAGTGTGGGGAGCCAGGCAACTGCCCACGCGCCCTCCTGCTGTGTTCCTCCAAGCCTCAGGGCTTTTGCATCACTGCGCTCTCTTCCTGATGGTGTTCCCAGATCTGCCCACTGCACCTCCCTCCTGCTCCAGGCCTTGGCTCCAATGTCACCTCCTCCATCCTCTGCTTTTCTTGCCTGACTCATTGTACATTGCCTCCCAGAGCATCAGCCTGGAGGGCTGAATGTTGGCCACTGCTTTACAACCCAGAACACAGATATACACTGGATGCTCACTAAGTGTCTGCTGAAGCAACCAGCAGGCATCCTGTCCAGGCATATGCCCAGCCACCTCCAGAGCCTCCCCAGCAGCAAGGCCTGGAGGTAAGGCTGGCTCCCACTGCTGGCCAAGTTTAAGCACCAAGTATTAGTCTTCATCCCACCATCCTATAGCAACCATGCCAGGGGCCACACTATGCAGCAGTCTGTTTCTGTAAAGTTCTTTTTTGAGACAGGAGCTCACCATTATAGTTCACATGGCCTGGAACTCACGATCTTTCTGCCTCAGACTCCCAAATGCTGGGATTACAGGTGTGACCATCACACCAGACTTGTAAGTAAAGTTTTACTGGGACACCAGCTTGTCAATCCTGACCTGGGCCTGCAGCTGCACCATGCTCCCAGCTGAGATTGCAGAGATTGGTTCAAAACTGATAACATTCACTACAAGGCCCTTCATAGAACATGTGTCGGCTGGGCACTGGTGGCTTGTGTTTATAATCCTAGCTACTCAGAGATCAGGAGAATCGAGGTTTGAAGCCAGCCTGGTCAAATAATTTAGAAGACCCTATCTCAAAAAAAAAAAAAATCACAAAAAGGGCTGGTAGAGTGGCTCAAGATGTAGGCCCTGAGTTCAAACTCCAGTACGCCCCTCCCCACCAAACAACAAAGCAAAAAACCAAAAAATATGGATCAGCCCTGCTGCCAGCTCTGGGTATCAGTGATCCTCAACCTGACTGCCAGCCTGTGTTATGTGTGTGCTGATGGCTTGTGGTGGTTAGTATATGGGCTGCTATGACATATAGGAAACTGAGGCTCTGAGCAGGCCAATGATCCCAGACAGAAAGTGGCCAACCCCAGGGCCTATGTTTGTCTTTTCTGGTCTCAGCTCCACAGTGACGGGGGCTGATTTATGTCATACTGCACCTGACTTTGTGTGACCACAGCATGCTGTGTCACCTTCTACAGGCTGGTGTGAAGTAAGTGCTCAGTAAACATGGGCCATAGCTGCTGCTCAGGTCAAGGTTAGGGATGGACATGCTGTCCAGAAGTCATGGACTGAAGCCTGTTAGAGAGGCACAGACTGAGGCTGGAGGAGGGAGGTCCCTGCCAAGATCTTTCTTTGCAGATCTGGTTCTCTGCCCATCTGGCTGTAAACTTTTCTTCCTGTTTACTGGCCTGCCATCTGCTGGCACCATGCCAGGAGCCTTGGGCCAGTGAGCTCTTCCTGTGGAGCCAGATGTGGTATCAGTGCTCAGTAAATGCTGGCTCTGTGATCCACATCAGCACCTGGTGCCCCTCACAAGTCCTTGTGGGGCTGGGGTTATCAGCTCCCCTCATCAAAAAGAGGATTCTTGGGGAGATCTGGTATGGACTAGCAACAATCCATCTCCTTGTTGGGGATCTGTTGCTACATGGCAAGTCACCCTCAAACCTGGCAGCCTGGAAACAATGGCAAACATTTATTATGTTGCACAGCTTCTACACTGGGACTTGGCAGTGACTCAGCCTTGTGGTCCTGGCTCTGGGTCTCTCATAAGGCTGCAGTCAATACCTTCCACCCCAAGTCTCAATTTTTGGGTGCTCTTGCCCTCCGGCAGGTCATGTGGATCCTGCAGGAGGTGTTGGCTCCTCATTTGTGAACTCTCAGGGCTGCTGAGTGTCCTCACATGGCTGATTGAGCAATGTAGCAGAACCAGGCAAACACCAGTCTTTTGCGTCTATCATTGGACATCATCCTCCCCTCCTGCACTTCCCCGATGTGCAGGTGACTCTCTTGATGCCAGAGGGCTGTGCTGTACCACGCCAGGTGGTATACACCCCAGGCAATGTGGAATCCCTGGACAGTCAGTGCTGTCCAACCAACCTTCCCAGATCTTCCTCCCACACTTCCCTTGAGGTCAGGCTGAGTCACATGACTTGCTGTGGCCATTGCCGTGAGTGACATGGTTCACTTTTGGTAGGACTCAGGGGTCATTATTCCCCAGGGTCCACTTCCCAATGCATGACCATACAAGCTCAAATGGAAATTGAGTAGCAGAGATTTGGTTGTGTTAAAGCTACTGGGACGGTTTACTACAACAGTGAGACATAGCTCCTCCTGACTGACGTGTCTATGGTCCAAGATCCACGCAGCTCTATGCCCTATTTCCCTCTGCCAGGCCATCTGCCCTCTGTCTGCCCACCAACTCTTGTACTGAGTCTAACTTCTCTGGAGGTGGCATCCAGGGGGCAAAACCTGGCCCATGCTTGGCTCCCTGAACATTCATTGGGTACTATTGGCATGAAGACTCTGAACTGGTCCAGACCTGCCTTCCAGGGTTCCTCTGACTTGGCAAGTCACTGCCTCTTTCCTCACCTGGAGAATGTGGATCTGATCCCTGCATCTCGGGATTCTTTTGAGGATGGAACAGAACTCGGGAGACCAAGATGGTGCTGGCAGAGTGGGAGGGGCCCCACCCACACTGCCCTCTGCTGCAGCTCAGGCCACACTCCTAGCCCCGAGGGCAGGAAGACACACAGGAGGAGTAATTACAGCTCTGTGACAGCAGAGTGATGAAGGATGGGCAAGAAGGTATTGAGCAGAAACACCCACCTGCCAAGCTGCCTCACATCTGCTCCTGAGGGATCTGGGGCTGAATCACCAACAGGTGACAGGTGGGCACAGCCAAGCCAGCAAGCTCCTAAATTGGATGGACCTGGGTCTTAGGTGCTTCTTAGTTCTGCTGTGTGACCTAGGCCCAGCCTTGGTTCTGTGTGCAGAATGAGGAGAGGGCACTCAGCCAGAGCACTGTGCAAAGCATGTGAGCATTTGATTTAAAAAAAAAAAAAGACTATTTACAGAATGTCTCCACAAAGAGCCTTTGACCAGTGTCTCTCAATGGGAGGAACACTGGCAGTGTCTGGGAATATTTGTGGTCATAATGACAGGGGGAGCTCTTGCTGGTATGGAGTGGGTAGAGGTCAGGGACACTGCTCACACAAAGTTGCCCAGGATTCCCACCCAGAGCATAGTCCACAGCTGAGGGACCCTGGACTAGCCTGGCCACTTCTTTGTGTTTTTCCAGCAGTGACCTGCTTGGGACAGTACACAGTTAGCGTCCCTCTTGCTGCCACTGTTAGCAAAGAAGTGGTCAAGGAGGCCACAGGGATGTGTTCTCTGGGTTTGACTCCTGGCTGTGCCATGTGGTGGCTTTTTGACATCACTTCCTTTATGCTCTTGGGGCTTTGCAAGAAGCCCCAAGGGAAGTGGTCAATGGGGATGCTGCAGCCACTCTTACCAGCCCTGGTGGCCAGTGCTTTGCGTTTCTCTGGAGATTCTTACAGAGGACCATGGGTAACTTCTCCCAGATCTGATGCTGGTATCTCCCACTTGGCCCCAGGACAGCCAAGTCAGCCACTCAGCACTCAGGGACAATGTACCAAACCTAGTAGGGGTGAAGCTGTGTAGACTTCTGTTTTTGGCCTGCCCATCAGGTGAAGGTAAGGGGCTCCTGACTGTCCCAGGGAGGACAGGACAGGCTTGGCTCTGTGAGCACATTAGATACCAATGAGGCTTGTGAGCTTGTTGTCTACATTTCCACTGGTTGTGTCTCTGGGGAGACCACGTGGACCCAGAACCTGGTACATCCTCCATCAGCACCCCACTTGCCTACTGGCACCTCCCAGGGTCCCTGCAGTTTTTTCTTTTTTCCCTTGTGGTACTAGGGATTGAACCCAGCGCCTTGAGCATTCTAGGTAAGTGCTACACCACCTAAGCGACACTCCCCTGTTGTTTTGAGCTACCTCCAGACAATGGTGCATTGCTCCTGTTCCGGGTGAGTAGTGACCTGAAGTTCATGTCCACCCAGAACCTCAGAATGCAGCCTTACTTGAACACAATGGCTTTTACAGGTATAACTGGTTAAGAAGGGGCTGTGCTGGAGTAGGCTCCTATAGATGCAATGACTGGCATGCTTAGAAGGACAGAAAAACAGGCCGAGTGGGAAGGGACACGGAGATGGGGAAATGTGGCCACAAGCCAAGGGACACCAAGGACTGCCAGCAACCAGCAGATCTATAGAGGCAGAAGAATCTTTCCCTAGAGCCTCTTGAGGGAATGTGGTCCTGGTAACAACTTGATTTCAGATTTATGGCCTTCTCTATGGTGAGAGAGTAAACATCTATTGTTTTAAGTCACTAAGTTTGCAGCTCCAGGAGATTAATAAAAACATCTCTACCTGTGATGTTTATGGGGCAAGTCCTTGTGCAGTGCTCAACGTGAACTATCACACACGGCAGCACTGCCACCGAGCACTTTTCCTTCTTGGAAGATTCACTTCTGGATGTCCCAGGGAGCTGCTGCTTTCTTCGTTTCCAGTCCTGCCTTCCCTTCCTTCCCTGTGGGCTCTCCAAGGCTGGGGCTCCTTAGAGGGTAGTCCTGAACTCTGCTCTTCTCTCTGGAAACCTCATGGCTCCTCTCAGTTCACACCCTCTTGTCCCTGTGTTGTCTCAGTAGCAAACACCACCACCCCCCCCACCTTCCTACTGTGGGACATTTGCCAAGCAACTCACCAAGAGATTGCAACTTCATTCAGATCATCGGGCTTCCATAGGACCTGTCATTGTGCGTGCTGCCCACCCCCAGCAGGTCCATCAGCTCAGCTCTCAAAGACACTGGTTTGTTCTAGCTTCCCACTGACCAGCTCCTCCTTCCATGCTCTATGCTTCCCTACCCAACTGTCATCTTAGGACCCCACAGGGTGGAGATGTCTGTCCTGCCTGGCTCCCTCCCAATTCTCTGGCAGAGTGGAGAGGGTGGAGGTTAGAGGAGGGGGGGAGGGTAAATGGAGGGTAGGGTGGGGGCTAGAATCATCAGTTTACAACTCCTGGACTTCAGCTCCCATGGGAATTGGCTGAAGCCACCTCTGCTTGTCAGGCTTCCAGCCCTGCTCCTCTCACTGCCTTCTGGGTTCCTCTTGGGTACACACCTTGTAAAATTACATCCATGTAAATGCTTGCCAGGCTCTGCTTCTGGGTACCCCTAGACCCAAGCCCATATACCTCCTTGTCAGTCACCCTCTAGCTCACAACTCAATGTCCCTCCATCCACTGTGCACCGGACATGATCCCTCAGCCAACTTCATGGTGCAGAACTGTCCCTGTTCTGTCTCTAGGCCTCCCCTTGGGGCGGGAAGAGACTCCTCACCAGACTCTAGATTAGCTTCAGGCAGTGCACCCTGAGAGCCTTTCCAGGACCCATCTGCTAGCGGTGCCCGGCCCTGCAGCCATCCATGCTTTGGATGCACGGACAGAAACTTGTTACTTCGGGCTCCTTGACTTCCAAAACCATAGGCGGAAGAGGAAACTGGGCACACGTATAAAGGCGACACTGAGGGCACACTTGCTGCTACCCGCCCGGGCACCAAGAGGTACGCAGACTACAACCCCCAGCACACCCTGCGCCAGGACCACAACTCCCAGAAAACCCCGCGCCGGCAGGGGGCGGGCCCGTGTAGGGTACACCTGGAGCTGTGGTCCGGCCGCCCCTCCCGCCGCCAGCCCGCACCTCTGCGAGTGGTGAGCCAGGCGAAGGTGCCACAGCGCACGGCCCAGGCGCTGCTGCTGCAGAAGGAGCTGCCCCGGGGGTTCTCCGGCTCCGCCGTTGGCCGGCGAGCGCAGGCCCATGTTCTCGAAGTAGTGCGCCAGGAAGGCGATGGGTTCCTCGGGTCGCGCCTCCAGCACCTTCAGCAGGGCCGCGCGCAGCATCTCCGTCACGCCAACCTGCCGCAGGAAGTCCTCCTCGCTCTCGGCCGCCGTCGCCCCCCGGGACATCGAGACCCGGCCGTTGTCCGTGAAATTGGCTGCCGGAGCCGCAGCCGGTGCCACCGCCTGCCGCCGCTTCTCCACTGCCGCCATCTTCGCTGAGGGCACCAGGACCGGAAGAGCCGCCATATTTCATCACGCACTGAGGCCCTCTGAACGGCCATTTTGATTAAGGGCACAGGGCTTCCGGACTCCATTGGAAGACCCTTGAAAATAATAGAAGCTGACCACTCTTTGTCTAGGCCTTAATTGATACTTTGCATTTGTTTCTTTGCCTGTAATGACTGGATCTTGCGTCCATTCGGAGCGTTGACATTTTTGCCAGACTCCAAAATGGCTCCATAGGAAAAGCATGATTTCTGGAATGAAGCTGAATTGCTTGCCATCTTGGTAGTGGGCGAGTCCTCATTAGCATGGTCTCTTAGCAACTAGGCTCCCTGGGTACCAAAGAAGCTCCACTGAGCAAGTAGGGGATGGACCTATCTGGACTTAAGGATTGATGCCGCCACCTCAAAACTCTTTTAAAATATGTTTTTCTTCCCTCCTTTTACTTTTTCGTTTTTTTTTCTTTTTTTGGTGTGACTGGAGTTTGAACTCAGGGCTTCACATTTGTAAAGCAAGTGCTGTACCACTTGAGCCACGCTTCCAGCCCAATTTACTATGGTTATTTTGGAGTTAGGAGTCTGTTTGCCCAGGTTGGCGTTGAGCCTCATCCTCCAGATCTCAGCCTCACAAGTAGCTGGGTTTAGATATTGAGCCACCGGTGCCTGGCCTCCCTTTTTCTTTTAAAATTTTATTTTATTTTTGAATTAGAATACATTAATATGAGGGGTTTTCATTGCTACACTTCTATACTCTTTTCTTTCTTTGGTGATTCTGTGTGTTGAGCTCAGGGCCTCACACTTGCTAGGCAGTTGCTCTACCACTCGAGCCACACTCCTAGCCTTTTTTGCTTTGGTTATTTTCAGGATAGGTCTGGCGTTTTTGCCTCAGCCAGCCTGGACAATGATTCTCCTATTTATGCTTCCCCTGTAGCTGAGATAATAGGCATGTACCACAATCCCCACCTATTGGTTGAGATGGGGTCTTGGTAACTTTTGCACAGACTGGCCTTGAATTCCGATCCTCCCCATCTTTGCCTCTCGGGTAGTTAGTATTACAGGCCTGAATCACTGTGCCCGACCTTTCTTTTTCTTTCTTCCTCCTTCCCTCCTTGGGTCTTGCTATCTAGCTTATACTTTAAACTTGCTATGTAACCCAAACTGGCCTTGAACTCATGATCCTCTTGTTTTAGTCTCCCCAGTTTTGGGATTACAATCGTCTACAACACCTGGTACTTCTCCCTTTTCTGATTTTGTAGGAGGCTTTGAGTTTGGGCTGAGGTTAGCCAGGTCTTCAGCCTCACCCCATCTCCATTTGAGTGTATTGTGTGTCTCCTGAGGGGACCTCCCTAGCTCCCCCAGCCGGATTGGGGCTGACTCTGACCCTACTTGTTTCCACCCAGCCCACCACAAGACAGCAGTCTGTGTTCCTATTGTGTGTCCCAGGCCGTGGGGTATTCTACCATGGCTGCTAAACCTCTGAACTCCCATGACTTCCCCAGTAGCCTCATGCGCAAGTCTCTCCTCTCCTGCCCAGAAACTCTTGCCTTTCATGAGGTGACCTCATTTCCAACTGCTTCCACCCCCATCCCTGGCCATTTTCCCTCAATAAGCCACTTCTCTGCCCAGGCTATTCCCTCACCAAATTTTCCCCCATTTCTTTGGGGACCCCTAATTATTTGTTAAGCACCAGTGACCCCTCACCTAGAAACGTGCATAAGGCACAGTAGTTCCCCCTGCCCAGCATCCTCTTGCTTCCTCTGCCCAGTCCTGCCAATAGGGGTTGGGGTGTGTGTGTGCCTGTCCCTGAGGGCCACCCCATAGGGGCATGATGAGAGATACGCAGGGGTTCCAGTATTCTCCCAACACATGGATTTTATTCTCCAGTCCTAGTGGCAGGTGGATATGCTTGCAAGACTGGCCCAGCCGTCTTGCAGACATGTTGATCACCAGGGAAGGGGCCCATGATCAGTCTTCTCGCTGTCTAGAGCCCTGCAGCTGGGTGCAGGGAGAGGTGGCCTGCTTGTTCCCTTTAGTCCGTCAAAGGCAGCAGCCGCAGAGGAGTAGGCAGGTGAGTATGGTCCTCGGCTGATGGCCTCCAGCGTTTCCACAGGGAATAGGTGAGGAGTGCCAGCAGGAGCAGCCCCAGCACCAAGCTGCCCATCCATAGGGCAGCGGTTGGCTGGACAACCTCAGGGCTAGATGCTAGAAGAGCAGGAATAGGGGAAGTCAGGAGCCCTGGCTGCCTCTGCAGCCCACATGATGCTTCCAAATTCACCCTGGCCCCTGACTTCAGTGAACTTTTGGAAATTTACATAGGGCTTTACAGTTTAGAAGTGAGCTGCCCATTGAGGTGGCTGCTGTCCTCTCCTCCATGTGAAATGCAGCTGCCCTGCACAAGCCTGTTTTGTCTCAAAGCCACAGTGTGGAAAACTCAGAATATATTGAAAAGAATGTGAAGTATCAGATTTTTACTTGTTTTGAAATAGGGTCTCCTTATGCAGCCCAGGCTGGCCTTGAATTTGTGATCCTCCTGCCTTAGCCTCCTGAGTGCTAGGATTACACCCAGCTTATTCTTGCCTTTGAATTTTTATTGCTTATGTGTCTGCATTCTATTTCTACATCAGGTCCCTGGAACCCACAAAGGACCTCCGGCCAGGAAAGCCTGTCAGACAGATGGAGGAAACTGAGACTGGGCAGGGAATAGCAATTTCTTGTCTTAACATTCTGATATGGCCTGGGGGCATGGATCAAGAGGTAGCGTGCCTCCCTAGTGCAAGCGTAAGGCCGTGAGTTCAAACCCCAGTATTGCCAATGACAAAAAAGTTCTGATCTGGGAAGTCCATCTCTCCCAGCCCGTCCCCAGCACCAGCACTTACAGGTTTTCAGGAACACCTGGCCAGGCACATACAGGCTGGCTACCTGGCCGCCCGGGTCCAGGCGACACTGGAACCAGCCCTCAGGGATTAAACCATCTGGTGGCACACTGAGCCATGCCTGGGCCCCAGCCTCCCTCCTTTCATAGGCTTCCAGGCCCCCAGGAGCCAGGGTCCAGCGCACAGCCATGCCAGGGCCACAGGGCGCCTCACACAGTAGCTCCCAGCCAGTTTCTTTCTCTGCTGGCCCCGGTGCCTGGTGTATCTCAGGGTGGCAAGTCCCAGAGGTGCTGAGAATTCTGGGGTTGTGTGTGGAGCTCTGCTGCATGGTGGCCAGTAGGGAGGTGGTGTTGGGAGGCTCTGTGGAGATGGCATTCAGGGTGTCTGGTGAAGTCATGTTGGGAGGCTCCTGGGAAGTGGTGTTGGGGGGCTCCATGGAGACAGCATCAGGTGACTCCATGGAGATGGCATTTGGGGTGTCTGGTGAAGTCACGTTGGGAGGCTTTGGTGATGTCTGGCTGTGCAGGACTGGAAACAGAGTGGCCATTTTTCCTTCCTGCTAGCCTAGGCCCCTCTTCTGCCTCAGTTTCCTCATCTAGAGCCCAGGGTTGGGTTAGAATACCTCCAAGCCCCCTCCCTGGACCACTCTGGCAATGCAGGGTATGACTGGGCTGCTATCCTGGCTCCCACTCACTTTCTCTGCTACTCAGGACAGATTCCCATGTCAACAAAGCCAAGGGTGTGTGGGGGGATGGGATGGGGGAAGAGAGAATGGAAAAAAATAGAACCCGGAGCAGCACAGGGTAGGTGCTCAGTAAATATATGTTTAGTTAATGAATATCGCTCTGGCTGCCATGGGTGAACAGACTACCCAGGTTACCCAGCTACCCCTTGGCACTGTGACCAGTTCCAACTAGGACACACAAGTGGGGGTAGCCACTCTTTGAGATCTACTGGATCTCAGAGGTGGCCGGGATCCAGCAAGCTCACCTGGAAGGGCCCGGTAGTGGCTCATCTCCAGGCCGGGCAGCCTCATGGTGGCCTGGCAGAAGAGGACAGGGGGAGCAGGGGACCCCAGGGCCGGTAGCAGCCAGCGCTTTGTTACTTGGAACAGCGGGTCCTCCACCTCCTGGGGCTCCTCCTCCTCCTTCCGGCCCAGAACCTGGACACCCTCCAGTTCCTGGTCCCCTAGGAGCAGGGTGAAGGACAGGGTGTCCTGGCCTGCAGGTGTGACATTATGGGCTGTGCAAGACACTTCTTGGTCCTGTCCAAGCACCAGGGCCGTTGGGGACACAACCAGCTGGTCCGGGAAGGCTGAGGAATGAGGTTGGGGTCCAGGGATGAGCTCAGAGCTCAAGTTTGGACCTGACAGAGGGGGCTGGGGCCAGAGTGAGGAAGTTGTGCCCCAGGCAGATGATGCACAGCTGTGTGTCCTGGGTGGCAGGGGCTGGGAAGGGTTGGCCTTGCAGGTCTGAGTTAGACTGGGGACATCAAAGCCTGGAGACCTAATGGGGAGATAGGTGCTGGGGCAGTGAACAGTCTGAAGGCTCCCAGGGTGGGTGGCACAGGGAAGGGCAGAGCAGGACAAGGATCCAACAAGGTCTCACCATACACGAGGATCTGCACAGAGTGCTGGAAGTTGTGGCGGCCCCCACAGGAGCCCACACACACTCTCGTGCCTGTGTCTGACAGTGCAGCTTGGTGTATGGAGAGTACGCTGTTGCCCGCGCTGGACTGCACAGCACCCAGTCTGGTGTCCAGTCCTCGCCACTGTACTGTAGCCACCTCACCATCCTTGCAAGACAGGCTGCAGGTGAGCTGGCACGATCCACCCATGGCCACAACCACCACAGGCTTGGTGGGCTCCACGAGAAGGGGCTGACCTGAGGGGATATGGTGCTCAGCCCTGCACAGAGGTGGACTCAGCCCTGGCTCTGGACCTAAGTGTCCCTCTGCCGCCTTGGTCAGAGGGCAGCTAGAGCCCCCACCCTTCCTCAGCTCAGCCTCCCAGAACCCTCTCCTCTAACAGGGTCTCCAAGTGCAGTCTCTAGCTCCCTGAATCCCCTACCCCCGGGGACCCCCTCCTAGTTCCTCAGTCCCCTCCTTTCCTCAACCCTCTCATCTCTTCTGAGCCCCCTCCTTTTCCCATCTTTCCTCTCTCCGGAGTCCTCTCCTTCCCAGGCACCCTTGCTTACCGCGACCTGGCGGGAGGAGCCCCAGGGCCAGCACCAGCAGGAGGGCCAGACCCTGCCCCATGCTTGTTCTCTCTGTGCTGCTGCTGGGGGTGGGAAGCAGTTTAAATAGTGGTGCCCTGGCAACTTCCCGCCGCCAGCGACCCTGTTTCTCCGCCCCCTCCTCCTTTGACTCCCCGGGGATTTCCCGGGGGGCTTTCCTGGTCTGACCCCTGATACTGGAGGCGGCAGAGAGGCAAGGACTGGGGGCCAAACGTGGGGCGGGACCCCGGGACTGCGATCAGAACAGAGCGGGAAGGTCTTGGCCAGTTCCAGATCTGCTTTATGGATGGGAAGGCCGAGGGGGTCACGGTGGAGGTCAAGTGCATGGAACTCGGACAGGCCCGGGCGCACCCCCCCCAGTCCCCGTCCTCCCGCCCTCGTCCTTCCGGGCTGGTTTGGGGTGGTTGTGTCCACTTCTGTGGCCGGTCGCGTGGGGGCCGCGGAGAGTGGTCTTTGGGGCTGCGGTGTCCTGGGGTGGGGTCCCTTGGGGTAAAGGTGTTCCAGAGTGGGTTCTTCTGAGGCTGAGGTCCCCTGGCCTTCATGGAGTTGTGAGACCTTCTCATATCCAGAAAACATCACCAACTGCCCGTGAGCGTCTCCCATCACACAACAGAGACCTAGGTTTAGGGTCCACATGTTGGATCTGGGATGAACCCTGGCCTCATAGCTGCCCTCACAGAGTCCTGAGAACATCTTTTGCACAGGCACAAATCCATCCCCCTTTTCCTCAGAGCCCAGCCCTTCACAGCCTGTCCCTCTGTCAACCCACAGTGACTTTAGGAGCACCTGGGCACACCACCTCCAGGGTGCCTGGTGGCATAATGGAGGAAATTCCAGAGCCCTACAGCCTGTCCCCCTCTGGCAAACAGAGGGCTTGCTTGGTCTGTTTCTGCTCCCTGCTCAGTCTCTGCCCAGAGGTTCTCCCTTTTTGTTTTGTTTTGGTGGTATTGGGGTTTGAACTTAGGGTTTCAGTGCTTTCTAGGCAGGTCTTGACTGACTTCAGTGTGGCCTAAGCCTCAGTTTCCCTGGCTGTGTAAGGAAAAGGAAGCCAGCAGAGGGTTTTCATGCACTGCCAGCCTGAGTCTTCACAGCAAATTTTCTTAGGTGGTTTGGTACTGGGGGTTGAACTAGGACCTTACTCCACCACTTGAGCACTCTACCAGCCCCTCAGCACCTATTTGTCAAAGGTGGAAACTGAGGCTCACAGGGGTGCCCAGAGCAGAATGAGGAAACTGAGGCCCAGAGAAAGGTGTTTGTGTCAGGCCCTGGTGGGCCCATGTATGTAAAGTCAGGGCCAAGTCTCCCTGGAGCCCATCCCCCCCTTGTGCCCAGCGGGGTGCCGGGAAACCACACAGGAAGGCGAATTCCAAGATGCAGGCCCTTCCCCGGGAAGCTGGGCACTTAACCTGGGTGGGGGCTGTGGGTCTGGTGAATGGTACGCTTCTCAGCTCCTGACCCTGCTTCCTGCTGCCTTCAAAGCCAGCCCAGGGCAGGCAGGGAGGGGTCAGTGGGCTCCAGGAGGCTAAAGCCCTATAGGAGTGTCCCCAGCTGTCCTCACCCAACCCTCACCACATATCACAGCGCTCCACCCAGACTCCACCAGCATGACAGGGAACCTTCCACTTGCATAATGGTGGAAAGGGGACAGGTGGGCTGAACCCATGGCAAGGCTCTAGGCAGAGGGAACAGCACATGCAAAGAGCTGGAGATGTCGAGGAGAGGTGGGGAGAGATAAGGGGAGAAAGACAGACACACAGAGTCAGAGACAGACAAAGACAGATGAGATACAGAGAGATACAGAAATAGAGACAGAGACATAGATCAAGAGACACAACAGAGAGATAGAAACAGAGACAGAGAAAGAGGCAGAGAGAGAAACAGAGACAGAGACAATCAGACAGACACAGAGCATCAGAAGCATAGAGACAGAGATATATAGAGATGCAGATATAGTCAGAGATAGAGAGTCAGAGACAGACAGAGCTAAAGAGAGATACAGAGATAGTCTGAGAGACAGACACATAGACAGGCACAGACAGAAACAGAGACATAGAGAGATAGATGAAGAGACAGACATACAGAAAAAGGCAGAGAGATAGAGACACAGAGAGGCAGAGGGGATGAGGCCTGGAGTTCTGAGTGGCTCAGAGGAAGGTATGAGGAGTGTGACACTACTGCTATCCAGGTGCTTGGACCCCAGCAAGACAGAGAACCAGTGGGGCTATACCCTGTTTTCTGTCACACCTGGAACACCTCTTGCCCTCACCCTCTTCCTCAGGAGCCCCAGCGTGGACTTCCTGCAGCCCAGGGCCCTGACCCCCCTTCCCGGTATTGTCTTGCTGGGAGGAAGTCCTCACAGCTCTGCAGGAAGCCTCCTTCCATGGAAGGTCCAGCTCTCCCTGGAGAACTGACATCCTGGCCTCCTTGTCCACAGAAGAGTGAGGAATGTTCCAGAAGATAGCCATGCTGCAAAAGAGAAAGGGCTGAGGAGGGGATCCAAGTGTACTCCCAGGCCCTGGCAAACTCTTTGGCTCATTCTCACCCACTGGTCAATTTTGGGTCCTCATGGCCCCTTCTTTGGGGTGGGTGAGCCCTGAAAGGACAGGATGGGCACCCAGCAGGATGAGGCCCAGGACCCCAGGCTTGTGGGACCAGATGGAGATCAGGCTGTGGAGGACATTTTATTTAATAAATACCATCACGGGTGTGCCCACCTGGACAACCCATGGCCCCAGTGCAGGAAGGACTAGGGTCCTGGCTGCCCTCCACCCACAGCAGGACATCCAGCTCCTGCCCTCATTGCTGTCATGTTCCTGAAATGGCCTTGGCTGAGCTGCTTTGAGGGCCTGATGGGAGGGAGTGATGTGGGGGCCTCAGCATCCCATGTGAATAAATACAGGGAAGCCCAATGAAAATGGCGTTGGTTCTGTTTCTCTGCAAAGTTGAATGTGAGTTTGCAAAATGGGATTGATTGAGGTGGCTGTCTCAGGGTGGGTTTTATGTTATCTGCTGGCTCCTGCCTGAGGAGGGGCAGCAGGGGGAGGAGGTCCCCCTTCCTGGCTATGGATGGCCTCAACTTGGAGACATCACAGGCTATGGAGCTGAGGTTCTGAGCACCAAACTCTGGCTTTAGTGGGGCGCTGAGGCCTCAAAGAACATGTGCTGGGGATGGGTCTGGCTTTGGCATTGGGTTTCTGGGAGGAAGGGTCTGCATGGCCAGGGTCCTGAAGGAATCCTTCATCCTGGCAGGGTGGCCACACTTGCTGGCCTGGGGTGGGGCTGCCTAGGGTGTGGATCTTCAGTGCTGACCAGCCTCTCTGGTGGTTGTGACCCCTGTTGCTTCTCCTCTTCCTGGTCAGCTTGCCCACTGCCTATGGTTGGTGCCCAGAGAGCTGGTGAGGGGTGCTGGGGTGGATAGTTCTGGGCCAGGCATCCCTAAGTGGGCCAGCAGAAATCCTGTAGCAATCACTGGGCATGATAGGTTGGAGCTGGACAGGAGAGGCTGGGGATCCTGAGAGGTCCTGTGACAGGAGGTGACTCCTCATCCTGCCCCTAGAAGCATCCAGGCATATCGTGGTAACAGTTGGTTTTGGGGTGCTGGCTCTGCTGAGGGGAGAGGCTGGCTGTAGATGGTGGGTGTCAGGGCCAGGGTCACAGGTGGGCTGGGGACACCTGAGCAGGACCTGACAGGGCCTGGTCTCCCAGAAACCCACCTATGTTCACTGGACAAACAGGTGCTGACTGGCTCAGGCTGCTAGACACCCAGCCGCCCCTTACACAAGGTTGTCCTCTTACGAACAGCCCTGGCCATGGGGCTGATTGGGTGCTGTGTGGGTGGCTTGGGAACCTTGAGGACTTCTCTCTGGGACTTTGTGGAGCTCTTGTGCCTGGGTGGTTATGGGATGGGGTCAGCACTTTCCTAGGCCTGCCAAACTGACAAAGGTGCAAGAAGACCTGGTGGGCTTGGGCACCACCCACTGTCTGATCAGAGAACCCCCTGCTGTCCCTCCTCCCTCTATCTACCTCCTCCCCCTCTGACCCAGCATCCTTCAAGGCTCCACCACCCTACCCCAGTCAGGGCAGGTGGACACACCGTGTTTGAGGAGGAAGTGGCCACTCTGTCCCCACTATAGCAATGTGGACCCAGGGTTAAGGAGTCTTGGGTTTTCTACAAAAAATCTGGGCCATCACCCAACCCAGGGATAGTGGGACCGATTGCAGATTGCTTAGAAAGGCTTTGCCCAGTCCCCATGGAAGGCGTTAGGTCTGCAGAGGGATAAGACACTTGGAGCCCAAGAGAGGAGGTGGGGCTGGGAACTCTCTGCCTGGAGCTGAGGCTCCGCTATGGCTACATCATTCTGGCCATGCTGCAGGGATCTTCCTGGCCTGCTGTCTTCTGCCTCACACCCATGGCTGGCAGCTGGAGGGGCACCAGAACCCCAGAGTCCCTTCAGTGGTGATAGCCATGTGAACCAAGCAGGCTCCTCCCTCAAGAGCCTCCTGCCAGCTCTTCCTGCAGGGCAGGGCCCTCTCCCTACAGCTTCAATATAGGCTCTAGAAGGTCTCTGACAATGGGCAGAACCTCCCCATCCCTGTTCCCCTGGCTGTACCCTGGGCTCTGCTTCCCCTCAGCCCTGCCCAGGTAGGATGGGGCTCACGTGACATGGGTGGAGGAAGAAGCTGAGTATTGGCTGGCTTGGGGAAACAGGTAAGGAACACAATGAGGTCTAGTGGGCGGTGGATGGTGGGCCCATGCCCTCCAGCAGCCCATCCACATTCAGTTGAGTCACATGGGACCTTTCTGAGTCCTTCCTTGAGAGTCAGGGGCTCTGCTAGGGTCATTTCCAGGGTTTTCCAGATTATAGAGACTTTACTGATTAGCAGCCCTAACTCAAAAGATCCAAAATGTGAAAAGTGTCAGAGGTTCTGTTTCTCTTTCTTGAGTCAGTTATGCTGGCTCAGCATAGTGGGGAGGTCAGGGAAGGAGGGAGGCCATGGTTCCATGTCACACAACAAGAACACAGGCTTTGCTGTTTAGGGCACAGCTGCCAGCCACACGGAGCTACTGACCACTGGACATGCAATTCTTTTTCTTTCTTTCTTTTTTTTTTGTGATATTGGGGTTTGAACTCACCTTGAGCCACCCCACCAGTCCTTTTTTGAGATGGGTTTTTTCAAGATAGGGTCTCATGAACTATTTGCCTGGGCTGGCTTTCAAACACGATCCTCCTGATCTCTGCCATCTGAGTAGCTAGAATTATAGGCGTGAGCCACTGGCGGCTGGCATTGGAATGTAATTTCTGACACAAACCTCAGCTTGGAAATGGATGTTTGACTTGGAACTAGAAAACTTTTAATTTTTTTTTCAGTACTGGAGCTTGAACTCAGGACCTACACCTTGAGCCATTCCACCAGCCCTTTTTGTGTTAAGTATTTTGAAGATAGGGTCTTGTGAACTATTTGCCTGGGCTGGCTTCAAACTGCGATCCTCTTGATCTCTGCCTCCTGAGTAGCTAGGATTACAGGTGTGAGCCACTGGCACCCGGCTCCTGGAAAAGTTTTAAGTACACATGGAACAACTCTGGTCTGTAACTATTTTTTTCAACTATAATGTTAGGAAATCTTAAATACAGGTGAAACTTTCCCAGTGACTAGTAGTGTCCTGATGGACATGTAGCCAAGTATAAAATACACTGCATTTTGTCAGATGTGGTGGTACGTTCCTGTAATCCATGTGCTTGGGAGGCTGAAGCAGGAGGAGCTAGTTCAAGGTCATCGTGGTCTACATATTAAGACCTTGTCTCAAAAGAACATTAAAAAAATGCACAGGATTTTGAAGCCTTGGTTTGAAGAAAGACGGTAAAATACCTTAATACTTATTGTCAATTATGTATCAAAGCAATAACATTTTGGCTATACTAGGTTAAATAAGATACATTTTTGTGTTTTATAAGATTTATTTTTATCACACATTTTTCTTTCTCTTTTTAACAGGCTGCTGGACACACAAGGCTCATGTGCTGTTTCTAGCAACAGGCAGTTCTGGCCTCACTTCAGTACTAGTCATGAACTGTGTCCCCCATCTAAACAAGAATGAGATGTTCTTTGTGTGTATATGGACAACACTGCCCAGGGCTTTTGAAGATGCGGGCAGCTCTTTGGCAGAATACCTTCCTCTAGGTAGTTGGTCTTTAGGGTAGTTGACCTCTAGATAGTTCTCATGCTCTCCAACAGTCCTGTTCCCCCAACTCCAGGCTGAAACCTGTAAGTCCCAAAGACAGTTTCTTGCTTCCTGCTGCTCTTTAGGAGTCATAACAATGGGTCTCATAGGGGGGCCAATTCTACCACAGGGACACTGGGCAATATAGGGGGGGCATTTGTGGACTGGGATGCTCCTGGAGAAGAGTGAGTGGAGACGGGGACCCGGCTCATCACCTTGCAGTTCAGCCTCTATTTCAGCAGCATTGGTTTTCAAAGTCGGGGAAACGCTGAGGGGAGAGAAGGTGGAGGATGAGATGGACAAATGGGTCTCTTGACTGTAAGGGGGCAGGACTGGGCTAGGGGGCCAGTCAACCCCAGAATAGGGCAGAGCAGAGCTTCTCAGGGGCGGTCCCCTGCCCAAGGGCTTGTTTCAGGCGCCCTGCGGGGCGGGGCCTGCATCCCGGTCAGGGTGGGAGCCAGACAGCCAGGTTGAGAGTGAGGGGCCAGCTCGGAGCTCGGCCAGGGAAGAGGTAAGGTGCAATTTAGCATGTGGTTCTGCAGGGGGCGTAGGGAAGTAGGGCTGTAGCCTGAGCTTGGGCGTCCCGGTCATGAAAAGGGACGGTGGGCTAGGTGCTGGTGTTAGGGCAGGCGTCAGGGGTCATCACCCGCACTCACCGCGCTCTTGCCCTTCCTGAGGATCTGCTTGGCTAGCCGGAAGATCGACTGCAGCTCGGCTTATTTTTAGCAGTACCACGCCCTGCTCGCTTGACCCCTTCCCGCCCATCTCTCCTGTACCGCCCCTGCAAAGGCCCCGCCACTGTCCTGCCCCCAACCCCACCCCTCCACTCCCGCTGTTTGTCCCACTCACCGTTCCTCCTAGGTCCTGTTCCTGTGCGTCCATCCCCGCCTCTCCGAGTCTGCCCCGCCCCCTCCAACCTCCAGTCCCGCCTCCCTTCGCTCGGCTCGGGTCGGGTTCGCAGTGCCCCATACCCTCCCTTCCGCGCTCCGCCCCACCCAGATCCTGCCGCTTCGCAGTCAGACACGCCCGTTCGCGTCCGGCCCCGCCCCACTGCGCCCTGGACCCGCTCACAGCTCCGGGCAGCCCCTGCTCTGCCTCCCAGCCTGAACTTTGATTCCTGCCAAACTGTGGGCTTAGTCTGTGGCACGCAGGCAGCGCGCGCCGCAGGGGCCGCTTTAGCACACAGTCTGCCGCACGCAGTCATTAATTCTGTCTTTAATTCAGACTGCTGCCAGAGTCCTGTCTGGCGGCACCAAAGTTCTCACTCTCCTGTTGATCCTGAGTCTCTCCTCGGGAGCTTGGTCACCTTTGCACTGCCGGGGCGGAGGCTGGAGACCGCGACCCCGAAGCTGGCCTCTGTTATCACCGGCCTGGAGAAACAGGATAACTGGAGGCCCTAGACACTTGCTGAATGCACGCACCAGCCGCGTCGCTTAGAGACTAGAGTTGTGGTGCACGTGTTGATGGTCTTCTGGCACCCAGGATTTGCATTGCGACACTGGGAACTGGCATTGTGGTGCTAGGGGCTGGGATCATGGGATTGGGATCCAGTTGCTAGGGCCTGAGATCACGTTGCCAAGATTGGGGTTCCGTTGCTAGGAGCTGAGACCATGTTACTGAGGCTGGGACCCTGTTGCTAGGGCTGGGGCCATGTTGGTAAACCTGGGACCCTGTTGCTAGGAATATGAGTTCTATTCATTGTGTCCAGATCCTGTTGCTAAGGCTGGGGTTCGAGTGCTAGGGGGTTTTGTTGCTAGGGGCTGGGATTATGATGATGCTTCTGTTGCTGGTGAACTGAGATTACTATGGCAAGGCTGCTACATGGAGCTACTCGCTGGGGCCTGGCCTTACTGCCTGGCCTAGGGCAAAAAAAGTGTTGGGAAACTTGAACACTTTGTTTAAGGTTTGGAGGGTGTTTTTGGAGGTCAGGATCCTGTTTGAGGCAATGGTTTTGTGGCGAAGGACCTGATGTCTTGGAGTCTGACCCTCATTGCTAGGGATGAGGGTCAGTCATTAATTCAAAACATTTATTGAGTGCCTACTGTATGCCAAATATTGTTCTAGATGCCAGGGAGACATCAAAGAAGAAAGTGCAGACTCCTACCTCAAGAAGCTCACATTCTAATGGGAGGAACTTAAGCCCTGTGTCAGTCAACTTTCTGTTACTGTAACAAATACTTGAGATAATCAATTTCTAGAGAGAATAAAGAGAAAAAGTTTGTTTTGGTTCATAATTTGGAAGTTTCAGGCCATGATTAATTGGTCTTGTTGCTTTTTTGGGTTTGTGGTCACGCAGTACATGATGGGAGGGGAGGGAGGCATGGTGGAGCAAGCTGTTCACCTCATAGGGAGGAAGGGAGAGGGGGAAGGGGAGGAGGGGGGAGGGGAGATCCCAGAGCCCTGTTTGAAGGCACACACAGTGACCCAAAGACCTCCCAATAGTGCCAAGCTGGGGACACATGGGCCCTTGGGGGACACTCAAGATCCAAAACACAGCAAACCTGAAGAATCATAAACGGGTAGTGGTATGCTGATAAGTGTCAACAACTGGCTTTCCAATTTAGAGTATGTGCTGTCCCGCTGGTGTGAGCACACAGGAGTGGCAGGGTGGGTGTACGGCAAATTAGGGGATTAAGTTGGGTGGGCAAAGAAAGGTCATTCCACATGGAGAGATTTTAGCAAAGACTTGCAATGAGTAAGCCACTCCCTGGGAGGGGATGTGCCAGGTAGAAGGTACAGCAAGTGGAAAGGTGTAAAGTAGAGCTCCTGGTGTGTTCCAGAAGAGCAAAGAAGCCTGAAGGGCTGCACCAAACAGGGAGGAAGGACCTGGTCATTAGTACTTTGTGGGTACAGAGGAATCTGTTGGGACCCCTCTCCAGCTTCTTATATCCTAGGTCCTGAAGGACCTCAGTGTCCTTGAATATAAACAGGGGTCTGATGGGGCTGAGAGCCAGTCCCAGCCTCACCCTGGTCCTCACTGACCTGTATGAATGTGGTTTGTTTTTGGGGAGGGAAGTACAGGAGCCCAGTAGGTTCTCTGTATCCTCAGAGGAAAGACAAGGCTTCCTTGTTAGAGTCTCAGTGGGACAAAAGGCCAGAGCCGCGTGAGTCTGAGTCAGAGGGCCTGGCTGCCTGACAAAAGATGAAGGCAAGTGGTCCCCAGGGAGTTGGGAATGACAGATCATGGCAGTTGGGAGGACAGAGTGTGAGCTGTCATTGTATGTGGGAGGTTGTCACCTGTGAACACTTGGCCTCCACCAGTCCTGCTGCCACCATGTGCCAGTGACACAGAAAACAACAGGTCACCCAAGAAACTCAGCCTCCTGGAAGACACCTGCATGGGCTGTGGGCATCCTCACTTATGGCCCCTGGGTGTATTTTTTTCTTTTTGGTGGCACTGGGGTTTGAACTAGACAGATGCTCTACCACTTGAGCCATTCTGCCAGCCTGACCTGGGTGTATTGTAGAAAAGATGGGCCAGGAGCTGTGGTGTGTGCTGGTAATCCCAGCTATTCAGGAGGTAGAGGTAGGAGAATTGTGTTCCAAAGTTTGGTTCCTGGGCAAAAGTGTGAGACCCTATCTGAAAAATAACTGAAGCAAAAAGGGTTGGGGGTGTAGCTTAGTGATGGAAAGCTTGCCTAACAAGCACTAGACCCTGAGTTCAAACCCTAGTATCACCAAAACAAACAAACAAAACAAAACAAAAAAAAAACACCCAAAACATGGGGAACTTGGATTAACAGCAGCAGCAGCAGGAACAATGACCCAGCTTCTTCATTCACTTTGTAACAACCGCATTTGTGCACCTGTTCTGAGCAGTCCGTGTTCTGGATGCCCTGGATACAGGAATGGGGCATTGCAGCTCCTGCCTCTGCATGTGCCCTTGTGTCCCAATGTGTGTTTGTGCATTATCTGTCTGTGTGAGACTGTGTGTCCATGTGCCTGTGTGTTCCCATGAATGTACACTATGAACGTGTTCCTGTGTGTGAGCACGTGTGTGCATCTTTGTGTGTGTGTGTGTATGCTGGGCATCTGTTACATGCAGGGGTATGTCACAGGTGGCTGATGGGCACCAAGAGAGCTTGAGGGTCATTCTCCTTGGGGTCAGGTCAAGACTGTCCATCCAGAGGCTTGGATCAAGCCTTAGAGCCATTCTTGACCCCTTCTTCTGTCTTATATCCCTTTCCCCACCTGCCATGTCTGATCAAACCTAGTGATTTTGCTTCTAGAACATTTCCAGAGTCCACCATGCCTGACCACCCCCAGTTACACTCCTACTCTAGGTCCCCCGGTGCTCACCTGGACAGGTGAAGTCACCTCCCACTGGCGTCCCCATCTCTTCCTTCCTAATCTCAGTCCATTTCCTGTAGTAACCAGAAGGATCTTGTTAAGCCCATCAGATCATGTTCCTCTGCTGCCCCTCCTGTGGTTCTCACTTGGCTAAGAGTAAGCCCAGTGTCCTCCTCCACATCCACAAGGTCCTGCTCACTTGTCCCCAGTACTGCCCTGGCCTCACCTGGCTCATGCTGCCTCTGGGCCTTTCCACCAGCTTTGCTCTGCCTGGTATACCCTTCCCTTAGGTCTCTGCACACAGCTAGATATTTCCAAGGGCTCCTAACTTCCTTTAGGTCTTTGCTAAAATTTCTTCTGGCTGCCTAACTTAAAACCGTATCTCTGTCCAGAGGGAGGCAGGAAGATCAGAGTCAGAGACTGGAAAATGCCTTGCTGCTGACTCTGAAGATGTGGGAAGGGGCCACTAGCTGAGGAACGTGAAGCCTCTAAAAGCTGGACCTGGAGGTTCCAGGAAGACCAGCTGTACCACACCTGGAATTTAGCCCAGTGAGGCTGTGTCAGACACCTGGCCAAAGGAGACACAGAATAATAGAGTTGTGTTGTTTTAAGTTATTAAGTGATTTGTTACAGCAACCATACTCCAAGAAGAGGGAACCAAGGGAAAAACAAATCCTGGTGCACAAGCAGGGTTGGCAAACTTTTTGTGCCCCACAGTAGGAAATGCCAACACAGCAAGACCTAGTTCAGGCACACAAAGGTCACAGAAAAATACCATAATCTGTTCCAGCTTCCATCCCACAATTGATTCCATTTCCAATTCATCATCCTCCCATCTCCCCTCGTCCTCTCCATCATCCCTCCTCTTATCCTCCCCATCTCCCCATCACCCTTCCCACCCATTGCCCTCCCATCATCCCTTCCATCCTTCAAACTGTTATTCTTCCTATTATCCGTGCCCGTCATCTGTGCCTGTCATCTGTCCCGGGACCTGCATGGTAGCTTTTGTGTTGATCTCATGGTGCTGCTCATGGGCTGTTCTCCTCAAAGCCACCAGAGGGCAACTGTGAGCAGTCTGTCAGGTCCCAGCCCTGCCCATGGCCTTCCATGGCTCTTACCTCCCAAGGTGAGCTCAAGTCTTTCCTTGACTCACATGGCCCTGAACAACTTGCTCTTCCCTCCTCTCTCTCTCCCTCTTGCCCCTCTGCTGCAGCCACATGGGCCTCCCTGCTCTTTCTCCAACACACTAGGCTCAGTTCTGCCTCAGGGTGTTTGCATGGGCTGTGCCCTCTGCTTGGAACACCCTCCCCAAATCACCCCCTCAGCAACTCTTCACTCTGCTGAAACGTGCCCTTCTAGGTGAGGTTATCTTAACCCTCCCATCTCAAAGTGCAAAGTATCACATGTCCAACTCCTCTTCACCCTGATTTTCTCTACAGGTGGGCTCCAAAGAGCTGGCTAAAGTTCCAGTCCTCTGGATTGGATTGAAAATGCACTATTTTGCATGTGCTCTGAATTAAATTGCATCTTATTTATAAGCCACGTCCTTGCCTGCGGACCCAAAGCTCTAAGCTGAAATTGAAAGAGTGGATTGAGAGAATCAGTAGATGAACAGGGGGCTGATGGGCTGGGGGCTGAGGTGACTGAGCAAGGAGTAGCTACTTATTTGTTGACAGAGGCCTCCCAGGTGCAGGGCCTCGGGCAGGCTCCTGAGGCTGAAGCATCTTAGGGGCTTCCAGGAGACCATGTGTGGCCAGGGTGGAGCTAACCAGGGGAAGGAAGTCAGGAAGCATGGGGAAAAGGACAATGCAGGGCCTGTGTGCCACCACGAGAGCTTGGATTTCCATCTAAGGGTGCAGGAACCTATAGGAGGACTTTAAGCCCAGAGAGCTGAGCTGGGGCAGGAATCTAGAAGAACTTGGTCTAAAATTGGAATCAAGGAGTCCTGGGTTCAGTCCTGGTCCTTCTGGTAAGTTCCTGGAACACCCCTTTCCCTCTGAGACTCAGTTTCCCCATCTGTAACAGCAGAAGACCTTGCAACAGCAATTTCCTGAATGAGATACTGTGCTACTTAGGATGAAGTGCACAAGATGCTGAGTGCTGCAAGGTAGCAGAGGGACATCGCGAGACCTCAATAAAAGCCGTCCCAGTGTACAAGGGAACAGGAATGTGGGTGAGGTCTATGGCCATGTCCACTTTCATTCCCGTATGGTGGTCCATACCTCCTTATTTTTTCCTTGGTTAGTATACCTAGAGATTGATCAAATCTATCCTACTTTTTATTTTATTTTTTATTTTTTTATTTTATTTTTTCTTTTATTATTCATATGTGCATACAAGGCTTGGTTCATTTCTCCCCCCTGCCCCCATCCCCTCCCTTACCACCCACTCCGCCCCCTCCCTCTCCCCCCCCTCAATACCCAGCAGAAACTATTTTGCCCTTATTTCTAATTTTGTTGTAGAGAGAGTATAAGCAATAACAGGAAGGGACAAGGGTTTTTGCTGGTTGAGATAAGGATGGCTATACAGGGCATTGACTCACATTGATTTCCTGCGCGTGGGTGTTACCTTCTAGGTTAATTCTTTTTGATCTCACCTTTTCTCTAGTTCCTGGTCCCCTTTTCCTATTGGCCTCAGTTGCTTTTAAGGTATCTGCTTTAGTTTCTCTGCGTTAGGGACAACAAATGCTTGCTAGTTTTTTAGGTGTCTTACCTATCCTCACCCCTTCCTTGTGTGCTCTCGCTTTTATCATGTGCTCATAGTCTAATCCCCTTGTTGTGTTTGCCCTTGATCTAATGTCCACATATGAGGGAGAACATATGATTTTTGGTCTTTTGGGCCAGGCTAACCTCACTCAGAATGATGTTCTCCAATTCCATCCATTTACCAGTGAATGATAACATTTCGTTCTTCTTCATGGCTGCATAAAATTCCATTGTGTATAGATACCACATTTTCTTAATCCATTCGTCAGTGGTGGGGCATCTTGGCTGTTTCCATAACTTGGCTATTGTGAATAATGCTGCAATAAACATGGGGGTGCAGGTGCCTCTGGAGTAACCTGTGTCACAGTCTTTTGGGTATATCCCCAAGAGTGGTATTGCTGGATCAAATGGTAGATCGATGTCTAGCTTTTTAAGTAGCCTCCAAATTTTTTTCCAGAGTGGTTGTACTAGTTTACATTCCCACCAACAGTGTAAGAGGGTTCCTTTTTCCCCGCATCCTCGCCAACACCTGTTGTTGGTGGTGTTGCTGATGATGGCTATTCTAACAGGGGTGAGGTGGAATCTTAGCGTGGTTTTAATTTGCATTTCCTTTATTGCTAGAGATGGTGAGCATTTTTTCATGTGTTTTTTGGCCATTTGAATTTCTTCTTTTGAGAAAGTTCTGTTTAGTTCACTTGCCCATTTCTTTATTGGTTCATTAGTTTTGGGAGAATTTAGTTTTTTAAGTTTCCTATATATTCTGGTTATCGTCCTTTGTCTGATGTATAGTTGGCAAATATTTTCTCCCACTCTGTGGGTGTTCTCTTCAGTTTAGAGACCACTTCTTTTGATGAACAGAAGCTTTTTAGCTTTATGAGGTCCCATTTATCTATGCTATCTCTTAGTTGCTGTGCTGCTGGGGTTTCATTGAGAAAGTTCTTACCTATACCTACTAACTCCAGAGTATTTCCTACTCTTTCCTGTATCAACTTAAGAGTTCGGGGTCTGATATTAAGATTCTTGATCCATGTTGAGTTAATCTTGGTATAGGGTGATATACATGGATCTAGTTTCAGTTTTTTGCAGACTGCTAACCAGTTTTCCCAGCAGTTTTTGTTGAAGAGGCTGCTGTTTCTCCATTGTATATTTTTAGCTCCTTTGTCAAAGACAAGTTGGTTATAGTTGTGTGGCTTCATATCTGGGTCCTCTATTCTGTTCCACTGGTCTTCATGTCTGTTTTTGTGCCAGTACCATGCTGTTTTTATTGTTATTGCTTTGTAATATAGTTTGAAGTCAGGTATTGTGATACCTCCTGCATTGTTCTTTTGACTGAGTATTGCCTTGGCTATTCGTGGCCTCTTATGTTTCCATATAAATTTAACAGTAGATTTTTCAATCTCTTTAATGAATGTCATTGGAATTTTGATGGGAATTGCATTAAACATGTAGATTACTTTTGGGAGTATCGACATTTTTACTATGTTGATTCTACCAATCCATGAGCATGGGAGATCTCTCCACTTTCTATAGTCTTCCTCAAACACTTTCTTCAGAAGTGTATAGTTTTCCTTGTAGAGGTCTTTCACATCTTTTGTTAGGTTTACACCTAGGTATTTGATTTTTTTTGAGGCTATTGTAAATGGAATTGTTTTCATACATTCTTTTTCCGTTTGCTCATTGTTAGTGTATAGAAATGCTAATGATTTTTCTATGTTGATTTTATATCCTGCTACCTTGCTATAGCTATTGATGATGTCTAGAAGCTTCTGAGTAGAGTTTTTTGGGTCTTTAAGGTATAGGATCATGTCGTCTGCAAATAGGGATATTTTGACAGTTTCTTTACCTATTTGTATTCCTTTTATTCCTTCTTCTTGCCTAATTGCTCTGGCTAGGAATTCCAGTACTATGTTGAATAGGAGTGGAGATAGTGGGCATCCTTGTCTGGTTCCTGATTTTAGAGGGAATTCTATCCTACTTTTTAAAGAAGCAGCTCTTTTAGGGCAAGAGCTTTGTTAGTTCTGTAGTTTTCTATTTTATCTTTTTTTTTTTTGGTGGTGCTGGGGTTTGAACGCAGGGCCTTATGCTTGCTGTGCAAGCACTCTGTCACCTAAGCCATGCCCTCAGCCGTAGTTTTCTATTTTATTAATTTTTTTGGGCAGTACTAGGAGTTGAAATCAGGGCCTCAAACCTGCTAGGCAGGTGCTCTACCACTTGAGCCACACCCCAGCCCCTTTTGCTTTGCCTGTTTTTGAGAGGGTCTCGCGCTTTATTCCCATGATGCTCCTATCTGTGCTTTGCACAGCAGCTGGAATGATAGGTACATACCACTGTGCCCAGCCATTGGTTGAGACTGCTGGCCTTGAACCATAACCCTCCCAATCTCTACCTAGCTACCCAATCCCTGAGTAGCTAGGATTACAGGCTTGAGCCACCAAGCATGGTCTATTTCATGAATTTCTACTGTTTCCTTTAAGACCTTCTTTCAATATTTACTCCTTTTTCTAGCTGTGTGGATGCAAACCTAAGCCACAATGTCAAGACCTTTCCTTCTTTTCTAATGTCCACATTTCAGGCTACTGTTTTCCCTTAAAGCACAGCTTTAGCTGCACTCCACACATTCTGATATGTTGTTTTCATAACCATTTAGTTTGAAATTTTACTAACTTCCCTTGTTCTCACTCTTCTTTGATATTTGGGTTATTTAGAACTGTGTTGTTTAGGGCTGGAGGCATGGCTCAAATGGTAGAGCACCTGCCTAGCAGGTCTGAGGACCTGAGTTCAAACTCCAGTACTACCATACTGCCATAAAAGTATGTTGTTTAATTTCCAAATATTTTGGGGAGACAATCTCATTGTTAGTGATCTCCACTTACTTCTTTCATCATCAGGTAATATACTCTGTAAGCTTCAAGTTTTGATGTTTATTGGGACTTTTTGTTTATTTTTGTGGTAGTGGGGATTGAACCCAGGGCCTCGTGTATGCTAGATAAGTATTCCCTACCACTGAGCTAAATCCCCAACTGACTGTTCTAGGATTTTTTTCCCACCCTGGTGGTACTCAGGTTTGAACTGAGGGCCTCACACTTGTTAGGAGGCACTCTACCACTTAAGCCACTTCACTGGCCCTTTATTTGTGCTGGGTATTTTCAGGATAGGGTCTCTTGTACTATTTGCCTGGGCTGGCTTCGAACTGCCATCCTCCAGCTCTCTACCTTCTAAGAAGCTAGGATTATAAGGTGTGAGCCACCAGCACCTGGCAGTTCTAGGATCTTTTGCATAGACTATCACATTTTGATTTAAAAGTTACATAGTACATCAAATTGCAAGGCATGTGAATTGTATTTGAATACAGTTGTTAAACCTTGTCTATAGAAAGGGTCCAGCATTGCAGAAACAAATAAGGACATGATGGAAGAGGCTGCAATCTGAATTTCATCCAGCAAACTTGCCCCAAATCCTTTCTGGATTTGATACAGTGGTAGCCTTCAGCAAAGGCTGAAACATAGGATTATGCTGGGCTCCTGGGAGCCAGTGGGGTGCCCCTTTTTCTATCCTTATCCCTGCCCCAGGGCCATTGCACAAATGTTCCTTCAACCTGAAATGCTCTCCCTGCCTCCACTTACCTCCTTTGGCAGTGCTCAAATCTCACTTTCTCCACCTGGCTTGGCCAGTGTTCACCAGGCACCTACATGTCTTTCAGACCCTAAGCCAGCTCTGTTTGCACCACGCTTAACACCTTCTAATGTACTGCACGATATATTCATTGATCACATTTATTGTTCATATTTTCTCTCCATCCCAAGAACATCAGGCCCTTGCTTGTCTGTCCCTGTCCTGTCCCCACCACCCCCAACAGAGCCTGGCGCACAGTGGATGTTCAGTAAGTGTTAGAGGAGTGAACACTTCTCCACCAAACTGTGGACTTGACTTTGGGCTGCTGTGGAAATGGGGCCACGCCTGTCGCTGCTGCTACTGTGGGTGTCAGGTTTGCAGACCGGCTCCCTGGGGCTCTGGCCCCACCACCCAGCTTGGCTGGCTCCCTGGGGACCTGCTCTGCTGACACCAGATTCTTTCCTAAACCATCCGGCCACCTAGTCGACACTCAATCTCAGCTCCCCTTCCAGGCCAGTGTCCGGCCAACCAGCCTGGCTCAGGCCAGAGCCCTGAGATCAGTTCAGAGGCACAAGGGGCCGTCTGTACAGTTCTGGGAGGGTGTGGTGAGGCCAGGGCTCTGCCAGCACCGGCTGAGTTGTGAGGATTGGGGACAGTGCCTGGCCTGTGGTGCCAGAGTAGTGGCAGAGGAGTCAGCACCAAGCTCTCTGCTCATCATGGGGACCCTCAGCTGCGACCCTGCTGCACAGCTGGCCACAGCAACCCTGGCCCAGAGGGTGGCTGAGGGCCACATTCCGGAGACTGGCCTCAGGAAGTCCTGTAGGATGGCCACCCTGGAGAACGGTGTGTGCTGGCCTGGGGGGCATGGGTGGTATACTTTCTGTCCCCCCACTGGGGCCCCTGGAATGTTCTGGAGCCTGGCAGGAGGTGGGAGCTGCAGGAAGGTCCCTGTCTTTCTCTAAGTTGAGTCTGCCTCCTGGCAGGGTGGGCTGAGTGCAGGGTCTCTGTTGGCCCTGCACATGGCCAGGTTCTGACCAAGCAGCACAAGTCCTGTGGGAGGCAGCCTGGAGGGCGCAGGGCAGTGATGGGGGGCTGGTGCCTGGAAACCAACAAGCAGCACCAGTGGGATGAATGTGAAGGGGTCATTCTGACTGCTCAGTGTGGGATAGATATTAACTGTGAGAACTGGGGCTACAGCCCTTGCCTCAGTTTCCCCATCTATGACCAACAGCAGGTGGCAGCTCTATGCCAGGTTCTATAGCCAGCATCATGACCTCAGTTTCCCTAACTGGGACAGTGTCTCTATGCCGACTTCAGTTTCCCCACTTGTGATGGTGTTTCTCTGCCTTGTCCTCCTTTTCCTTCAGGAGGCAGCTGCTGGTCCCCAGCTCTGTCTCACTCTGTGATTCATGATGGGCTCACAATGCAGGCATCACCCTGTCCCCTAGGGAGGCAACCCACTCTCCTCCACCCTGCCATGGTAGGTGGGTCTCCAGGTGGGGTTCAGGCATTGGCTCCAGGTTCCTTTCTCCAGTCTCTCTGATTCTCAGCAATGGCCATGACCTGGGCTCTGGGTAACAGGCTCTGGACCCGGCTTGTATGTTCTTCCATCTACTGTTGGCTACATCAACCATGATTGCACCAAGGCAGCCAGTCCTGCCTACTCACTCACCCGCAGGCCCAGTGAAGGTAAGGCCATGTTGGGGGGTGGGGCAAGGGTTCTGGGGGTCTCCCCATCCTCTGGAATCCCCTGGGAACATGTTTGGGCCTTCTCACCTCTCAGATCCAGGACCGTAAAGGAGCAAGGCAGGAAATAGGCAGGGCTACACTACCTCCCACTTGCTATGTGACCTCAGGCAAGCAGTTGCCCTCTCTGATACTGTTTTCTTATTGATAAATAGAATGAAAGGAGAAAGGGTACATCCTGGCGAAGACCTGTGTTTTATGATTCCTTGATGCTTGGTTTTGGGCAAATTGCTTAACTACTTTGTGCCTCAGTTTCCACCACTGATAAATGTTAATAACAATGTTCATAATAAGAATGTAGTCCTTACAGAGCTATTGTAAGGACAGGAGACTTATTCTGTGAGGATTAAATGCCTTGAAAAGTAGCTACAACAGTGCCTGGTATCCAGTATGTGCTCAATAAAAGTGGGCCTCAGTTTCTCCACTACTGTGGTTGTGAATGTAGTAAACTCACTTTGCTGTGCAGCAGGCAGGGCTGCTGGACTGCTCACTGCAGGCATCTCACACCTGTGATGCTGTTTCAGCGTTCACGTGTCTTGTCACCCCAATTTCTACAGCTGTGTGGCAGGATTAGCATCTGGCATGGGTAAGCCAGATGTGTGACCGGAGTTTGTGAGACAGGAGGCCAGAGGATGCTAGGGTGAAGCTTTGTCAGTCCCCAGGGGTTCAAAAAATCCTCAGGGGAGCTGAGACAGGACTGGGTCCCAGGAGGCTGTTGATAGTCACTATGTCATGTCTGTCATAAAACAGAGAGGTGAAACATGGGAGGGGTAAGGACTTAGCTATGGCCAGGAAGAACTGTGTCCCCAGGCTCAAATCCTGGTCTCAAGACACTTCCTGGGACAGAGGCACAGGACTCAAGTGGAAGGGGTAGTAAGTGCGTTGCTGAAGGCCTGGGGTAGACTGGGAGAAGACATGAAATCAGGAATCTGTAGGATGAGCAGGAGTTCAGTGGAGCTCTGGGTAGAGCCTTCAGCACAGGTGGACGTGTTCCTGTGGGTGGGGATGAGCCAATTTATCACCTTTAGGGGTAGGAGGTAGGAGAACAGGCCGGGACATTTGCAGGTACAGGGCAGAGGCTGAGCACACTGAATCCTGTTTGCTGTGTTCTTGCTGGGGAGGGCTTTGAACCACAGTTTCCACTTCTGAACAACGTGGCACTGACAGTGCCTCCCTCATGGGGTGACTTGCTGGGGGAGTGGCCAAGAACAGAACCCATTAATTTAATGGGGGGCTGGGACCAGGCTGGGGGACCGCCATTCCATATCAGTGACCACCCTCAGATGGATGCCCCTGCATGTGCAAACACTAGGGCTGTGTGGCGGTACCCAGATTCCACATCTGGATGGCATCTATATGCACCCAGGTGCTCACCAAGGCACAGAGTCAGTGTGACTCAGACAGGCTGAGCAGCTTATCCAGAGTCACAAGCTCCTAAGAAGCCCTGCTGGCATTGACACTGTCCTCTCTTAGCCATGCTCCAAGGCCAAGCTCTGGAGGTCTTTTTTTTTTTTTTTAAAGAAAACTTTTCCCCATAATTTCTTTATTTCTTTTTTTCATTTTTATTAGCATATACTCATTGTACAGGAGAGATCATTGCCTCCCCCATCTCCCCTGCCCCACAACCCCCTCCCTACCCCACTTAAAGCAGTTGCAAGAGGTTTCATTGTTCTATTGCATGTATCTATATGAAGCCCATCAACCATATTTCTGCTTTTCAGGCCTTCTTGGCACCTTGTCACCTTGACTTTACCTCAGTTCCCTCATGCGATGCACAGAAAGACAGAAGGATGAGGGGCAGCAGTGGAGCAGAAGCACAAATGGGTGGCCTGAATGCAGAGATACAGGAGCTCAGTGAGATAGTCAGGGAGACCATGCCACCCTGTTCTGGGCCACATGCCTCAGTGCCTCCACAGTCACAGATCCCCAGATTGGGGACATGTATCTGGCTATTCTGGGGCTCAACACTGGGTATGAGATGGACATCTTTCAGGGACACCTTCAGGACTCTGGGCTCCTCTCCTCAGCACCTCTTCAGGATACCAGCCCAGGGCCTATCTACTTTTTGGATCCAAAAGTCACCCGGTTTGGCCGCAGCTGTCCTCCTGCCTACTCCATGCAAGGCCGGGGCAAGCCTCATGGTGAGTATGGACCTGGACTGTCATGGAGATCTGCCTCTCAGGGTCTCAGGGATATTGTTTCTCTCCCCACCCCCTATCCTTAGAGTTCTGAGAACTTTGGTGTCATTGGAATGTTTAAACCCATGGGACTCAGAGGGAGAGCCAAAACTTCAGAGCCCATGTGGCCCAGGGAGAACCTGGGTGGCAAAGTGACCCCAGAACATGTGGGGGCTAGAGGGCAGCAGGCTTGTCCTAGCATCAGGAGACCACGGTGTAGGGGCTCTAGCAGCCTGCAACCATCCCCTTCAGGGGCCCCTGAGAAGCTTGCTCAGCCTGGGCCATCACCTGACTCCATTTTCCACCCACCCACATTTGCATCTTCTGACCTACTACCACCTTCTCATCCACCACTGACTCTGTGACTCATCCATTTGCCCATCCACCTGCTCATCAACCTCCACCCATGCACCTGTCAGTCATCCATTTATCGATACATTATTCCATTATCCATCCTTCAACCCATCCACTTTATATCCTTCCATCACTATATCCACCACGTACTCAGAGAATGCATCCACAATAATTCCATCTGTCCACCCACCCATTTTCCATCCATCTGCCCCTACCCACCCACCCACCCATCCACCCACCCATCTACTCATCCATCCATTCATCCACTCACCCATCCTCTCACCCATAAACACATCTACCCACTCATCCATCGGTCCTTCCTTCCCTCCATTCACCAACTGATGCATTCATTCATGGGTCTGCTTACCCACCTGTCCACTCCGCCGCAACTGCTTGCTCATCCACTGGTCAGTCACACAAAGGCATTGAGGCAGCAGCTGGGGAGAGGAAGCAGATTTGATGCTTCCTTGCTCTCTGTGAGCTCTGTGGTGAACTCAGGGCCAGGTTGGAACTGTCCTCAGGGTGGTCAGGTCTGCAGAGAGGAAGACCTGGGACAGGGGTCCCAGGAGGACTGTGAAGGCTCTGCTCGAAAGGGTATGGGGAGACAGCAGGAAGGCATGGTTGAGGGCTGGGGGGACAAATTGCTCTGGGGAGGAAGTACATGGGCAAAGGCCTGCAGGTTTGGGGAATAGATTGTGTGTAGAGAATTGGGAGGGGAGAGACACCCTATGCTGTGTGATTCATGTGTGAACTCTAGGGTGCAGATGGGCAGTGGGGAGCCATGTAAGGTTTTTGAGCAGGTGAGGCCTCTATCTTGTGCCAACTCTCAGTCTACTCTCACAGGTCTGGAAGTGACACCAGGTCCTGGGACCTACAGCCCAGAGAAGGTGCACCCTGTGCGCCAGCGGAACCCGCCAGCTTTCACCCTGGGCTCCCGCTTCCGCCTGAAGTCCCTGGACACCTCCGCTCCTGCCCCCAATGCCTACACCATGCCGTCCCTCTGGGGCTCACAGATCTTTGTCAAGCCCAGCAGCCCCAGCTACACGGTGGTGGGCCGCACACCCCCTGCACGTCCCTTACAGGATCCTGCAGAGATGCCAGGACCTGGCCAGTACGACAGCACAGACCCCAATACCTACCGGCAGCGTCGGCCAGCTTTCACCATGCTGGGGCGGCCCCGTGCCCCAAGGCCCCTGGAGGAGACACCTGGCCCTGGTACCCACAACCCTGAGCATGTTACCGTAAACAGGGCCAGGGCCCCAGCATACACCATGGGCATTCGCCACTCAAAGCGGGCGGCCACCATGGCTGCAGACACCACACCCTAACAGCTGCAGGGTCCCGGCCACCAGGCCCCCTCCCTGGTCCCATTTCCTGTGTGGGGAAGAGGGGTGTGTGCAGAGGAGGCTTAGAGGAGCCAGAGGGCACAGGCAGGAACCTCCTCCCTCCCCTCTTCTGCAGTCTGAGGTCTTTTCAGGCCACCTGATCCCTCTGGTCTCTGGGGGCTGTGAGCCGAGGCCCTGTGCAGGGTGTAGGGTAAATCTTCCAGAGCCCCAGTTTCTTCTCCACCGGTCATGCCAGGCCAGCCCAGGCAGGGAAAAGTGTCCCTTTTCCTGGCTGGAGATGGAGCTGCCAGTGTCCTAGAACTCAGAGTCTGGCCTCATTAGGGCCTAGGTCCTCTGAACAGCTCGAGTTTCTGCCAAACTTCAGTTGGTTCCTGCTTCTCATGGAAGTTTCAGCTGCTCATCTTGGCTGGAGACAGACCCAAGGCCCCTGCCTTCCCCGCTTCATTCTCTAGAGTTGCTTACCAATAAATCTTTCCTCAGCACCAGAGCTGTCAGCACCATGCACGGGGCTTCATTTAATGTCTCTACTCATGCCACAGAAAGGAGATCTGAACACTGCCTTCCAGGCCCAGATGAGGGATCTAGGCTAGGGGAGGTCAGAGGTGGAGCCAAGATTTTGAGTGGAAGCCAAGTAGGAGTCCTAGAAGAGGGAACTTGGAAGTTGGGTTTTGAAGGATGTAGAGGAGTTTGATGTTTTGGGTCAGTGATGCCGACCACATTCCAGATATTGATAAAGATCCTCTGGACTTAATTGAATCTCAGGAGGCAGATGGTGTTAACCCAGAGGAACAGCTTCAGAGAGATGGGAGGCCTGTCCACCTATCTAGGGGCACACGAAGGGCTCCTTGTCAGTCCATGCAGGATTTCAACCTTGGCCGATGGGCTCTATTCCTGCCACTCTTTCCTGGGGACAGTAAGGAAACACTGATAGTGTTGTGTGACTAAACCCTCTTGTTTGCCAAGGTGCAGGCACTGGCCCCTACAAACTCTCCACGGAGTTACTAACCTGGGACACACAGTCCACACCTGCACACAGTACCCATACAAACTAAACCCCCACAGCCACGGGAGAAACCAACACAAGCCCACGTGGGCTCCAGCCCCAGCCACAGTTGTCCCCAAAGTGGACGCCATGCTGTCTCTCCCAGGAACCAGCTCCTCCACCGCGCAGCTGGTGACTTGGCACCGCAGCATCAGGAGGCCAATTGAGCAGGGCGCCCTTCCCCCTTCCTTCCTACCCGGAGCCTGTGATCTCATTTCTCCGATTATCGATCCTCTCGCCTCTCCCTTCCTCCCTGCCTGCCCAGCCCAGCCCCTCCTTTGTTTCCTTGCAGTCTGCTTGCCAGGGCAGGGCGGGACACCGATGCAGGGGGTCTGGCTCGCGGGGTGACCATTACACCCCCATTGATTTCCCCTTGGTGTGGGAGTAGGGCAGGACGGTCTCCGAGGGCCTTTGAAGCTGAGATAGGGTGGACTTCAGGCTTGGAGAGCTGAGGACCGGGTTCAGACAAGCGAGTGCCAGACAGGGACCCCAGAAACGGAAAGGAAGGGGCCCTCCAGCTCAGCTCATGGCTTACAGGCTGGAGAACTGAGGCCAGGGACAGCGAGCCAAGGAGGCCCACAACTGGCTCTCAGAGACACCTTTTAGAGCCAGCCCGATCCTGTACGGCCGACCGAGCCTCCCCATTGTGCACGGGATACACCCTTCCTTCCCAGTCCTCAGTTTCCCTATTCAGAAATAAAGTAGGGCACAATGTGGTTGAGCAGTGGTGAGGATGAGGCCGGCCTCAGGGGTAGGGGTTCTCTTTGTTCCTGATGGACCTGCGCTCCTCCACAGGCCTCAGTTTCCCTGTCAGTCTCAGGGTGGTTTTGAAGCCCCTTCCAGTTCTGCCCTTCTGGGAACTTGGGCGGTGGGCGGGGTCGCGCTGGGTCTTGGATGCGAAACCTCCCCTCTCCCTGGCCGCGGCTTCCCAGTCAGCGCGCGTGCCTCAGTGAGCCTCGGTCGCCCCCGGCCCTCTCCAGGCGCCAGGACGCCGAGGGCCAGGGTCCCAGGGGCGCAGCCCCCCGCGGCTGCGCGCTGGGCCGGGCGGTGACATCACCGGCCGGGCGGGGAGGAGCGGGCGGGAGCCAAGGCCGCCTCCGCACCAGGCGCAGCCGGGTCGGCTCGGTCCGGCGGCCGCGGCCATGACGCAGGGTCCGGGCGGGCGCGCGCCCCCCGCGCCCCCCGAGCCCGAGGCGCCCACCACCTTCTGCGCGCTACTGCCGCGCATGCCGCAGTGGAAGTTCGCGGCGCCCGCCGGCTTCCTGGGCCGCGGCCCGGCGGCTGCGCGCGCGGCTGACCCCCAGCCCGAGCCCGCGGGCCCGGCGGGGGTCCCCGCTCTGGCAGCCGCGGTGTTGGGCGCCTGCGAGCCGCGTTGCGCCGCGCCCTGTCCGCTGTCTGCACTCAGCCGCTGCCGGGCCGCGGGGGCGCGCGGAACGCGGGGCGCGCGGGGGACGGCTGGGCCCCCAGACGCCGCGGCCGACGAGTGGGCGCGCAAGGGCGGCTTCATCCACAAGCCGGCGCACGGCTGGCTGCACCCCGACGCCAGGGTCCTGGGTCCTGGGGTCTCCTACATCGTTCGGGTGAGTGCGCCGGGGGATCCCCGGGTCTGTCCCCAGTCCTGGGGTCTGGGTCTCTCCCATTTTCTCTCTGGGATCCCAGACACCAAGAGCCAGGGTGTTCGATCTCCACCTGTCTTCTTCTTCTCCCCACTTGGGACCCCCCATCTCCAGCCAGTGCTTCGCGGCTGCCCCCACCCCGAAGCTCTGGGGTCGGTTCCCACAGCGTCACGTGGGGAGGGGCGGGGAGAGGGTGGCAGGTTGGGGGGGGCACGCATGCGCAGGTTAAGTATCCCCTACTGCTGTTGGATGGTAGAATCTAGAGGAGGACCTGGCTGGGAAGTCCTGACATCCGAACCCCATGAAAAACTCCGTCGCAGATGACCCAGTGGGGACCTGCCGAGAGACTTCGGTTCGAGGTGGGGCTGCCCAGACCTGGGGTTCCAGATATGAGACTACAGGGCCTCGGAAGTGCACAAGACACTGACCTTTATTTATCTGAGATTTTACTATGAACCTTTGAAAACACAGGAGGGTGGGGCGATGGACCCCGCATTTCCTCCGGCACTGTGGACGTGTTGCCTTCCTTGCACAATGTGCTTGTCCCTGTATGTGTATAGTTTGTGATAAACCTTTTGACGCTCACCCTCAGACATCCCACCTGGTGTCTTGTACGCCACAGTTTATGAAACGATCAGCGGTTTTGGAATACGGTTGGACATGGGGCAGTGTCCCCTTCTCCCTGACTGTCCTGGACCAGGATTCTGGGAGTGCATGTTTGGCATATGGAGACCAAGGATGCTCGCTTTCTCTAGAACAGTCCCTGGCATCACTTACACTGTCTTTTGAATAGTGCCCCCAGGTTGCATGTGCATTAGGAATCTGAGAATGGGATCTTACTTTGTAGTAATAAGTAAGATGTCATGAAGTTAAGATGAGGGCCCACAGCATTGGGGTGTGTCCTAAAGCAATGACTGCTGTCTTTATGAGGGAGGGAAATTTGGACAGAGACACACAGAGACCAATATAAGACAGAGGCAGAAGTGGGAATGATGGACAAGACTACAGCCAAAGACCACTGAAGACTGCTGGACCACTGAAGATCCCCAGACATTGGGAGAGGCAGAGAGAGCCTCCCCTGGAGGAAATACTGCATAGACCTGGATCTCAGACTTCAGGCCCACAGAACTGAGAAAGAATAAACTTCTGTTGTTTTAAGCCACCATGGTACTTTGTTTCCATAGCCTGAGGGAAATGGTAAGCCTTTCCCACCCCTGTGGGAATGTTGCAGGCATTCATCTGTGGTCCAGGCTGTGGCATCGAGTCCCTGGGACCCTCAGATCTCCAGGGCCAGCCAGACCTGTGCATTCAGAAGTGGCTTGTGGCTCTGACGTCTGTCTGGACATAGGGGCTGGATATCCCTCTGCAGATGGTGCCCTGCGTTTTGGGTTTAGTTTGCCCTTCCACACTCTTCTGTGGCCCTGTGGCTCTTCAGGTTTGGCTGGAACCAGGTGTTACAAGAATGTCTCATGGATGATGCTGTGGGCTCCCTTTCACACTATTTCCATCAGAGGGCACGTCACATCTGGCAGATAGATATATGCTGTTCAGAATTCAGATACTCAGTTTGGGTTCCTAGTGTTGGGTTATAATGTGTAACACTTTGTGTCGATATAGGAAATATTTAATGTATGCTTACCCCTGTCAGGTACTGATGATGTGGAGAATTCAAGAAAGATCTAGTCCCTGTCCTTAGGGAGCTTTGATTGTCTAATAAATAAACAAGAAGACAAATAAATGGGAAAATTGTAGGTCCTCGTAGGGGCTATTTGATGGTGGAATTGTGTGATGTCAGCGAGATGGATGACCACTTGAGCTGCAGTGTTTGGAAAGTCATCTCTCAGTGACATTTAAGCAGGTACAGCCAGTGCAAAGGCCGTGTGTCAGGAAGTGAATCTGGCACTTGCTAGTAACTGGAGATGCATGTGGCTGGAGGGATTGGGGAGGACTAAGCTGCATGACCCTGAGAAGCAAGCATGGGCTCCAATGTTTTTCAAGGGTGGAGCTTGGAGTTTTAAAAGTATCTTTCCAGCAGGGCTAGAATAGGAAGGAGACCCAGGAGGAAGCTGGGACATCCTCGGGCAAGGACAATGGCTTGGACCAGGGGGATCTGGGGCTGGACAGAAGTGGGAACACTGCTGGTGTTGGAGAAGGAGCCCAGAGGAGTTACAGATGGATGGATGGGATCAGGAGGCCCTGTGGGGTCTAAAGCAGACTTGGTACCTAGCCCTATTCCCTGAGAACTATTGTCTCCAGCCTAAGCTTCTACCCGGTATAGCAAGCCAGGCAAGCCTCCTGGTTTAAAAGGAGGAGGTCAAAGTGGAGAGTACCCAGGTTCCATGTCACACAGGCAAAGGGATACATGGATCAGCAGGTCTGAGCAGGACTCTTGTATCCAAGAGAGGGTTGTCATTCCCACATACAGCTTGGTAAACTAAGGCACAGAGAGGCAGAGTTGTGTCTGAGGTGGCTGTGTGAAAATCCAAGACCAGATCTGGAGCTGAGACTCCTCTCATGAGGGCCAGAACTCACTGACACTTGTCACACAGCAGTGTGGTTGACAGAATAACTTTACACCCCCACATGTCCAAGTCCTAAAGTTTAGAGCCTGTGGACATCACCTCCCATGGCAGAAGGGACCCTGCAGGCCTGGTACTGGTGGCTCACACCTGTAATCCTAGCTACTCAGGAGGCAGAGATTAGGAGGATCAAGGTTCAAAGTCAGCCAAAGCAAAATAGTTCACAAGACCCTACCTTGAAAAACAAACAAACAAAAAACCCAATACAAAACAGGGCTGGTGGAATGGCTCAAGTGGTAAAGCACCTACCTAGAAAGTCTGGCAAATGAGCTGGGGATCACACTGGATCATTCTGCCACTCAGCAGTACAGGGTCCTCATAAAAGGAAGGCAGAAAAGGCAGAAGCAGGAAGAGACTGGGAGATGCTGAGCTGCTGCTCTGAGGAGGGAGGAAGGACCCACAAGCCGAGGATGTGGGGCCTCTAGGAGCTGAGGTAGTTGGAATGAGGGTCTTCCCTGAAGCTTCCAGGGGGAACCAACACTGCCCCACCTAGATTTTAGCCCAGCAGAGCCTGTGCCAGATTCCTGACCCCAGAATAGTAAGGAAATACATTTGTCGTCTAAGCCCCTAAATTTGTGGTGACTTTTTTTTTTTTTAAGCTGCTGGGAATCCACACACAGTTAGGGTCATAGAACCCTCACAAGGCCCTATGGTGGCCCCAGTTTGTGAATAAAGAGATGGGGCACAAGAGTTGTGTGTGATGCTGCCAGCTGGGGTTCCAACTCAGTGCACCTTGTTTGTGGAGGTCTGAGCTGGAGGCTCTGCACCACCCTCAGGTTTTCTGAGGAACTATGGTACAACAAAGCCAAGGAATGATCCTCAGAGCCTCTCCTAAGAGTCCTGACACTGTGGCACTTGCACCTGGGCACTGCCAGCTGCGTCAGCAGCTGAGAGCTGAAAGGCTGTTGCTTGTTGTGAGAAGCAACGTTGGGGTAGGGCGGCTCAGGTTGGTTAATTCGGTAGCTCAGTGACTTCATCATGCATCCAGGTTGTTGGCATCTGTACTGGGGTAAATGGTGTCCCCATCAAGAACTCAGAATTAGACCTTATTTAGAAATGGACTCTGCAGATGGAATTAGTTAAGATTAGATTATTCTAGATGGACCCTAAATCCAGTTCCCCGGTGTCCTTGAAAGACAGCCACATGAAGACACGTGGGCGGGAGGCTGAGGGATAACAGAGGAGGAGATGGGAGTGATGTGGCCACAAGGCAAGGACTGAAGAACTGCCGGCCATGCCAGGGCCTGGGAAAGGAAGGAAGGACCTTCCCTGGAGCTTCTGGAGGGAGCACAGCCCTATACAGCCCTGGATCTTGGACTTCTGGCCCCAGAACTATGGACAGGTGCAATTTTGTGGCTTTAAGCCACCCAGCTGTGGAACCTTAGGGACCCCCTCCCTGCACCTGTACTTGGCACCTTGCTGTCCTGGGTCACTTCCTCTTCTAGCAGAGGTTGTTCTGCAGAAAGGGTCCTCTTATCTTGGGTCTCCTTATGGTGAGGACAGCACCCCAGAGTCCCCAGCCTTTTCCTAGCCTCACTGGCCAGCCCAGTGCTATGTGGCTCCCTGGACCGCACTGCCTAGAGAATTTCTATAACTGTGCTGTGCAGCATGGCAGCCCCTTAGTCACCTGGCAATGTGACTCGTGTGTCTGGGTAGCTATGTTTTCCATTTTGCATTTTTTGTTAGATATCAGGGGCCATTCAAGGCAACAGGGCGCCACGTTGGACAGCTCAGTTCTATTGAATACTGATCCCTCATGTCTGGGCTTCTCTGAAGGACCGTGTCTGAGCTACATGCAACTGTGTTGTAAGAAGTGCAGCTTGTGCTGTGGAGAAGCTGAGGACTCCAATCCTGTGTCCTCCTCCTTGTACCAGGCTGGACTTTGCCCTACACAAAACTCCAGTGATAAACGCTCTCCACTTTCTACAGCACCCTTGCTACGTCAGCCCAAGTTCTTTATGAGAGGAGGATTTGTGTGGCCACCTCTGCTCACAGCACAGAACATTGATGGACAGCAGCCTGCCCACACCTGGGCAGGGATGCAGACCTGGACACATGTCACTGAAATGACAAGGGTCAGGTAGCTTCTCCCCTACACTATGGTTCTTATGCTGGTGATCTGCAGGGGAATAGTGAGAAGTTGGCAGAGCTGGCCACAGAGGCAGCTTCTTCCCTGAGGATGAGAGTCAGGGTAGCTCCAAGGTAGATGAATTCCAGATTGCAGCATCTGCAATCTTTCTTTCATTTTGCATGTTCATTTTCACCAGGCTGGCTTAGCTTCCTTTTGGTCGTGAAGTGGCAGGCACAGCAAGAGACATTGCCTATGTATCCAGAAGACCATTACCTTCCCATCCTTTTCCTCTTTGTAAGAGGCTCCACCTTCTGTTTCCCACACTGCATGGTAGGGAAAATGAGGCCACCAAATTGTTTTTAAGCCAATGAGGAGCAGTGTGGTCTGCAGGTCAGCAGAATCAGTACCCTACAGCCTTGAAGCACCAGAAACTGGCATGAACTCCCACACCAGACACATGTCTTTGTTTCAAGAAGGTACCAGGAGTAGCTTAGTTCTCTCCAAAGCTGTTTTCTCTGGTCCTGGGGGCAGGGACCGTGGGTGATTCCCTTTGGGGTGCTACAAGTCTGACACATATTTAGCATATAGTCCATGCTTGTCCATTAATTTGCTAGTCCATCATCTAAGCATGCAATCCATTTACTCACCCATGTACTCATCTATTCATCCATCTACCCATCCATCCACCCACCCACTCACCCATTCACCCATCTGTCCACCCATTCATCCATGTACTCATCCATCTATCCATCCATCCATCCACCCTTCCATCCACCCACTCATCCACTCATCCATCCATCCATCCATCCGTCTGTCCCTCTACCCATTCATCTATCTACTCATTGTCCATCCATTCATCCATTCATCACACATGCATCCATTCATCTATTCACCCATTCATCAGTCCACCCTTCCATTCATCCATCCACCATCCACTCACCCATCCATTCATTCAACAGCTGAGCAGCTTGGCTTCCTGGCCCACCTCCTCTTATCTCTCTTTGTTGCTTTCCCCCTTGCTCCAGCCACATCACAGTGAGCCTGGTCTCTCCATGCGGACCCCACTTATTGCTTGTGCTTGCTGTTTCTTTTGCCAGGTCCTCACTTGCTGCCTCTTCCCCACTTGGTTGCTGCCTTAGTGAGTTTTTGCTGGTAAAGCATTGCACAGTGTGGGGCAGTGAAACACTGACATTTGTTTCTCATGATTCTGTGGTTGGTGAGGGCTGAGTGATCTTCCTGGCTTTGTTTGTGTGGTGAGTGGCCTTATGTTAGCTGGGACATGGGTCTTGTCATCCAAGACCCCAAGAGCAGCCAGAGGCACGGCTAGGGTATGCGTGCTTCTGAGGCTCTGTGTGTCACATTCACTGATGTCTTATTGACAAAACAAGCCACACGACCCCCCTGAGGGCAGATGGAGGGAGGGACAACTTGTTGCCATTTTCACAATCTGCCAGTGATATCTGCTGGGACCCACCAGACCTTACTTAATCCATGTGTGCATGCACCCCCACTCCTCCTCACCCTTCTACAGGAATGCTACCACATGGTACTTTTATCTTGTGTCTCGTTACTTAAAACTGTGCCTGGGAGATAATTGCACCTAAATACATAAAAATTACTTGTTTCTGTTTACAACTGCATACTCTTCTATCCCAATACCTCAACTTGTTTATCTTCGGCAGAAGCTCAGGACAGCCAGTTAAATTTAAATTTCCAAGGTATCTCCTGTACTACGTGGGACATACTTATACTAAAAGTTCTTCATTGCTTAGTGCAAATTCTCCCATTTTTCTTTTCTTTTTCTTGCTGGGAATCGAACTCAGGGTTTTAAGCATGCAAGGCATGTGCTCTGCTGCTGAGCTATATACACACCAGCTCCTGCAAATTCACCTGTAACAAGCTTCCTGTGTTGGATCTAGCACCCCAGGTCTGTGGACCTGTCCCTGCTATATTTAGGGTATCTCCAGGTTTTCTCAACTTGTGTAGAGTAGAATGAGGGAGGAACAACTCACAGATCTGACGCTGGGAGGATTTGGGGTGGGGGTGGTGGTGGGCAGAAGTAGGATGGTGGAAGCTACCCTAGAGGGTGACAGGGCAGTAGGGCCCCTAAGCCTGTACCTGCCTCCAGCCCTGGGTGAGGCCTGCACACCTCCCCCCCCCCACCAGCCTCCTGCGCACACAGCGTGGGGCTGGTGTGGCTGAGTAAAGCCTTGAAACTGGAATTGTGGGGTCAAAGTGTGTGTTTATAATGTTTTTAAGAAACTGAGATAAAAATCACAAAACACATCTGTCATTACAGCACCTGGGAGGCTGAAGCAAGAGGATCACTTGAACCCAGGGGTTGGTACTAGCCTTGGCAATGAGTAATAAGCAAGACTCCCAAAAAGAATAATTAAATGAGCTTTTTAAGAAAAAATCACAAAGAAAATTTAATCATTATTTTCAGTGACATTTGGTCCATCACAGGGTTGTGCTGTCACCAACTCTATTTCCAGAACTTACTTTCTTTTCTTTTTTTAAGGGAGAAATTATTTTGGCTCATGGTTTCAAGGGTATTAGTTCATCATGGGAGGCAGTTGGTATGGTAGGGAAATGAAATTCACATGATGGTGACAGGGATGCAGAGCAGAGCAGTTGACATCAGGGCTGACAGGAAGTGGACAAAGGACTATTTCTAGAACTTTCTCATCACCCTGAGGAAGCCCTGTGCCCATGAGCAGTCACTTCATCCTCTCCCCAGCCTCTGGCATCCATAAGTCTACTTTCTATCCTCTGGATTCAACTCTTCTACACATTCCACAGACATGTGGCTGTGCCATACATCCTCTGGTCAGCCAAGTATGGTTGGAAGGATGAGACGGTCATTTCCAGCCATGCCCCCTTCCAGTGTTGAGGCAGGGCTGGAGCTGTGCTGAAGTTTCTACCTCTTTTGTCCCTCTGTGTCCTTCTCTAAAACTGTGAATCATCTCTGGAAATGGTCACCTAGATACGAGTCAGCAAATTTCCCGTAAAGGAGCTGATCATTGATGTTTTCATCTTTGCTGGCCAGAGAGTTTCTGTCCTGACTGTCCTTCAGACCTGTGCCTGGCCTGGGGATTCATGAACAAGATTGTCTCCATGCCTGTCCTCCCCATCTTACACTCTGATGGAGCAGACAGATCACAATCAAGTGGCAGACAGTTAAATGAACGAGTGCAATAGGACACAAAAGAGCCTAGGGTGACCTGCAAGTTCAACTTTGGGATGTGGGGGGGGGGGGCAGCAAGTGGGGGAGGGGACAGCAAGGACAGCAGGTGTGAAGCCCCTGAGGCAGTGTCCAGGGAGGGAGGATGGGCCCAGGGTGACCTCAAGGAGGCTGGAGAGCCCCTGGAGTAGGTCATGGGTTCTGAGCTGGGGCTCTGCCCATTGACTCTATTCTCTCTCTGTAGTACATGGGCTGCATCGAAGTTCTCCGCTCCATGCGCTCACTGGATTTTAACACTCGAACCCAGGTGACCAGGTAAGGCCTCAGGATGGGGCTGGGGGCTCAGGTCTCAGTCAGCCTAGCTGGCGAGAGGCCTCCAGAGGAAGGCAGGTGGGCAGGGCTTCACTCCCACACCCCTACTTGGGGGACACTGCTGTGCAGGGCATGTGCTGTGTGGCACCCTGGGTCTGGGTCTGGGTCCCACCTGCCATGCATTGCAGTTACCTGTGCTCCCCAGCCTCCATCTCACTCTAACGGATGGAGCCACCAACCTGCCTCTGAGAGTGCGGTGTGATGTCAGGAGGGAGCTGGGAGGAGTCTTGCATGGGGACCCACAGGTATTGGCTGGCTCCCTTGACCATCAGGGCTACCCTGGGCAGGACACAGAGAGGCAGGCTGATCTTGCAGTACTCTGAGCTGTGTGGAAGGGCTCTGTGAAGGCCTGGACAGGGAAGAACCTGCATCATTTCCATTGAAAACAGATTTATTCCACTCAGTATAAACTTAAAGAAACTCTTGGGATGCAATTTGCATATCAAACAATCCACCTTTTTGCTTTTTGGTATCTCCAGAGAGCTGTGCACCCTCCACCTCTGTCTAGTTCAGAACATTCCATCACCCAAAAGAAAGCCCGGTGCCCGCCTCCCCAGCCTGTCCACAGCCTTGCGCTCCCACAGGTCCACTTCCTACTCTGAATTTGCCTCTTCAGGACATTTTTCTGTGAATGGAGAAATGGACCAGACACTGTGGCCTTTTGTGTCTGGTCCTCTCCCTGAGCACAATCCTTCCATGTTGTAGTGTGGGCCAGAGCTGTGTCCTGTTCATGACTGAGTGATGCTGTGATGTGGATGACCACACTGCAGGCACCCATTTGTCCTTCCGTGGACACTCTGGCTTTTCCAAGCTTTCGGCTGCTGTGAATCCTGTTGCTGTGAATGTTCACAATTAAGTCAGTGTGGATAGTTTTCATTTCTCCATTTACAGACACTAAAGAGAGGAATGTTATGGTGACAGCTTTTACCTCCTGTGGGAGCGTTGTTTCCTCAGTGACTGCCCCACCTCAGGCTCTTGCCCTGACACTGACATCTTCCAGGGCTTGTTTTGTGCCCATGCGACCTTCAGGGTCCTGTCCTGACCTCCCGGAAATCAGTGGCTCCCCTCCTTCCCGCATTGTGGAGATTAGTTCCTGCCATATTGGGGGACCTCAGAGCAGAGGACCTCTGCTTTGTTCAGTCCCCCAAGCCTGATCCCTCCTGGGCACACACGGCCACTGGAAAGGAAAGAGAGCTGAAGGCCAGGTGCTAAGGGTGGGGCTGGTGTCCCCAGCTGTGGCCCTCCTTGTCCCCTCCAGGTGCCCCTGCCCATGTCAGGACCTTCTGTGCCCTTTCAGCCCTGTTCCTCTCTCTGCCCTCCTTTCTTGGAACCCCACCCATGTCATAGACTCCAACCCTTCCCTAAGCCCCTGTCCCCTCCCTGTCCCTTCCTCTGTCTGATCCTCCCCCTCTTCAATCATAGGGAAGCCATCAACCGGCTCCATGAGGCTGTGCCTGGTGTCCGGGGCTCGTGGAAGAAGAAGGTGGGTGAGGGCTGTGGCCTCAAGTAGGGCTCTAGTGAGTGCATTTGGAGATCGGGAGGGGGAGCACCATGGCCACCCTGGGAGCCCCTTGTGCTCCCCACCCCCATAACAAGCCACACCACACACAACTCCTTGCTGTGCTCTCTGTTCCCCTAGGCCCCCAATAAGGCGCTGGCCTCTGTCCTGGGCAAAAGCAACCTGCGCTTTGCTGGCATGAGCATTTCTGTCAACATATCCATTGACGGCCTCAACCTCTCAGTGCCTGCCACACGCCAGGTGGGTGCTGCTCACCCTATCCCCACCTCAGCTCCCACCTACTCTGCGGGACCCCTGAACCCCTCCTGGAATCTCCAGAACCCCTTAGACCTCTAGCAGTCTTTGCTTCATACCAAGTTGGAGCCAGGAGGGATGGGGGAAGGGACGGAGGGCACAGGCTGCGTGTGGCATATAGGCATCACTATGGATGCATCCTGAGGCCCCTTCTGTGAGCCAGGAGCCAAGAGGACATCACTGCACCCTCATGGAGTGCAGGGCAGGTATGCTGACCAGGCCATTTCCACCCACGCCTATTAGGACTTGGAGTGGGTGGAGACTAGGTATGCTATTCAGTGCCCTACAGTGCCTAGGACACCCGCCCCAGAGAACGACCTGGCCTCGTGTTGGGGGAACCCCTACTTCCAGTCTTCTGGTAGAAACAAACAACCAAGTGAGAATTGCACAAGTGAGGGAACACTGATGAATTCTGAGAACATTGTGAGGCCAGGAGAAGGCTGTGTTGGACACAAACAGGACACTGTGTCCTGGAGGGGACATTGAGGAGCCCTCGTTAGAGGTGGAGAAGAGAGGGATTCTTGGGCAGAGGTCTGGCTGCTGAGAGGAGGCATTTCCTATGGGAGAAGTCAGCGCTGGCCACCAGGATGAGTTTGGTGTGTGTCCAGAGAGCAGGGTCAGGGGTGCAGCCGAGCAGGGTGAGAGCAGCTATGGTTAGATCTTCGGGGAGCACAGCCAGACTTAGGCTAGATCTGAGAGGCACAATGGATAGGCTCTACTGGGGGACTCATGGTGGGGTAAGAGAATGTTCTGGAGAAAGTTGTGGGAGGAGCCTTGTTTAGAATGGGGCAAGTCTGGGTTTCAGCTGCTGTGAACACTAAACTTCTCATTTTGACCTGGTTGGGAGTGGCTTTCTGGTTAGAGACTCAAAGAAGTCTCAGCTGGAGTTGTGTCAGCTAGCATGGTATGGATCGAATAACAAGCAATCCCAACTGCAGCAGCAGGGCAGTGAGCACTGATTCAGCTGAAGGCTGATGATTCTGTCTGTTCCACTATCCCAAGCCAGACCTGGCTTGGGCCTCTGTCATGCTAGAGCCTGGAGCACAGGAAGGCATGCAGAACCACTCTGGGCATCTCCAGGCCCAGCCTCGGTCAGGCACAATCTGAGTTGGCCTCATTCTGTCACAAATGTGCTTGTCTCCTCCAGTGGGAGGACTCTGCAGTTACAGGGCAAGGCCGGGCTCCCAGAGGGTTGAGGAACTGGTGGCAATAAGGCAAATTGCCATAGAGGCCACATGGTGTGGGGGGTAGAATGAGGAGCCTTAGGAATTGAGGGTCTGCGGGGAGCTTCTTAGCTGGGCACCTAGGGAGTGAGCAGGAGTTTGGGGCTGCGAGTTTCTGTGTGGCAGGGTGCACATAGAGAGCCGCTGTGCTACAGCAAGGGCTCCTGTGAGGGATGGGTGACTCAGAAGGGGGATCCTGGAGGGCTTCCTGCAGGCAGAGAGGTTGGTGCTGAGTGGAGAAGAGAGGAGAGGGTTCCTGGCAGGCACCTTGGGTAAAAGCTAAGAGAGGCAGCTGGAGAGGGCAGCAGAGACCAGGGGAGGAGCTGGGGCTCAGTGGGCTGGCCCTGGAGGTATGGGGTGGACGCTGTATGTAATGGCAGATATCCCTGGGCTGGTGTGAGGGGATGGGTGGGGTAGCCAGTCTCTAGAAAGCAGCTGTGACCTGATGGCCACGCTGGACACTCCTGCGGTGGCCTGTCAGACCACCAAGGGTCCTCAGCAGGGGTGTTGTGCAATGGAGAGCCTCAAGGGTAGTGGGCACTGAGCAATGGATGTTTTATGGGGGGCACGTGGCCTGTCTGACTCTGGCACAGGGTTGTGGAGGAACTTGAGTGACAGGTGGCAGATGAGGTGGGGCCACACAAAGAAATTCAAACAAGTATGCAAATGAGCTTACAGTTGTCACTGGCAGTAGATGGAAGTGTGGAGTGGGCTGCTTGAGTGTGTGTATCTGCATGTGTGTGTGTGTGTGTGTGTGTGTGTGTGTGTTTGTGTCTGCCTGTGTGCATCTGCCTGCCTGTGTGTGTCTGTGCATGCTTGTGGATGTGACTGTGTGTCTGTGTCTATATGTGTCTGTTGCATCTGCCTATGTGTTTGCCTCTGTGTGTGTGTTGGGATGTGTCACTGTGTCTGTATGAGCTCAGGTGGGTGCATGCATGAGGATATCCCCTGTGAGTGGTTTGTCCTCTCACATATGTGGATGTGTGACCTTTCTCCCTGCTGTACCCTCCCTAGGCCCCAGGTCCTGGTGGAACTCTTGGATCTTAGTTGACCCAGGGTCAGGTCCAGGCAGGGGGACATTTCTGGTCCCATGTCATGTCCCTGCCCCAGCCATCCCCCTGCAGCCTGATCTATCTGCTTGGCCAAACTGCAGGGCTCCCCTCCGCCCCCCATTTTGGACTTGTTCTGTGACTGTGTGTGACCACATGTGACCATGTGTGTCTCCTTGCCAGCACAGATCATCGCCAACCACCACATGCAGTCCATCTCCTTTGCATCGGGTGGCGACACGGTAAGGCTGAGGTTGGGGTGGGGATGGAGCCCTGTGCCCTTTGCTCCTCCAGTCTTGAGACCATCTCGACTTCCCCAGACCCCACCTTCTCTGCCCACAACCCCCACCCCTTCCACTGTTGGGGAGCAGGGCAGGACCCAGACAGTGGCCAGGCCCCGCTGACCCTCCCGCCGGCCCTCTCCTCAGGACATGACAGATTACGTGGCCTATGTTGCCAAGGACCCAATCAACCAGAGAGGTGAGCCATGGTGGGAGGTCTGAGCTGAGGGCTGGGGTTGGCAGGTGTGATGCCATGATGGGAAGTGAAGGACACCATCTGACGCTGTCATCCACCCTCACCCCAGCCTGCCATATCCTTGAGTGCTGTGAGGGCCTTGCCCAGAGCGTCATCAGCACCGTGGGCCAAGCCTTTGAGTTGCGCTTCAAGCAGTACCTGCACAGCCCCCCCAAGGCTGTTGTGCCCCCTGAAAGGTAAAGACACATAGAATCTGACAGGCCAGGTAGCCAGCTCTGCTTCACACACTGGGCCTGGGCTAAGCTTTGCCTGTCCCCCTTGGGCCCTGAAAGTGTTACCTATGTCACCCATGGAAGGACCCCCACCTCCCCTCCTTCTGAGCAAGTCCCCAGAGTGCCTCAGTCATCACTGATGCTGTCATTGCTCCAGCACCAGCTAGACAGTTAGTATCCTCAGTCTTGTGAGCAGTCTCCATTTCACCACAAAATGCAAGTAAATAGCTCCACGTGGTGGGCGCCCACAAAACTTTATTTATAGACACTGAAATTTGAACTTCACTGTGTTGCAAAATATTATCCTCAGGGTGTTTTGTCAGCCACTTAAATTTTAGGATTTGAAAGTGTTTTTTCTTGTCCTGTGCAACCGTACGGCAGGAGTTGAGTTTGGCCCTGAGTTGACCCAGCTCTAGGGAAAGAGCCCTGTTAAGTACCTGTAGCTGCCAGAAGTTCAGGTTATGGGCTGGGTGTGATGGCTCACACCTGCCATCCTAGCTACATTGGAGCAGAGGTAGGAGGATTGAGGTCTGAGGCCAGCCCTGGGCAAAAACTGAAGGCCCTATCTATAAAATAACAAAAGCAAAACAGGCTGGAGGAGTGACTCAAGTGGTAGAGGGCAGACCTAGCAAGTGTGAGGCCCAGAATTCAAACACTAGTGCCACTTAAAAAAAAAAAGTTCAGGCTGTGCACAGGGTGGGCAATTGGAGCAGCAGGAGGGTATTTACGGGTGTGTGAGTTCCTGCGTTTTCCTTGCTGTTGCAGGACGCTGTTGGCTCCTGCCTTCTGCTGTCCACAGAGCACCCTATGTGACTGCTCTGTCTTCCCTTGTCTCATCCCCTATGTACTCTGAGGAGCCTGCTTATCTGCCGCAGCATGGGATGAGGATGTGGAGCAAGTCCCTCTAAGGGCAGGCGAGGCCTGGAGGGCATCCTGTCTCTGCGGGCATCTTACCTCTGAGGTTGTTGCCATCTGACCCACGACATTTGCTTCTAGTACAAACTGGATGTTGCTGCCTGGGTTGCCTGGTGGACAGGAGGGAGCAGAGGCCAGCCCGGCTGAGGACCTTCTGGTGTTTGTGCCAGGCTGTGGACAGGGCACCACCTTCCATCTCATAGATGAGGAAAGAGGCCCAGTTATGGGAAGGCATGGCTGATGGTTGGGGGGTCAGAATGGGTACTCCAGTGTTCTCACCCTAGACACCTTACTGTGTCTTTTAGGCTGACAGGGCTGGAGGAGTCAGCCTGGGGGGACGAGGAGGAGGCCACGGAGCACAATTACTACAATAGCATCCCGGGAAAGGAGCCGCCCCTGGGCGGGCTGGTGGATTCCAGGCTGACCGTCACACAGCCATGTGCTCTGGCAGTCCTTGGGACCCTCGGACAGGTCAGCCTCTGCCATTCCCTGAGGGGCTGGGTGCGGTAGAGGGCCCTGGACCTTACCCTGGCTTTTCCTCCAACGCCCTTGCACCTCAGTCCTGGGGATTGCTGTGCTCACCTGTCATTCTTCCATTTGCTCGTCATCCTTCCGCTCACTGAGACACACTTGGTGCTGTCTGCATGCTCTGTCCTGTCTGCACCAGGTTCAGTGCTGCACCTGAAACAGGTCCCTCTCAGACAGTGAGCAAACCACTGCAGCTGCGCCTGGATCTTGGACTAAGGGGAAAATGACATGGGTGTCTGGATCCTCCCCAAGACATAGTATGGGGCAGTGACCAGCAGCTGCCCAGGACTGCAGAGCAGGAAAGGCACCAGCAGGGAGAAAATCCTATGCAGTTGGCAGGAAGGCAGTCGCCTTGCACAGGAAAAGGCCAAGACTGCAGCAGCTGTGAGAGAGGCTCCAGTCCTGTGGCCACTGCAAGTGGCTTGAGGAGGGAGGGGGAGAACCAGGAGGGGCATGGAGCTGAACTCCCAGCCATCTGAAGTCTCCAGCCATTTGGAGTGGGATAGAGATTGGGGTGCTGGCTGGGATGGAGTTTGCACATACCCAGGGATCACCATGCTTCTCTTTCAGGCAGCATGTCCTGCACGAAGAGACGCCTGTGGCCAGTGGGACCTGGGTACCTCCAGTCAAGGTAGGTCTTGCCCAGCCTCTCACAGGACGTGGGGCCCCACTCGTTCTGGTCTCTCCAACATTCCCCTCTGCATAGTCAGTTCACCCCCAAGGTTACTCATGCTCCTCCTGCTCTGTGTGAGTGGAACCATCCACTCCTTTACTTGTACAGATGATGTCATTAGATTTGGGGACAGATTCTGTACCACGTGATTCAAAACTGGGAGTGTGAACTGCATGCAGGGAGGACCTCTTCTCTGCCCACCTGTGCTGCTTCCCTCCAACCCGCCCCACCAAGCAGACATGTTAGTAGCCAGTGGTTTCTGAAATTTTTCAGAATTCGTGAAATATTCAAGCCAGTTTGAATATGCATTACTGTGCTTTCCTCTTGTCTCCGGTTGGGGGCTTTCTGTGCATAATGCTTTTGCTCACATGACAGTCTGTTACGGACTTTTCTTTTTTGATGGTATGGGATGGGGGTTGAAGTCAGAGTCTCAAGCTTGCTAGGCAGGCTGTCTACCACTTAAGCCATGCCTCTAGCCCTTTTTTTGTTGTTGTAGTTATTTTTCAGATAGATTCGCATGTGTTTGCTTGGTTGGTCTGGAATGTGATTCCCCTACCTATGCCTTCCACATGTACCACCACACCTGGCTTATTTGTTGATGATTGGGTCTCAATAACTTTTTGAACTGTAATCCTTCTGATCTCCACCTTCTGAGTAGTTGGGATTATAGATGTGAGCCACTGCACTCGCCCCTGTTGTGGATTCTTTTCACATCAGTGCACTGCAGACTTCTCATTATTTTCCATGACTCTGTGGTATTCCTCTTGCCCACCCCTGCTCCTGATATTCGCGAAGATTCCAGGGGTGTGCTGTGACAAGCAGAGTAATGAGCAACCATGGGCTTGCACGTAGGCAGCCACTCCTACCTGCTTGGTAGAAATCATGCATGTTCTCACCAGCTTTCTTGCTAAAAACTGTGAGGTTTTTTTTTTGTTCTAACAGAAGGATTGGACTTTCGGCTCTCAAGCCTTCATGTCCTGTCACACAGAATAAATGTTACAGAGGTTCTGAGGCCCAGCCTGGCAGCACATCCCTTGGGCATGTCTGTATTTCCTTTCAGGTGTTTTACAAATTGGTACACAAAGAGACTTTCACACTTGAGGTGCACGCTGTGGATGCCCACCCAATCCTGTCTCATTTCCTTGGTCACTGTTGGGGTCCTGCTGTGTGGCAGTTTTCTGAGCAGCTGTGTGCTGCTTCCTGTCTTGGGGTTTCTTGCCTGTGATCTCCCAACTCCCCCTTGTGCACAGCACAGTGCTGGGTCCTGTTACCAGTGCTGCTGCTGTCCACTCTCCAAAGTGAGCCTGGTGGTCACCTACCTGCAGCTGCCTGTCTCCCTCAGCCTAGCCAACGTCTTTGGTGGGATTTATTTAGATTTTCCCAGATAACATGGGCTTCTCACTGCCAAGTGGCAGAGGGCTCATCAGCTCCCTGCTCTGTGGCTAAAGAATACTCCTCTCACTGAGTGCCCAGAAGGTGCCAAGTATACCGTGGCCTGGCTTTGCCTTTTCTCTGGGATGCTGGCTGCTTTCCCCTGACCCCAGGGCTCACCAGGGACTCCTCCCCTGTGCTTCTGCATATGTTTCTTATCCTGCCCCTTCCAAGTCTCTTCCCAAGAACTCCCACTCATATGTCAGTGCCTCAGCTCCAACATGCAGGAATTCTTCCACCTGTCCACCCCATGCAAGTCCTCTCTTCCACTCTGCTCTCCTACTGCCTGGGTTTGTGCCCCTGCCTTATCCCCTATAGTCCTGATACAAGCCCAGGAGAACCTGGGTTCCACTTGGTATATGGGAAGGCTAGGGTTCTCTCCGCTCTGCAACCACACAGGTCTTGCTGGGCACTGTTCTCACATTTATTTCTCGTCCTCTTCCTTCTTCCTCCTCCTCTTTATCCTCCATCTTCTTTTTCTCTTCTCTTCCCTTCTTCCCCCTCCCTACTCCCTTCTCCTCCTCCCCCGCTCCTTCTTTTGAGACAGATCTTACTATGTTAGCCCAGGGTGACCTGGAACTGGAGATCCTCCTGCCTCACCCTGCCTCTGCTTCCCCAGTGCTGGGATCACACGCATGCACCACCACACCTGGCCTCACTGCTATTTTATGAGGAAGAGCTTACTCTCACTATTTTGCAGAGGAGGAGACTGAGGCACAGAGAGGTTAAGTAATTTGCCCACATCCACAGCCTGGGAGCCTGGATGTTCCTGAGAGTTCATGATACAACCGGATAAAGCAGACATCACAACCCACAGAACCCTGGGCTGGATTGGGCCACACAGTGTATCATTGGAGCACATCTTCCTGCCAGGGATTAAGTTCTGAGATACACGAATACCTTCTGACTCAGGATAAGGTGCTCAGCCTTCTCAAAATAGAGAAACACAAGTTGAATCATCCCAGGTGCCATTTCTCATCCACCAGTCCGGCAAAAAGTCTGATGGTCTGATGGTCCATGGGGGTGAGGTGGAAGGGACAAGGTCACCCATCACCCCACAGAGGCATATTGGTCAAGGACTTGGCAGGATCTGGAAGGGTCAAAGCTGAGTGGAAGACTCTCAACGGTCCTTGTGATATAGCTACGGCTTTTGAGCCACATGAATGCTTTACACATTCAAAAATAAAATTAAAAAGAAGAAAGGAAAGCCAGCCCTAAAATAGAGCAGAGACAGAAGGATGACCTAACCGTGCATCATGCTGATAACATAATTACAGGGAAGCAGAGCGCTGCCATTACCGTTTCACTGTGGGGATTGAACGTAAACATCTGAGCCCGCTCAGTACCTGGATGCTCCTGTTGGCCCCTCCTGCCTGAAGATAGCTGGGCGGGTGCTGCTCCTCCTCATGTGGACATCCAGTGTCCCCAGCCTTTACCTGAGCACTTTGTCCACTTCTGCTCTGGGCTGGGACACTGCCGATTTTCATTCTGAATGGGAGACACTCAGCATGGTGTTCCTGATGGGGCCTGTGGGGGGGTGGTGACCAGTATTGTCCTCCCTAGAGGAGTTATGGGCTCTGGTGGCCCTGCTCTCCTGCCCAGAGCCTTGTCCCAGGTGCTGGGCTCCCTGCTGACCCCACTGCCCTCCTTACTTCCTAGTCCCGCCTGGAGACGGCTACGTGCAGGCAGACCCTCGGGGGCCAAGAGACTACGAGGAACACCTGTATGTCAACACCCAGGGTCTGGACGCCATGGAGCCCGAGGACGTGGTGCCTCTGTCGGCTGAGGACAGCCCCAAGAAGGACCTGTTCGACATGCGTACGTAAGGCCCCTGCAGAGTGTCCCAGCCACCCTGTGGTCTAAGGAGAGAGTCCACAGGGGCCAGGAGAGCCCACTCTACTTCCAGTGGACTGAATGAAGTCTGATGGGGTCAGTATCCTTTCTGAATGCCTTGTCTGATGGAGGAGGCTGAGGTCCTTCCTCCACTGGGAAGCCAAGCTCTATGCCCATGGGATTTCTGTTTGAGGAGGACTAGTCTTTTGTCTGTGGGGCTCCATCTGCTGGGCTCCCCAAGGCTGGCCTCAAGACATTGTCTAGTCTGCAGGGAGGAGGTCTGCCTCGAGATCTTGCTGGTCTGTTGAGTCCTGTTACTCAGTGGCCTGGGTGGGGAGGTCACCCCTTTCCCATGGGAATCCCAGTTGCCTGGGACATACATGTAGCTCCCAGAGAGATCCCAGACTGACAAGGGAAGACTAGTCTGATGGTGGAGCTCATTCGCTCCTTCCCTATGGGATATCCAGTGTGAAGATGGCTCTGTCTGATGGAGATGGTTGTCCTTCCTCCGGGAAGTACCCGTAATGCTCTCCTTATTTTCCCACATAGATTGCAACCTGTTCCCTGGACACTGTGGGGTGCTGGCTCCTCAGGGCCTCCCAGATGGCTGGAAATTTCTTCTTTGAAATGTTTGCAAAGCCCTATTCCCCCTACCATCTATTTCTTTTTATTGTTGTGATAATGACATGAGCGCCCTCTGTGTACAGGCACTGGACTAGGAGCATGGCCTCTTCCTCATGGCAGGCCTTAGGAGGGAAAGGCAGGCTGGGGTGAGCTCCCTTTGAAGTCATCTGTCCCCTGGGAGCTAACCTGGGACCCACATTCAGCAGAGAACTATTTGTGTGGGTATCCCCTAAGCAAGCCACTGCCTCTAATTGGCCTCCAGGGAGGGGTGCTCATCCCTTAGCCAATCTCCAGCCTGGAGAACAGGACACTTGTGTGGATTGGCCAGGCTGGTAGCCTGGTGGTCTGGGTGAGCAGGAATGTTCCCAGCTAGCAGAGGCTGCAGAGGCCCCAAATCACAGGTGAATCAGGGTCGGGTCCTGGAGTAGTCTTGTCTGTGCCACTTTCTGCCTCCATTCATGGTGAAAGACTGAGGCTTAAGTCCAGAGCAGTAAAAACACCTTCACTAAGTTAGGTATAGGACAGTCATGCCACTGGGACCCGCTGCAGTGGTATGCTGAGGACTTGTCAGTGCAGGTAATGAAACGAGAGACACACATGTGGGCAGGAGGCCAGTGTGATAAGGAAAAGTAATTTGTACAGGCATAAGGAAGAAAGAAATGGTAGCAGGACTGGGGTGGCTCAAGTGGTAGAGTGCCTGCTTTGCAAGCACAAAGCCCTGAGTTCAAACCCCAGTATCACCAAAATAAATAAATAAGTAGACAAACAAACAAATAAATAAATAAAATAATGTTGACATCCTTTGTATATCCTCAGACACCCCAGAGCCTGGGTGCTGGTGGCATTCACCTATAATCCTAGCTACGTGGGAGGCAGAGATCAGGAAGATCATGGTTCAAAGTCAGCCTGGGCAAATAGTTCTTGAGACCCTATATCTTGAAAATATTAAATACAAACAGGGCTGACAGAATGGCTCAAGTGGTAGAGCAGCTGCCTAGCAAGAGTGAGACCCAGAGTTCAAACCCCCAGTACCGCAAAAAAAAGAATAAAGAAACCCCAAGGGATTGTGTTGAACAATTAAGGGAGCTAATAAGGCTAATAAGTAATAAACACACTGATGGTGCAGTAAGCCTGCCAACATACCAGGCTGTATTTAGTGGCTGAGCTCAGTCACAAATATCCTGGGGTGCCCATTGCACGGCCCCAACTTCCCCAGCCCTCCTCTCCTTGGCTTGCAGGACCCTTTGAGGACGCACTGAAGTTGCACGAGTGCTCGGTGGCAGCGGGTGGTATGGCAGCCCAGCTCTCTTTGGAGGATCAGTGGCCCAGCCCTCCCACCCGCCGGGCCCCCATCGCCCCCACAGAGGAGCAGCTGCGGCAGGAGCCCTGGTACCATGGCCGCATGAGCCGCCGGGCAGCAGAGAAGCTGCTTCGAGCCGACGGGGACTTCCTTGTGCGCGACAGTGTCACCAACCCTGGGCAGTATGTCCTCACAGGCATGCACGCTGGGCAGCCCAAGCACCTGTTGCTGGTGGATCCTGAGGGAGTGGTAAGGTGGCATGGGGGTTGAGGAGGGGACAGGCTGCTAGGGTCTGTGGAGCATCTTCTAGAGAACAAAGCCCTATGTTGTCAGAGGCAACTAAAGTTTAGTGTTTTAGAGGACTTGCCAGTCTGTAAACACTTTGGGATTTACCAAAGCACTTCTAATTCCAAGGCCATTCTGGGTTCACAAAGCTTTGAGCTTCAGCCCCTCCCCTGCACTCACCACTAGGATTGGTAGCACAAATAGTGCCGTCTTGATAGATAGATAGATATATAGATAGATACTGTCTTTCCATGTCCTGATGTGTCTCAGGGGTTGCAAAACCTGTTCAGATTCCTGAGTTTAGGGGGTCTACAAGTTACTGAACCATTTTGATTTGAGGATGGGTCTCCTTCCCCCATTCTGACATCTCTGGAATCTTTTTTTTTTTGTTTTTCCTGGTGGTACTGGGGATTTTTTGTTTTTTGGTGGTGCTGAGGTTTGAACTCAAGACCTCACACTTGCTAAGCAGGCACTCTACCACTAGAGCCACTCTGCCAGCCCTGTTTCGTGTTGGGTATTTTTGAGATAGGGTCTCACGACCCTTGCTTGGACTGGCTTGGAACCACAATTCTCCTGATCTGTGCCTCCTCAGTAGCTAGGATTACAGACGTGAGCCATTGGTGCCTGGCAATACTGGGGATTGAACTCAGAGCCATCTCATGCTTGCTAGGCAGGTGCTCTACAACTTGAGCCATGCCCCCCAGCTCTTCTTTGCTTTAGTTATTTTTCAGATAAGGTCTTGTGTTTTTGCCTAGGTCGGCCTTGGATGGTGATCCTCCTATTTATGCTTTCCTTGTAGCTGGGATGACAGACATGCACCACCGTGCCCAACTTATTGATCGAGATGGGGTCTTGCTGACTTTTTGCCTGGGCTGTCCTCGAATCTCTATCTTTTTGATCCCTGCATAGCTGGGATTACAGGCATGAGTCACTATGCCCAGCTGGAATCTTCTTTTTTTTTCTTTTTAAACTAACAATTGTGTCTCGTTTTTTCCTGTTTCTCTTTCTTCTTTGGTAGTACTGGGAATTGAGCTCAGGGGCCTCATGCTTCTAGGCAATTGTATTGTTTCACTGGGGTTCTAGTCCCTCCATTCCTGGCACAGAGTATCCTGGTGCATCTTACAGTTCCAACCGGGCCCATTCCCTCTCTGCAAATGCTCCATTACTGAGCCATAGCTACAGTCCTTTATTAAGTTTTATTTTGAGACAGGGTCTTGCTAAATTGCCTGTTGCATCTTATATAGTGAGAGCCAACAGTTTCCCATTTTTGAAGCACTTTATAATTTACAAAGCACTCTCCAGTTTTCTAGGACTCTGAGGGGTTTTGAGGCATTTTCTAGTGTGCAGAGGCCTTAGGCCCATAGGTGAGCAGGGCTCGGGACTTGGACCCTTCTCAGCACCTCAAAGTGCTTTTCCTATCCAGCTGGACCCCCTAGTGCCTGCGAGGGGCCCATGTCTCTGTACAGAGCACACACTCATGAGGGAGATGTGCAGTCTGGCCCAGGTGGCCAGCCAGGCCTCTGCTCCTGGAGCTGCCTCAGCTTCCTATCCTCCTTAGCTGCCTCAGCTGGGCCTGGCAGGGGTTAGGCCAGTTCTAGCCAGGTCCATTCCCTCTCTGCTAAATGGGACTGCCATTGGTGGCTTTAACACCTACAGAAATTGATGCTTTGTTAAAATGTAGATTTCCAGCTGGGCATGGTCTTTCATACCTGCAATCCCAGCACTCTGGAAGTAAGGGCAGGAGGATGACAAGTCCCAGGCCAGCCTGGGCTCCTTAAAGAAACCATGTCTGATTAAAAAGCCCAGAAAAATGCAGATTCCCTTGCCCCAGCCCCAGGGCCATGGAAGTAGATGATTCTGTCACCAGAGCCCAGGGATGTGTATTTAACCTGCGTTTCCAATGAGCAGCATCCTCCATGGAGGGATCAGAAGCCATGGGTTAGAGGGTATCTCGGTTTTGCATCCAGTTCTCCAGCCCAGTGCTGCTAATATTTTCCCATTCTAAAATGCAGATGGACTGGGCATGGTAGCTCACAGCTATAACCCCAGTTACTCTGGAGGTGAAGATCTGGAGGATTGTGGGCTTAGGCCTCCCTGGGTGAAAATCATGAGACTCTACCTGAAAAATAAAGTAACAAAGGGCTGGGGCACGATTCAGGTGGTTAGAGTGCCTGCCTAGCAAGTTCTAGGTGCTGCAGCAAACCCTGCCTAGCAAAACCCAGGAGCAAAGAACAAAACAAAAAAGATGCTATTGTTTTCTGAGTTTGGGGTGTATACCTCCAAGATTTCATGTTATACTGGTTCCCTGGGGCTGCTGTACCAAATGACCACAAATGATATGGTTTATAACAACTAAGATTTGTTTATTTTATTTTAATTTAATTATTATTTTTTTTGGTACTAGAGATTGAACTCAGGACCTTGGAATATGCTAGGCAAATGCTCCACTGCTGAGCCACATCTGCAGTCCTTTATTCTGAGACAGAGGCTGGCCTTGAACTTGCCATCCTCCTTCCTCAGTCTCATGAGTAAGTGGGGTTATAGGTGTTCACTACCACACCCGGCTGAGATTTATCCTTTCTCAGTTCTAGAGGTCAGAAGTCCAAGGTCAAGGTGTGGGCAGGGCTGGTCCTTTTGAGTCCTCTGCCAGAGTCTAGTGACTGCCTGTGATCCTTTGTGTTTGGCCTGCAGACATGGCTCTGTCTCTGTCTCTGTGTTCATGTGGCTTTCTCTGTGTGCTCCTGAGTCTAAATTTTCCTCTTCTGATGAGGACACTGACATTGGATTTAGGTCCATCTGGATAGTTCATAGCTCTCGTCTTGAGATACTTAACTGGTTTATATCTATAAAGACCTGTTTTTTTTCACTAAGGTCATATTCACGGGTACCAGGGTTAGAACATGGACATCCTCTTTTTTTTTTTTTGGTGGGACTGGGGTTTGAACTCAGGTCTTTGTGCTTGCAAAGCAGGCACTCTACTACTTGAGCCACACCTTCAGTCCATTTTGCTTTGGTTATTTTGGAGATGGAGGTCTCGAGAAACTTTTTGCTCTGATTGGTTTTGAACAGTGATCCTCCTGATCTCAGCCTCCCAAGAAGGTAGGATTATAGGCATGAGCCATGGTACCTGGCTTGGATGTCCCTTTATGGAGGCCACTACAGGACATGTGGTACGTGCCTCTGGTGGTTTCAAACTGGGCCCATCCACAGTTCTGGACTTTTCTTTTTTTGAGACAGGGTCTCACTATACAGCCCAGGCTGACCTCAACTCTTGATCTTTCTGCCTCAGCCTCTCAGAGTGCTGGGATTATAGATGTGTGAGGCAGAACCTGTGGCAGATTCTGTAGTGGAGTCCTCTGTCCCAGAGGCCCTGACTTGCCACCTGCCAGTCACCCAGAGGGTTGCTGAAACGGGTTCCACTCAGCAGTCTGGGTGGGTAGAGAGTTGGCCTCTGGACGAGCTCCGGAGGGTATTCATGCTATCTCACAGGTGCGGACCAAGGATGTGCTATTTGAGAGCATCAGCCACCTCATTGACTACCATCTGCAGAATGGGCAGCCCATCGTGGCCGCTGAGAGTGAGTTGCATCTGCGTGGCGTGGTCTCACGGGAGCCCTGAGCCAGGTGTGTAATTGGATGGCTGTGGTACCTGCCATTTACCCACAGACCGATTTCTTCTGGCGTTTAAAAATTGAGGTGCAATTCACACAGCCTGCAGATCATCCATTCATTGTATGGTCAGTGTGTTTTGCCACATTCAGAGTTGTGCAACCATTACCACAGCCTAACTCTAGAACATTCCACCACCTCAAAGGAAGGCCTGTACCTATGAACAATCACTCCAGCACTCCTTAGACCCCAGCACCCACAAATTCACGTCCTGTCTCTGGATTCGCCTGTGCTGACGTTTCCTAGCAATAGAGTCGCACTGTGGCCTGTGTATCTGCTTCTCCCACTGAGCACTTGAGGACCCTCCACATTGTGCGGTGTGCCAGAGCCTCCTCTTGTTTGTGGCTGAGTGATGTTCTAGCGTGTGGATAGACCATGTTGTGTGTCCACTCATCCATCCATGGATACTGGGGCTGTTTCCGTGTTTTGGATGCTGTGAGCCTGCGTGAGCAGGTTTCTGTGTGGACGTGGGTTCCTGCTGCTTGTGGGTGGGCATGTTCCTAGGAGTGGAATTCCTGAGCCTCATGGTGACCGTATGATTGACTGGTGATCAAAGTCACCTGAATATTTATGACCACCGCTGGGTTCTAGGCAGCTGGCTTCCTTCCTGGAGAGGCCAGCTGGGGCAGGCAGGGGCTGGTGTGTGAGGGAAAGGGAAGTAGTTCAGCACAGTCTCTGACTGGTGGTACTAGAGACCCGAGGGAGGGTTTGACACATGGTGACTCTAGGGTCTCTTGGGGTGAGGGGGGGCTGGGCAGTGCAGGAGGAGGAATGAGGCTGTGGAGGGGGGAAGGCAGGAGGGAGCAGCTGGAATTGGGAGTGGGGTTGGTCTGGGACAGAGCTGCAGGGGGTATGGATTTTTCCTGGGAGTTGCTGGCTAGGTCAGGTTGCTCTCCTGTCCCCATGACAACGTCTTCTCCCTGCCCCTCTTCTGCATTGCCCTCCCCAACCCAGCTTGGCTAACTCCTGGGGCTTCGGGCAGGGCCTCTCTGTCTGGGGAGGGGCTTCAGTGATTTAGAGGGTGGCCCTATGAACTCCCGCAGACATCTATCTATGTGATGCTGGGCCTGTGCGTCTGTCCATGCTAGACAGACATTCATTCTATCCCCAAAGGGGTTTGTGAGCTGAGAAATAACACTCGGGGCAGTCATGACATCTGCTCCACATCTACTGACAGTGCTGAGACAGGCACTGGGGTTAGCATCTGGGTTTGCACAGAGAGGCTGAGGCACCGCCCTGGGGCACACAGCAGGACTGGAGCTCTGGTTGCTGAGAGACCCTGAGTGGCTGTAACATGGAGATCGAGGCCCTTCTTGTTCAAAGGAGGCAGAAGTACGGCTGAGGCTTGGACTCAGGTATGTGGTTGCTATTGTGGTAACCCAACCTCACCTTTCCTTCTGCCCACAGGTTACTGTCCTTAGCCTGGCTTCTGCCCCCGAGATACCCGTGCTGTGGCCTTGTGGCTCTCAGCCTTTCTCTTGGACCCCGTCAGCCCAGAACCACCAGAACTGGAACAGCCACTGTCTCTCCTTACTCCACAAGAGCCTCGGGAATCTTCCTTCCTCCAGCTGCCCTGGGCTGGGCAGGGCCAGTGGTGTCCACCCCACTTGCTGGAGCAAAGGCGCTCATACCAAAGACAGACCTCGTCTTTAAAGAAAATACATCAAAATGCAGCCTCTGTGTGGAGACCTGGCCACAGGTCCCTAATGGGGCCAGAGAGGCACTGTGTCCTCTCAGCTGGACTCAGGTTGTGTCCCAGGAATGGAGGGTACCCAGCCTTGTGTGGATGTAGACTCCTTCCCTGTCTGGGCTCCATTTTTTCCACCTGACAGGCTGGGTGCACTGTTGTCTTTGAGGGGAATTAAGGTGCTTTGGGGTCTTAGCTACATGCTGACCTTGGCATGGGGGCAGTCTTGGGAGCACCACTTGGGGTGGTGGAGGTGTCCAGGTGAGTTGATGCAGGGCAGTTGTGTGGCCCTGCCCCCCTGGGAACAGGAGGAAGGACACCAGGGTGTGCCACCAGCTGCCTCCCAGCTGTTGAACCAACTGGACATTGGACTCTATAATTAAACCTGGGGATGACACAGCACTGAGCTTGAGCCACCTGCACATTTAGGGGTCCTGGTAGGGCTGAGGAGCAAGGATGAGGCTCCCAGGTGACAGCCAAGGAGGGGTTCAGAGGTCCTTCATTGGCCTCAGGGACTAGAGGAGGAAAAGGTGGATTGAAGCCTGAGGTTGGAGGAGATTGTGGGTTAGCAAGAATCCCCTTTAACTGTCTCAGACACCTCTGATTTTATTCCAAGATAAAATGAGCTTCAGCATTTCTATAGAGTTCACCCCTAGCTCCTCTGTGGAGACACATGAACTACCTTCCACATGCTGCAGACCTCTCCCAAGACCCCCCTCCCCCTTCTTAAGCACCCCCACCTGTCTTCAGTGTAGTTCAACGTCTTAGTGCCCCTCGACACCCTGACACCTTCGAGATCCCTAACTCAGACCAGCTCCATTCAAGTGCTCTGATTCTGTGCTACAGGCCTTTCTTATGTTATCTCCAGGCTTTTGTCTCCCAGGGAACCCCCCCCCCGCCACAGGACTCTTGTCAGATTCCTCACACACAGTGGCATCACTCCCAGAGAGTCCTAGACCCTCTCCACATCCTGCTGGGCCACAGCTAAGGGCTGAGGCTACTCAGGCCTGGACCCCTGGGAAGGGACTGTGCTTTTCTGCCCTATCTCCTGGGGGATGTGTCTGGGGAAGTTGTGGCGAATAAAAATCCTGGTTGGCCCTTGAACTAGTGATGCTTTCAAATGCAGAGCTAAGGGGGATTTTGATGCTGTTTCTTACTTCAAACACATGGAGACTGAGAGCCACCAATCTATCCACCATCCATCCACCCATCGCTAACTCATCCATCCATGCATGCATGCATGCATCCATCCATCCACCCATCAGTCCATCCACTCATCCATCCACACATCCACCCACCCATCATTAATCCACCATCCACTCATCCACCATCCACCACTCATCCATCCATCCATCCATCCGTCCATCCATCCGTCCATCCATCCATCCATCCTTCCATCCAGTCAACATCCTTCAACATGCCTGCACCGAGCACAGTTATCTGCCAGGACTTCTGGTGGGCAACAGAGATGCAACAGTGCCAAAGGCAGACCTGCCCTTGTGGAGTTAACAGTCAACTGTCATTGATTAGCAAATCACCATTAAATGTATAATAACAACTGTGAGAGAGTCCTGGAACTCAGAGATCCTAGGAAATCTGGAGGACATCTTTGTGGGGATAACACAGGGGCTGTGATCTAAGGGTGAGTGGGAGAGCCTCAGGTGAGTGGGTTAGAGTTCTGGACAGAGTAGACTGCATGTGCAAAAGCCCTGTGGTACATGGGGCTGGCACACTCAGGGAAAAGGGCAGCCAGCGTGGCTGGAGGTATGATCGGAGGGTCCAGGAGTAGAGGGTCCAGAAGTGGAGGACACAGGATTTGGTGCTGGTTGTTGAAATCCGGTTCTCTTAAGCACAGGGATGACAAGTGTGCATCCCAATGAGAAGAGACTCTCAGGTGGGAGGGGCAGGGCCAAGAGAAGGCACTGGGGTCCCAAAAAGGGAAGTGTCAAGTATATCATATACTGGAGACGTGGGGCAGAGAGGGGCCTAATCCATCCCATTAGTTCATGAATTTATTCATTCATAGCCCCGAGTCCTCTAAGACTCCCTGCTTCCCACCCTGTTGTTTTTGGAGACCATGTGTCTGGCACCCTGTTTGGTCATAGGCCAACACCTGTATGAGCTCAGCTGCTCAAATTCTCCCCACTTTACAGATGAGTAGGCAGAGGCTGGGAGAGCAGGGAACCATGCAAGACCACACACTGAAAGGTGGGCAGAGCCCACCCAGCTCCATCTCTCTCCTTGCCATGCCTGCTGAACTGGGAGACTCTGGGAGTCTCCATGGTGATGTAAGTGAAGAGCAGAAAGCCCAGATGCCTGGCTCCAGTGGTGACCCTACCTCCATCTCTGCCCCCTTTACGTTCAACAAATACTCCTTGTCCCAACCTTGCACTGGGGAAGATATGGGATGGGTTCAGGAGAATCCTTAGTTCAAATATGGCTTCTGTGCAACCTGGACAAGGTCCACCCCTCCCCTCCCTGAAGTGCTGGTGATCCCTTGACGGGGGCAGGAGGCCATGCAGAAGGTAGATGCTGTCACTGATGGAGCATCTGCCCTGCGCTGGGCAGAAGGTAAGCACGGAAGCTGTGTGGTGGGAGCCAGTTGGGCCCTTCTTGGGACTGTGCAGACAGGCCCATTTCTAAGGGCCCTGTGGCCACTTACTCCTGTTCTGAGGGAGAGACTGTCTCTGCCAGAGCTGCATGGGCACATGTGGCCTCCTCTTGGACTGGTTCTGGGTCTCTGGCCCCTGGGCTCTGGGTTTCGGCTCTTTAAGTTGCCTGTGCCTCCTCTGAGCCTGTGCTGGAGGCTGCTGGGCCTCCCTCCTGCTGGCTCCCACCTGGGACTGGGGCTGAGGCCCACCTAGCATGAAATGGCAAGACTCAGGGTCAGTAAGGCCTGCTTGATACCACCTACACCCCCTCTACAGTGTGAGCCCCTGCAGCCTCCCCTCTAGCTTTAGAAAGACTGTGTTGAGAGTCCTGGGGGCTTGCTATACCCCTACCAGCCCAGGCTACTCAAAGGGAAGCAGAGGTTTTCTGTGTGCTGACTGCCAGATGGAAGGGCTGGGCTCCCTCCCCCAGGGCAATGTTCACAGAGGTTGACAGGGCAGGTGTGGAGACCCATTTCCAGCTATGTTTTGCCTGGGCCTCTTTCCAAGCCCCCAGATGTGGTAGATGTGGAGCATAGGGGCAATTTTCTGGGCCAACACCACTCCAACTGAGGCCCTTGTTCCCTGCAGAACATCTGGGAAAGAATGGCTCCCAAAACTCACCTTGCAGGGACTCTGGGGACTCTCTTCACCTTGACGCTATGACATAGAGACTGATTCCTTAGGATCGCTGAGACTAAGGCACAGAGAGGTTTAGATTTTTGCCTGAAGTCACACAGTGGGAAGTATCGGTGCAGTATTCAAGCCCCAGATGAGCAGCTCAGGTAAAATCCAGAGGTGTTGGCACAGAGTGAGCTTAGCCCTCACCCCAGCTGGGAGAAGAGGCCCTGTTGTCCCCAGTACCAGGCACTGCCCCTTTTGGCCTTCCCATCCCCAACTGTGCAAAGGACAGAGGGCTTTGGCTCTCCTCCCTAGTCCTGGAGGCATCTGCTGCAGGACAGAGCGCTGTTCCTAGGGACGTTGCTCCTGTTGTGCAGTGTGTTTGCCCATTTGTCTGGCAATTTTTTGTGTTGTTTTGAGACAGGGTCTGGCTGTGTAGCTCAGACTGTCCTTGAACTCTGATCTTCCTGCCTCCCTGAGTGCTAGGATTATAGACATGAACTACCATGCTTGGCTTGTCTGGCAACTATTTACTGAAGAACCCAGTGCCAGGATCTGAAGATGCCAGGTCCAAGGCCTTGGGGACGTTGCAGGAACAAGACTTCTACCATCCTTCTTCCCAGCAACTCCAGGCCCAGCAGGTGCAGTGAACATCAGCCAAACAGTTGCTCTGTAGTGCTCTTCATGGTGGCTCCCAGCACAAAGTGGGCCTGCTCAATGTTTGCTGGATGAGCAAAGCTGAGCTGGACCTTTTGGGACAGTCTCTTCCTCCTGTACCTGTGTGGACAACAGATCTCCAACCTCTGGCTCTCAACCAGGTCATTCAACCTGGCTCTCAAGACGAGTGGAGAGGAGGGAGGAAGGGGACTTGAGTCCTGTACCCTCTCCTCAGCTGATGGACCAGAGGCCACTCATTCTAGCCCTGTCCCAGCTTGGGTCACAAAGCCACTTGGGGATATTCCTGGAACATGGGAGGTGTCTGTCTATCAATAACTCAATAAAGTGCCAGGTGTCCGGTGGGTACCAGTTGGGCCTGGTGATATAGTATCTTGCTGGCTCCTCACAAACTGAGACTGGACTGGGGAAGTGGTCACCTGGGTTCCAGAAGAGGAAAGTGAGGCAAGAGGGAGTCTGAGGGGTGAGGCAGCAGTGAAGGCTAGGCTGGCAGGTCATGTGAATAGCTGGCAAGAGAGGCCTGGCTCCTGGAGGGGCCTTCTGGTTCTAGAGCTGCCCTGGGCTTGAATCTGAGCCCTGACTTCAATGCCTTCAGTAGCTGGGTTGGTTGCTTCTTCCACTCCCTCCCTCCATTTCCCTGGTAGCATTTTGTCCTGGGAGCCATGGACACATGCCATTGCATCATTGACCTGTGGGCATCCCTTCCACAGGGGATCAGGAGGGCTGGGAGCCACGTCCTGCCTCAAGCTGTCTCCAGCGTCCAGGTTCATATCACATAGAGGTTCAGTTAACACTGGTCCATAAAAGACGCAGTCCCCTCCACTCTTGACTGAAGATGCCCATCACTTCTGGGTTGGCCCTTACTCCTGAGAGAAACCCCCACCCTCCTCTACAAGTAGGGGACAGCAATCAGACTATGGCTGGGGTGGGAACTAGAGATGGGGGAAGCTGTTGAGACACAGGCGGGGAGCCAGCTCGCTAATAATCCAGTGCGCTAGTATTGCTATTATTGGTTGGGACTGGCTGGGGAGGGACTGTAGCAGGTGCGGCCTGCGGTGCTCTTCAAATACAATCCAACAGGACTGGCCGGAAATGGTACAGAGCAGGCCGGGTGCTGGAGGCCCCACCCTGTGCCCAGCCGGGTGCTGGCCCGCCCCACCCCACCCCACCCAATGCTGGAGGCCCCGCCCAGCCGCGGGCTGCGGGGACGCGAGTGCGCGCGGGGCGGAGCGCGCGCCCGCACTCGGAGAAATACGGCACTGCCGCCGGCTCGAAGCTGCGCCCTGGTCTGTCGTCGAGCTCTGCGCGTCCTGGAGCCGCCGCGGCTGGCCGGCAGGTGAGCCCAGAGCTATTCCCTGGGCGCCACGACCCCAGGCCTCAGGCAAGTCAGGGGACGACGGCCAGCTCGCTGCGCCAGCGACCCCAGATCCGCTGCCCTCCTCCCCCACTCCGCTGCGCGCGGCATCCGGGAGAAGCCACAGGTGGGTGGCAGCTGGGGGCGGGGCCGGGACACCTGGGGCTACCCACACCCCGTGTCTTCTCTGGGGACTGAGCAAGGAACCCTTTAGAAAGCGCGCTGAGATCCTCAGGCTAGGCTGGGCGGGAGGGGGCTGCATTCTGGGAGCAACCCCGAGTCAGCAGCCCCCACCTTCTTCAGCTGGCGCTCAGAAGTTGAGCCCACCCCTCTGGGAAGAGGAACCCAATACCCCTGTTGAGGGCCTCAGAGATGGGGACACCCCCAGAGTGACCCTCCACCATCCCTACTGGCTAGGGCCCTGACAGGTAACCGCCCCCTGGATGGGGGCCTGCCCCTGACTCCTGCTTCTCTTCCAGGGCACTGCTGCCCCTTCCCTGGCCTCCTGCCTGCCGCCCCCATGAGAAAAACCAACATGTGGTTCTTGGAGCGGCTTCGGGGGTCTGGGGAGAATGGAGCTGGCCGGGGTCTGGGGGGCGAGGTCGGGGACAGGGCCTCCAAGGGGCCTCTGTATAGCAATGTGCTGACACCGGACAAGATCCCTGACTTCTTCATCCCCCCCAAGCTGCCTTCTGGCCCCACTGAGGCCGAGGGGCAGGCCGAGCTGGGCCCTTCCACATCGGAACAGAACCTGGCATCAGCTGCGCCCCGCCGAGCGCCCCGAAGCCCCCGGCTACCTGCCAAGCTGGCTGCTGAGAGCAGAAGCCTGCTGAAGGCAGCCACACGGCACGTCATCCAGATAGAGAGTGCTGAGGACTGGCCGGCTGAGGAAGCCACCAATGCTGACCCCCAGTCCCAAGGTGCCATGTCTTTGCCCTCTGTACCCAAGGCCCAGACATCCTATGGTTTTGCCACACTGGCTGAGAGCCCCCACACGCGGCGCAAGGAGTCCCTTTTCCACAGTGAGCACGGGGCCCTGGCCCAGGTGGGCTCCCCAGGTACTGGGCGTAGGCGGGCAGGTGCCAAGGCCAATGGTAGTGATGGGGGGTCCCGGGAGGCTGGGGGTGGCCTCATGAGCCCTGGGCGCTACTTTAGTGGTGGAGAGAGTGACACAGGGTCCTCCGCCGAATCCTCCCCATTCGGGTCCCCTCTGCTCTCACGTTCTGTGTCACTGCTCAAAGGCTTCGCCCAGGACAGCCAGGCCAAAGTGAGCCAGCTCAAGCACTCAGTGGGCCGACATGGCTCCCTGTCGGCTGATGACAGCACACCGGACACCAGCCCTGGAGTCCGGCGCCGACTGACCCGCCGGGCGACCCCAGAACCAGGCCCTGAGTCAGGCCAGGTGCCTCGTGGGGAGCACACGGTTCGGATGGGCCTGAGGGGCAGTGTACGGCTGCTGGCCGAGTATGAGGCGGCCCAGGCCCGTCTGCGGGTGCGCCTGCTGGCCGCCGAGGGTCTGTATGAGCGGCCCTGTGATGCGCGCAGTATTAACTGCTGCGTGGGGCTGTGCCTGGTGCCCGGCAAGCTACAGAAGCAGCGCAGCACCATCATCAAGAACAGCCGCCACCCTGTCTTCAATGAGGACTTCTTCTTTGACGGCCTGGGGCCGGCCAGTGTCCGGAAGCTGGCCCTCAGGATTAAGGTGGTCAACAAGGGCAGCAGCCTGAAGCGGGACACGCTGCTTGGAGAGAAGGAGTTGCCCCTCACCTCCCTGCTCCCCTTCCTGTAAGGCCAGATGAAGGGGGTAGGGGGAACCCAGTTTCCCCTCTATGTGGGGTGTGGAGGGCAAGTCAGCCACTGGGGGCCAGGTGGGGAGGTGGGCTTAACTCAGGCTGGGCTTGGCTCTGGGGCTTTCCTGGGTCACTGGAATGTTCTTTTCCATGAATTGATCTTTCTGGAGGAAGATGGGCTGCTGGGGCAGAGAAAGGGCCCTGTTGGCCCTGAATACTGCCTCACCCTTCCATGTGGCATGGTGGAGAGGTTCTCAGGGGCCCAGGGATCATGTCCGTGTCGCGAGTACTGGACTGGGCTCAACCTTTTCCTTAGCTGCATGGATGTTGTCTTCTCCCACATCCTTGCTGCCACCCTGCTCTGTCCAGATGCCCTCAGAGCCTCTTGGTGACACCACATTCTGCCTGTGACATCCCCCAGGCTGCAGGAGGTCCCCTTCCCCTGTTCGGCTGGTTCTGGGCAGCCCTGACTTCCAGAGCTCCCCATTGCCATTGCATCTGGAGCTGCACACCTGGCAGGTGGAGTGGGAAGAGCAAGCATAGCGTCAAGGTGGAGCAAGAAAGTCTTAGAAGAGAGGAACGTGTTGCTGAGGGAGGCGTTTCCTCCACGCCTTCTCCGTGGTCTGTTGCTTTTCAGCTGCAGGCCTGTCTAGCCACTCCTGCTGGCTGTCTGGAACCTCACTCGTTGCAGGGGCTTGTGTAGCTTCCTGCTTGTGTCCCCCTTCCCTACTCCTCAGAGCCACCCGTCTGCCTTCCTAGCCAGCACTCTTGGCCAGTGTAACCCCCGCTCCATGCTCCATGCTCCATGCTCCACACATGGTAAAAGGATTTGGTTGTGGTGGGTGGGTGGCATCACTGAGGGGCAGACCAGGGGTCCTGGTTATGGCTTCTTGTGCAGCTGGGAAGTGCATGGGTTCATCCTTGTGGTGATTACGTGGGTCCTTAACTTACTACTGTGGGCTTTCCATAAACTGTACAAGTCGAAGCATCCTGCAGGGTGCAGATGGACCAAGGCACTTCGATGGGACCCTGGATGCCCCTTCTTTGGCTGTCACCCCCTTTGCCAGCTTTGTCCCTCTTGACTTCAGATGCCCTAGTCCCACCAGGGAGGGGTGCAGGAGCTGACCCCAGGATTTGAGGGAGCCTGTGCCACTTGCTGAAGGTCTGCAAGACACAACTGTATTCCCTTGAGGTGCAGAATGAGGGGCACTTTGGAGCTGGGCCCCAATCCAGTGCCTGGTCCCTGTTTTCTCTGGAACCTGGGAAGCACTCAGGGCTTGGACTTGTGAGGCTGGGGGCAATGGCAGACAGGTCCTGCATGGAGTTGGCTACATGGACAGCCTCCCCTGTTCTCTGATTCTGATCTCTCTCATTCCCTGTTCTCCCTAGGGGTACCCATTTTGTATACGTACCCCTGCACTGTTTGATATCTTTGTGTTTGAAGTTGACTGTGGATAAATCTTTAGGATACCTCCCCCCCAAATGTGATTGTTTATAAATGCTGTTTTTAGTGCAATAAAGGTGTTTCAGGAATGTGGGGGTGGAGGTCAGCTTGCTTTGCTGTTTAGCAACAAGAGAGTTTTGCCTTGAATCTAGGGGAGGCGTGTGGGGAGCCTGGGACTGGGAAATCCTTTTTCACATGTTCAGATGCTGCTAGTCCTCTGCTGTCTGGGATGGAGGCAGGGCAGTAGGGAGACCCCAGCCCTGTTGTATGACAAATGGCTACCACTTATTCAGCAGATCTGGGTGCTGGGCACTGTCACAGCCCTCCCTTGGCTTTTTTCACAGCAGCCCACAGAACAGGGACCATCCATACCCTGGGAGGTGCAGGAAGCCCGGGACTTTGTCACAAACAGACCCTCCCAGCCAGAGCGGGAGTGGAGCCCCAGGAGAGAGCTGTCCCTGTCTTCTGCCCCTTTGGGGCCTTTCCCATTTGGGGACCCTCAGATGCCATCAGCTGCCAAAAAGGAGTAGCCCCCAATCAGACTGGAGCCAGCCCTGGTCTATCCTGTGGCATGACCAGGAGGTCCAGACCAGCATCGGGGCTCCTGATCTGTGGGCTTCGCTTCAGACTTAGGCAGGGATGGTGGGAATGTCCTTTTCTCTGCATCCCACCTCAGCCTGCTCCATCAGCTTGTGAGGATTTCTGTCTCTGACAACAGGGTCTCTTGGGTCCCCAAGAGTCCCCAGATCTCCTCTTTGTACAGGGCACCCAGAGGCACTGAATGTGGGGGGTGAGTAAGTGGAGAACCATGTCGGCAGAGTGCCAAGATGAGCACGGTGAAGGTCCTAGCTACTCGTCATCCCCTTGCGGGAATCTTGCCAGGGTGCATGGGTGAGATATGTCGCTAGGGTCGGCTGCAGTTCTGCTCCACCTGCCACAGTCCCTTTATGGATGGGGGGAGGAAAGGGAGGTACAGAGGTTGCAGGGTCAGAGAGGGGAGTGTTGGGCCATAGGACAGGATTGAGCAGGGCCTACCCTTCCTGACTGCATGGCTCCTCAGATTGAGGGGATCCACCAGCACCAACCTGAGTAGGTGTCTTCTGACACTTTCAGGATAGGCTGTGACCCAACTGTCCACCCAGGGCCCTGTCTCCCCTTGGACCCCTCAAAACAGGGCCCCATGTCTCTTCTGACCACTCAGGACAGGATCCTGTGTCCCTTCTGAACCCCTAGAATAGGACTCCATGTTGCTCTCTGACTCTTCAGGATAGCACCTTGTGTCTCCTCTGACCTCTCAAGACAGGACCCCGTGTCCCTCTCTAACTGCAAGCTGGGCTTTTTGCTCACTATCCCCTAGAGCTCAGACCATTAAGTCCCTCAAGAAGCCACCAGGAACTGTCTGGTAGGGTTGGGGTCCTGAGCAGCCCCTCACCTGCTGCCCACCTGCCATGCTGATGAGGCCCAGTGGGTCTTAGGATGTGTTGCCAGGGCAACCAAGCTTCTGTTCTTCCCACCAGTCGCTCATTCTTGGGCCACCTGTGTGTGTATGGGAGTGTTTGATTGCATCTGTGAACACATGTGTGCCAGGAAAGTGCACACTGTCACCCTGTGCCTGTGTGTGTGATGTATGTGTGTGTTTGTGTATTGTGCGTGCCAGTGTACAATGGAGAATGGGTAGCCACATGAGTGCCTTGTGGGCTCTGGGCCTGTGCCTGTGTGACCAGGTGTGTACTCACATGTGTGCCTATGTGCGTGCATTTCTATGTGCACCTATGCACTTGTGTGTCCATGTGTAACATGTGAATGCACCTAGGTGCCACTGTATGCTTGTGTCTGTGGTGCCCCCAGTTCTCAGATCACCTGAAGGCCACAATGCAATCCCTCCCCTCACCCCGTTTATATGAGCTCCTCACTTCTTTGTCTCTGACTGTGCCTTTGGGCCTGGCCCCAGAGCCCCTCCACAGACTGCCCCCCAAGCCATGTCTATACCCTGTGTGAGCCCAGCCTGTGTCCTGCTCTGCCTGGTGGTATTGATCCAAGCAGAATGACTCTTCTCTCTGCACTTCAGTGTCCATGGTGCCACTGAGTGCTTAGGGCCACATGATTTTGTGTGATGGCACTCTCCCCTCCCAGTCTGGCTACCATTTGATCCTTCCTGCCCTCAAAAGGCCATGGGCATCCAGGTCACCACAGACAGAAGGCTCCTAATTTGTTGCAAATCACAGATGATTCCTATCCTTCAGAGTAGAGCCTGTGAAAGGAATAGCAGAGCTAAGAGATGAGGTCACATCTAAGGTAGGCACTTGGATCCAGCCATACCTGAAGTCTATGACTGCATACCATTTCATTTAGAGGGCCAATAAAAATCCCTTCTTTGCTCAATCCAGTTGATTTCTTCCATTGGCAACCAAGAACACTGGGGCAGAGAGCCTCTCGATGGCCCTGCTCTGTGGGTGCCCCAGGCTAATGTGGGAAATGAGCAAGGATGAGAGGCAGCTTGCTGAGGCTGTAATCACCCACAGAGATGGGGAGGGCCTACTGAGGGAGTGAGCCTCCTGCCCCAGAACTGATTGAGAGGGCATTGTGGATGAGCAGAATTGAATGCAGAGGGAGGGAGAGGTCTTGGGGCAGCAGGGGGTTCTGGGGGTGAAGGAATGGGGTCCTGGGATCCTCCCATCCAAATCTGTGCCTCTTCCATTCCCCTGCTAACCCTGCTTTGAGACTTTCCATGGCTCCCTATGGTTCTACCTGCCTCTCACTAAGCCCACTCTCTCTGCTTGTTTAAGGTACATCCCATTCTGGGGCCTTGTCATCTTAACCCTGACACATCATGGGGTTGCCTAGAATGATGGGTTTCAGGTTTAGTTTTCCACTTGGCATGTGGCCTCAGGTAAGCTGTGGAGTGTCTCTGGATCCTGGGCTCTGGGTGTGATGAGTCCTGGAAGGCTCGGAGTTGATGGAGTTCATCCGCCAGCTTGTTCCACACTGCTGCACAAAACAGTCACGATAACTAATAGAATCACATTAAAGCGGTGATTACAGGTTCCTGTCAGACCAGCCTCCTGCATGGTGGGCTCTCTAGCCTGCACACCCCTCCTCCCTCCAGATGGAGGGGTCCCTGGTCTGCACCCCACCCCCCAGTTGCAGCCAGCTCAGCAGATAGGAAGAGAAAAACCTCAATGAAAGGGGAAGGGAGAGCCAGGGTCCCTGGTGGCTCATGCCTGTAATCCTAGCTACTTAGGAGGCTGAGATCAAGAGAATCTGGTTCAAGGAGAGCTTCAGCAAATAGTTCATGTCCAAAATAACCAAAGCAAAATGGACTGGAAGCATGGCTCAAGCAGTAGAGCGCCTACTTTACAAGTACAAAGTAGTGAGTTCAAACCCCAGTCCCACCAAAAAAAAAAAAAAATGGAAGTGGGAGCCTCCCTCTTGTGCAGGGGGCAAGCACTTGTGTCCTGGCTCCATGACTCCCTGAGCCTCAGTTTACCCTTGATGCAGTGCAGGGCCCATTTATTAAGCTCCCACAGGGTGGATGGGATAGTTCACAGAATCTTCACCTGATTCTACAGATCCTTGTTCACAGATGGGGAAATTGTGGTTCCGGGAGGCAGTGTCCTGCTGGAACCACACGCTGGCAGGTGGCAGGAACTGGACCTGGTTGCCCTTCCCAGGTGGGATTGGGTTCAGGCAATCAGACTGCCCATATGCAGTCTCCTCTTACTTGATTCCTGGCCCCTCCTCAGGTCACAAGGCCACCTGTGGTCCTCTAAGCCCTCCCCTGCCAGCCTGGCAAGTCAATCTTTCTCTGTGACTCCATTTCCTCTCCAACACCCAGCACCCTGTGTGCTGGTGCTGACAAGGCACACATGTGCCATCCCATCCTGGTCACTGGAAGAGTCCAGCTGGAGGGATGCAGGTAGGAGACCAGTCAGTCCTGTTGGTAAAGAATTCTATCTATCCAGAGGGAGGTCTGGGTTGTGCCAGGCTTCTGAGAGTTGGTCCCTGTCATGCCTGGCGGTTCTTTTGGTTAGGGTGGGAGTAGCCATGCCAGCAAGACACTGTGTGATCTGGGGAGGGCCTTGGATCAAAGGGTTATCAGTCAACTTGGACTGATCCCATCCCTGAGAATGACCTGTCCCCCTACTCCAGTGCCACAGTACTGAAGGGGAAGCACAGGGTCTAGGCATGCTGTGACATTTTTGCTGCTTTTTACCTTAACCCGAGCATGAAATGAGGGAAGGCATGTGAACTACCTAGCATGTCAGCTGCACACAGTGAGCATTCAATACTGGTTGGCAGTATACAGTAATTGCCAGAAGTATGCTGGCTGAGTCTCTCTCTCTCTCTCTCTCTCTCTCTCTCTCTCTCTCTCTCTCTCTCTCTCTCCCCAGCAGGCATCTGCCAGGCACTGTACCACTTGAGTCACACTCCTACACCTTTCTGCTTTAGTTATTTTCAGATAGTGTTTTGAGTTTTTGTCCAGGGCAGGCCTGGACCGCGATCCTACTACTTTCTCCCACACATAGCTGAGATGACAGGCATGTGCCACCACGTCCTTTTTGTTAAGATGGGGGTCTCACTTATTTTTTTTTGCCCATGCTGGCCTTGAACTTCAATCCTCCCAATCTTTGCCTCCTGAGTAGCTGGAATTACAGGAGTGCGTCACTGTGCCTGGCCCTTAGCTGGGCCTGTTTTATTTGGCTCTTGTTGAGCTTCCTGCTAGAGGTTGAGACCTCATAGCGACTACTGCTGTAGTTCTAAGAGTGTCACTGGGATGACGCCCTTATCCAGAGCTGACCATTCCCATCAAGAGGTGGACTCTAGTTCCTTCCCTAGCTACTCAGGTAGCTCCTAGCAACAGACTATGGCAGGCTGGCATGCACAACCCCCGAGACCCAGTCACAAAAGGGCGCTCTTTCTTTCTCTCCCTCACTCCATTTGCACTTGGAACCTACTATCATGCTTTGCACAGGCGGCAGGTACCTTAGCTTCAGTCTTGCAGTTCCAGTTGAGACACCCAGGCTTGGTGGGCAGGGATGGCCATCCCTATGTGCCTAATGACCAGCTAAATCCTCTCGCACAGGACATGGCTTTCCTTGCCCTGAAGGTCAAGACTTGGAAACTTCCTGAAGTAAGAGGTAGCAGGACAGAAGGGACAAGTGTGTAATGACCCAGGTGGGCAGGTTGACTCGTGTGGATTTTATTCTGGGGTGGCAGGCTTTAATAATGTTTTAGAAGGACCCTTGGCGTCAGGGGCTATGGGGCAGCATGGACATGGGGAGAGGGTGGTGTTGTGTCTGATAAGGGAGGTGTGAGTCCATTCAGGTGGACAGAAATGGCAAGACACATTTGAGGGATGGAGGCTGCCAGGCCTCCAGAATGTGCTGGACCAGAAGCAGGGTTCCCACCCTTCTCTCTCAGCCCCACTCCATCCCGCCCACTTGCATACCCAGAGGGCTTTGTCTTCCCAACACTTAGAGCCTTCCCAGCCGAGACAACAGAGCTGCTGTCATGGCTGGTATTTTCTTCTGGTGGGTGGTGGCGGCTGTGCTGAGTTTATTTATAAATGTTCACTGAGCTCCAAAGGGTCAAGGACCCAGAGTCCAAAAAACGCTATTATACCTCAGCAGCAAAATGACAACCTAATTTATGAACTAGCAAGGAAATGAATAGCTATTTCTCCAAAGAAGACACACAAATGGCCAACAGCACATGAAAACATGCTTGATATCATTCATCATTAGGGAAATGCCAACCAAAACTACAACAAGATAACACTTCTCACCCACAAAATGTCTATAATCAAGAAAATGGAAAAAAGTAGGCATCAGCGAGGCTGTGAAGCAATTGGACACTTATACACTGTTGGTGGGAATTTAGAGTGGGACAGCCACCATGGATAACAGTCTGGAGGGTCACTCACAAAGGGGCACCCAGAGTCACCATCTGACCCAGCAGGTCCACTCCTAGGTACAACCAAAAGAAATGGATATTGTCACTCAAAGGAACACTTGCAGGTTAATGTTTGTACCTGCAGCATTCACAACAGTCAAAGGTGAACACAACCCAAGTGTCCATGGGAAGGACAAATGGACACACACAGTTGGGTCCAGCCACAATGGACCATCACTTATGCATGAGCAGGATGAGGCTCTGACACATATTACAATATGGGGACACCATACTCAGGGACAGAATCAGGCACAAAAGACCACATAGCATGTGACTCCTTTTTATAGGAAATGTCCAGAACAGGAGAATCCAGAAACAGAAAGTGGACTTGTGGGTTTGGGGGCTGGAAGGGGATGGCTGACTGCTGATGGGGACGGGGCTACCTTTTGGATGAAGGTTGCACAACATTGTGAGGAAAGAAAACTGAACTGACCACCTTAAAAAGGTCTACTACAATTATAAAAAGTTCACTAAGCTCAATACACTTAACAATCTATGCTGTTCCCTGTACATAAATTATACTTCAATTAAAAATGAGGGCTGGTGGCGTGGCTCAAGCTGCAAGAGCACCTGACTAGCAAGTGTGACACTCTGAGTTCAGCCCCCAGTGCTGCCAAAATAAAATGAAAAAAAAATCTTCCAGAACCCTCTCACCACTTATGCCTTCAATAGCTGCCACCTGGGTAGAATCCATCATCCATTGCACCATCCATCATATAATCTACCCCATCCTTCACCCAATTGTCCCTTCCACCATTCTCCCCATCATTCATTCCATCCAACCTGCCATCAAACCTCCCACATCCTCCCCCAAGTCCATGCACCATCCCTTCCATCATCCTCCCATCACTCATCCCATATCTCTCCAATCATCCATCTCATCATCTAACCCATCATCCCCCCGTCCTCCCAACATGCCTCCTCCCATCATACCCCCATCAATCTTCCTGCCATCCTCCCTGCCACCGTCCATCCTGTCATCCTCTCCATTATCCATCGTCCTGCTCCCCATCAACCCTCCCTTACTCCTCCCATCATCCCTCGCATCCAGCCATCCTTCCCATCATCCCCCCACCTTCCCTTTTATCATCCCTCCTATGAGCCATCCCATCATGGGTCAAGGCGTCTCTTGGTGGGCTCCCTCCAGAGAGAGAGTCTGTTCCACACCTCCTCCTGGCTTTCGGGGTGGCTGGTAATCCTTGCGCTTCTTGGCTTGTCCATGCCTTTGTCCTCACATGGTCGTCTCCATGTGTGTCTCACCCTCTTCTTAGGAGGACACCAGTCATCGGATAAGGGGCACCTGGCTCCAGTGTGACCTAGCTTAATTAATTATATTTGCAAAGATCCCATTCCAAATAAAGCCAATTTGCAGGTACTGGAAGTTGGGGTGTCAACATTTCATAGTGGGGACACAGTTCAACCTAGGACACCCTCATTGCCACCTCTGACTCTGGCCTCATTATATCCCCTGTCATGCCATGTGCACCCCATGGTTTTGGTTACTGTGCACCTAGCACAGATTGATGGTATTGAGGTACCCACTTACCTCCCTGTGCCTCAGGAAACCCTTGCCTAGTGGTCCCATTCTTGTTGAGGATTGACATTTGCATGGACACTTGGTCTGCCTCTGCCCACCGAGGGACTCCTAGAAGCTTCTGGAAGCTGTGTCTTCCTGAGTCTTAACCTTTCAGCAATGCCAGCTGTTTCCTTGTGTGGCTGTCTCTCTAGTTCTCTCTCCTGCCTCCTGCTTCCACTTAGGGGGACGCTCACATTCACATGGAGCTCACCCCAGAACCCTCCAAACCTCTCACATCAGTCAGCCAATGAGCAACCTTAGCTCTGTCTGCTGCTTTGCCACTTGCCTAGTGACAGGACAAATGCACAGGTTCTTGGGTCAGGATGTGACACCCTTGGAGTGCCATTCTGCTGACCCTAGGAGAGAGGCAAAGCAATGATAATCCATTCTGCTTGCAACATTGAGGCTTCATGATAAGCTGTTTGGAGCAACTGCAGCTACATTGGTGCACATGTGAGGACATATACAAAGGGAGGCAGAGCCAGGGCAGTCCTGGGAGCAGAGTGGAGAAGAGTCTAGGAACCTCTTTGCTTGGGCCCTCTTTGCTTGAGGCTGAGGCACATAGGGAGGGCAACGCTGGATCCCTTGGAAGCTGACCAGAGTTAGGGTTTCATCGGTGGCAGGAGGGAAGCCTCACCTGGTGGAGGAGTCGGGGTGGGGAGTGTCTGGATTTGACATGTGGCTATGGGCATTTATGTAGCTAGTGCCACACTAATGATAGAAGCTATTTGAGCAGTTAAATGACAACTGTGTTCCAAAAGGGACCACACCACTTCCCCCCTTCTGCCATGAACTGGGCATGGGCCCTACATTTCCAGGCTTTTGAAAGAAAGAAAGAAGTCTTTAAGCCAGGCACCAGTGGCTGATGCCTGTAATCCTAGCTACTCAGGAGACACAGAAGGAGGATTGTGGTTGGAATCCAGTCTGGGCAAATAGTTCACAAGACCCTATCTCGAAAAAAATCCATCAAAAAAAGGGCTGGGGGAGTTGACTCAAGGATAGGCCCTGAGTTCAAACCCCAGTACTGAAGAAAAAAAAAAAAGCCTCTAATCCAATAAACCACAGATTTTATAGGTCTTTACTGCAATCCTGAACCACAAATCTCAGATGCCCAGGCTGTAAGCTGGGATGCCACTACCAGTTCCAGTGCCCGCTTCCCAGATGCAGAAAGCTGCTGTCCCACCTCAGACCAGCTGGTGGTCAGGGGCTTTGTAGGCTCTGGCCTGAGCTGCTGGGACCTTGGTTGGTCCTCCCTCTGGGGTCTTGCTGCTGCAGGGGAATGAATAGATTTTTCTCACAGTCAGACACTGATCCCCAAGGCACATCCCTTCTGATCAAAGCTTTCTTAGATCCAAGAGGGGGGCGTTTTGCTATTTTGGATGAGAGCAGATGGCATGTATTTCAGCCTGTGTCCCCCTAGCTGGCCACCACACACAGCCTTCACCTACCAATCACTCTCTTCAGGAGCGACTCTGCCAGGAGATGCTGGGCCATGTCTGGGGATGTGTGTGGCTGTCACGACTGGGGAGCTCCTGGCATGGAGTGGGTGGAGACCAGGGATGTTGCTCAGCGCTTTTGTGGCCCAGAGTTCATTATGTGGAAAGATTGGGTCCAATCCCCACTCTCACCAGATGCCAGAACACAGTCCCAAGGGACAGATGCTGTGAGCCAGGTGACCTCCGCTTCTGGGACTGACATTCTTTCTCCCCAACCATTCAGCATGTGGGTGCCAATGTGGGCAGTGTCCCAGGACCACAGCAGGGCGGGCGGTCATAGACTCAGTCTCCTGGGGTCCATAGACTCCCCAGGGGGTCTCAACTGGGTGATTCTTCCCACAGGGGTGATGTCTATGCATCCGTATGGTTGCCACAACTGGGGAAGCTCCTGGCATGGTGTGGATGGAGGCTGGGGTGATGATCAGTGCCCTGTAGTGTCCAGGACACCCTATTCCAGAGAACAATCTAAATGTCCACTCTCTGAGGTGCAGAAAACCCTGCTGCGTATTAATAAAAAGTGTGATAGATGACAGTCACCATGCCACCTCCTCCAGGTTCCTCCCAGCCCCTGGGCCTCTTGTCATTTGTCTTCCCCACTGAGCACAGACCTCAGTGGAGGTGGCCTGGTCCCCCTTCCTTAGGCCCCTATGCTGACTCACTCTCAGCTCTTCTTCTATCCCCTTCTTCCATCCCCGCCACCTGGGAGGACTTAATTTAGTCTCAGGGTGAGAGCGTGGTGAGTGTGGCGGGAAGCTGAGCTCTCATCCAAGTTCCACTCTGGGCATCTCCATAGGAACTGGACTGTGCCTCTAAACACCAAAGCAAGAGCTCCATCCTTGGGAACTCAGCTCTGCCTCCCCTGAAAGCCCCAGGCCCCGCTAAAGCACACAGAGGTTATGTACCACATTTGTGGGGTGGGGCACCTGAGCAGATCCGAGTCCCTCCAGACTCCTGCACCCCAGTTGGTCCTTGGGCAGATGCAGAGTTGTGGGAAGAGGTGGAAATGCATGAACTGTAACAGCTCCTACCAGCTCTCAGGCCAAGGAAGTCATGGGAACATTCTGCTTCAGGGAAGGCATTCTAAAGTTGTAGGGCAAAGAACAGAATCTCCGGAGGGGCAGAGAAGTGGGGTATTGCACAATCGGTCTCTTGGGTCACAAAGTTTTGGGAAATATGGCAGGGTGGTGTTGGTGGTGGGTTTACTGTAAGTATTATAACAAAAAGCAATCTCGCAGCTCAGTGTAATGGTGCACATCTGTAATCTTAGCACTTGGGAGGTGGAGGCAGGAGGATCTGGAGTTTCAGGCCAGCCCTGGCACAGTTATCAAGATCCTGTCTCAAAAAGGAAATATGAACGCAATGACTGGGGGTGGGGTGCAAGTGGTAGTGAGCTTGCCTAGCATGTGTCAGGTCCTGGGTTCAATTCCCAGTACCATTTAAAAAAAAAGAAAGAAAAAAGACAATCTTGCTACACAAAAAAAATTTCGGATGAAAAGCTCAGTGCTGGTCGCTGGTGATGAATTCTGGGTTCCCTGCCTCTACCCAAGAGTGAAGACAGCAGTGCTCAGACACCTGCTCTTGGGAGAAGCAGGCACTGCTCTCCACTTCCTGTCATGGTGTTCCGACTGATGGCTCCAGCTGCCTGTAGGGGCCCACCACGCCCTAGTGCCCACCAAGTGGCCCCATGCCATCCTGGCCATGCCTGGTTCATGGTGGTTTCTTGATGCTGGTGATAGTCAAGTTGTTCAGTGGCTTCTCGAATCTGTGGGGTCAGAGCTTCCTTTGGACCAAAATTCCACAAGGCACTGGCTCTCCTGACACTTTGATTGTAGCCCAGCGAAGCCAATTTTGCACTTTGACCTCAGAACTATAAGAGAGTAAGTCTGTGTTGTTTCAACTCCTGCTTTTGAGGAGGTTCATCAAAGCAGCAGGCAGGACTAACCCAGTGCTGTCCATTCCAGCTCCTCTCAAGGAGCTAACCCCTGCCGTGCACATAGCCTTACACTAATCCTGGGGAATGTCAGAGGGATCTTGTGAAAAGAAACTGACTGGCACTGCTTGAAATTAGTCAGGTGATGGAAGACAGAGAGAAATTTCCAGACTGGAAGAAATCAAACAGATGTATGGATGCAAAATACTGACCTGGACTGGCTCCTGGGCCAGGAAAAATAGCTGAAAAGAATGCTACGAGGAAAGAGGAGAAATTTAAGTGAGAACTCTTGGCTGGATGTAGCATTGAACCCATGCTATTTTTTTTTCCTGGTTTTGATAATCCTGTGGAGGTTATGGACAAGAATATCCCTTCTCTCAGAAATACATGTAGGAATATTTGGGGCGCCAGGGCCACAGATGTTGGGGAAAAAGCCAGATAGATGTGGATGGAGAAGCGAGAGAGCCCCTGGCTGGAGGCTGGAGCTGTGGCTGCCGGTGTATGGAGCATCTCAGAACATTCACCATCTTCCAGGGATGCTCGAATTATTTCAAAGAAGAACAGCAAAGTCAGAAAGGTGTGAGAAAGGCCAGGGAGGACAAAACAACGTTCTGAAGTTCTGGCTTGATGGCCATCCTCAGACCGGGTCTGCTTTCTCTTTGTTAAAGAATGAACGCTGGGGGGCTGGTGAAGTGGCTCAAGTGGTACAGTGCTTGCCTAGCAAGTGCTCTGAGTTCAAGCCCCAGTACCACCAAAAACCAAACCAAACCAAACCAAAACAACAACAACAAAAAACACTGAGGAAGGTCAAACTTTCATTAGCTCTTGAGGAGCCAGAGGTTTGGAATCTAGGAAAAAAGGGAGCAATTTCTTGTTACATTACTGATGCTGTTTAACCCACTTAACAGCACCAGTCTGTGTCTCTCCTTTGGGAAACATTCTACACAACATGGGAACCATGGAAGGTCAACAAGTGAGGGAGGGGCACACTTGTGGCTTGGACCCCAGGGAAATTGAGATAAACTCAAGAAGGTCCTGCTTTATCACTCATCTTTTTTCAGAGATGTTTCCCATTCATATTGTCTTCTTAGGGTCTTTCACTGAATTTTGGAAGGTGGCCCCAGCTGGAGGTAGCCTACCACTGAGAGCTTAGGGTTTCTGAGCTGTGCAATCAAAATTCACTGCTTTGCCTCTCAGTTAAGTAGGCAGTGGTTCCCAGTCTGCAGGTAGCTGAGGGAGAGACACTACCATGGCCTTGAGCAGGGCGGCACCTTGTGGTCAGAGCCAGCATTGCGGCTCTCTCCTTGCTCCTTCCCTTGGAAACTCCTGGAAAACAAGCTACCTGAGCCTCCCATGGCCACAATGCCTTGAACTGAAAGACTGTGAATGTGTTTAAAATGGATTGATGACATAACCACTAAAGGACAACAAACAAAGTCTGAGATTAAGATAAAGATCAAGGAGGCCCTACTTCAGCCAGGCTGTCCCAGGATGTGACAGTCAAGGGCTTGTCTTTCTCCCAGAGTGGGAAGGACTCTGGGAGAAGGACAAGCCAGAGGGCCAGGGCAGCAGAACTCTGGGCCAAACAGAGAGGGGCTGCTGGGCCAGTGTGGGGGGAACATTAGGGAGGAGACTGGGAGTTGTGGGAGGACACAGAGGACAAGACTGGAGAGCTGTGGGAGGACAGAAAGGAGGAGACTGTGGGTTGGGGGGAGGACACAGAGGAGGAGTTGTGGGGGTGTTGTTGGGAGGACAGGGAGGGAGACTGGGGGTGATGGGGAAGACAGAAGGGGTAGATTGGGGGTTGTGGGGAAGGACAGAGGGGAGAAGACTGGGGGGGGCTATGGGGGAGCATTTGTGTTGAATGTGGACCCCAAGCAGCTGTCTCTGTCCTAATGCAGGAGTCTTTGGGACTCCAGCATTGTCTGACTGGGCCTGACACATCATGGCTTCAGAGGTTTTGGTCCATTGTCCATAAGCCTTGCTGCTTTGGGCCTGAGTTGAGGCAGAGCATCATGGTGGCAGGGGGCAGTGGAGGAGGATGCTAATCTCATAGATGGCAGTCAGGAAGGAGAGAGAGAGAGAGAGAGAGAGAGAGAGAGAGAGAGAGAGAGAGAGAGAGAGAGAGAGAGAGAGAGAGAGAGAGAGGAGAGAGAGAGAGGAGAGAGAAGTCATGCCCCCAGTGATCCACTTCTTCCAATCAGGCTCCTAACCGCACCTCCCAATAAGGCAATCGTTAGGAATCCATCAGTGAATGAATCCATCGCTGAGGTCAGAGTCCTCAGGATCCACTCACTTCTCAGAAGCCCCACCTCTGAACACTGCAGCGGGGACCAAACCTTCCACACGTGAGCCTTTATGGGACATTTCAGACTCAAACCATGCACCACCCACATGCTGGGTGCCCAGCCCAGCATCACTCTCCCCACCTCACTACGGCCCCACCCACACCATCCTGGATCCTTTTCACTCTCTGATCTTTTTAATTTCCCTTTTGGTGGTACTGGGTTTTGAACTCAGGGCCTCTCTGGCTGGGCAGGCAGTCTACCACTGGAGCCACTCTGCAGCCCTTTTCCCTTTCATTTTTCAGGTAGGTTCTCAAATTTCTGCCCAGGCTGGTCTGGACCTTGATCTTCCTATCTATGGTTTCCCATGTAGCTGGGATTGCAGGCATGTGCTGCCACACCCACTGTTGTCAGCCTCACTACAAAGTGATTTTGATTAACACATGCTGCCTGTATCTCTTCTGAGCACCTCTCCAGGCTTGAGCTCTCCCTGCACCTTGGCTGCCTAACAGGAGGAAGCTGCAGATGTGTTCCAGCTTCTACTCTGGCATGATCTCCTGTGAAGCCCTCCCACTGCCTGGGGGCTGTTCTGAATATCTTTCCAGCTAAAATCCAGATCCCCCTCAGACAACGGACCTGCCCCTTCCATTCAGCATTACAGAATTGGGTCTATACTGCCACGTGTCAGAGCTCATCCTGTTCATTGCCCCCTAGTGCTCCCCCACACAGACTAGCCCTGACATTCATGCATTTCCACACACTGGGGCCACGCTGTGGGGAGCACTGCATCTGTGGCAAGCCACCACTGTGCCCGAGGACAGCCCAGGAGAGAACCCACTGAGTGTGAGGCATAAAGTGGTCAGTCTTATGAGATTCTAATTGTTTTCTAGGCTGGCCCGCATCGCTCACTATGTGAGGGAGCCCATGGTCCTGGTGTGTGTGTGTGTTTTTTTTCCTATCTTTCACTTGATTTAAGTTTTTTCTTACTGATTTGTAGGAAGTATTTAGTTCTGGCTAGTGGATACTAGCCAGTTATGCATGTGGTGAATATTGTCTTCCAATCTGTAGCTTGTTTTTCATTTTATTAAGGTGTTTTGATATTAGAAGCACTTTTATTTAATATGGTTGGATTTATTGCCCATTTCTTATGGCAGTACTGGACTTTGCACTCAGGGCCTTGTGGTTGCCAAGCAGGCATTCTACTACTTTAGCTATCATGTCCCCATGCCTTTTTTTGTTTTAGTTATTTTTTGGGTAGGGTCTCGTATTTTTACCAGGGGCCAGTCACAGACCACGATCTTCCTATTTGTGATGTAGCTGTAATTACAGACATGCACCACCATGCCTGGCTTGTTTGAGATGGTGGTCTAGCCAACTTTTTTTTGGGGGGTGGGGCAGGGCTAGCCTCAAGCCTCAACCCTCCTGGTCTCTGCCTCCCAAGTAGTTGGAATTACAGATATAATTCATGTCTCCCAGCTCAGCTATTTGGCCAATTATGATTAGTACTTTATATGCCTTGTTACAAAAAATCCTTCCCTAGTATAAGACAGAAAGATGGCCACCTTAATTTTGTTCTGTAAGTTTTAAAATTTTGTTTTGGCTTCATACCCTGAATCCATTTAGAGTTGGTTGGGGTGTATGTGTGTGGTATGGGTAGGTACAGGGAGATGACTCCCATCCCCTCACCAAGACATCTGTGCTTTAATCCCTGCAACACAGAATATATCACCTCACATGGCAAAATCAACTTTGCTGGTGTGGATAGATGTAACAGACCCCATTGGACTGAGGCATTGGAGCCTCTGGACTGTCTGATATAATCACACAAGTCCTCAAAAGCTGAGTCTTCCTGCTCTGCTTAGAGAGCAGGAGATGAGCAGGTGTGAGGTGGGGGAAGAGACTGGCTGCCGTTGGCCACGACCTTGGGGAAGGGGGCGTTTCATGAGGATGTGGACTCTTGGAGCTGGGACACCCTGCTCTCAGCCTACACAGCACTGTTCCAGCCTGGGAACCTCAACCACAGCTGAGCAGGCAGGACATGGTCCTCGTCTGAAGCCTCCAGGAGGCTGACTGTGCCCAGTGAAGCCTGTTTTGGGCTTCCACCCCCGACCTGTCAGATACTAAGTGTTAGTATTTAAGGGGCTAAGCATGTTGAGTTTGTCATGGCAGCAACAGAAAATGCACACAGTAAGGGACCCGATTTTGTTTCCTGCCTGGATAACCCCATCTCTTGCCCATCTGCCACTAGGGTCCCCCCCAGCCTCCTTCAGGTTCCCCTGTGTTTTCTGCCCAGTATCCCATCATACAGTATTAAGATGTCACCCCTGGCTCTGGTCCACTGGCTTCGAGTTTTGCTTTTCCACCTCTGAGTAGACATGGCCTCCTATGCCCCATGGCTGCATCTCTCCTGACCTCCATGGAGGTCCAGCATTGCTGTGGATGGTGCAGGTGGAGGGCGAAGCCCCTCCAGCTGCATGGGGTAGACGGAGTTTCTGCGTGACTTTGGTGTCTACATCTGTGGTGGGGCCAGCACCTCCAAAAGGACTGTCGTGTGGCAGGAGAGCTACCAGACAGGCGAGCTTTGCACCAGGTCTTCTCCTGCGGTGTACCCAGGCTGCATGGGGGTGGTGGTGGGATTGGCAGTGTACTCCATCACAGTGATTGTTTTACTTTGGATGTGCCTTAGAAGACAGCCTTGAAAGCTACTTCTTGTGAAATGTCGGGACAGGAATGGCTTGTGTACATTAAGGTGCTTTTGGCTTTAAGGACCTGAAGCTGAACTAAGTTGAGCAAATACAGGAGGATTCAGTATTGCAGGAAATAGGAAGTGCTGACACAGAGCAGGATCCAGGGATGCTAAGCTTGAAGGCTCAACAATGCCATCAAAGACTCATCTTTCAGGTCCTCTGTCCTCAGACAAGCAGGCTTCACAGTCACAAAATGGCTACTTGAACTCAAAATGACTACTTGGTTTTTTTTTTTTTTTTTTTTTGGTGTGCTACCACTTGAACCACTCTCTGAGCACTTTTTGTGATGATTTATTTTTATTTTTATTTTTTTGGTAGTACTGGGGTTTGAACTCAGGGCCTCATGCTTGTCAGGCAGGCACTCTAACACTGCAGTCATTCCTCCAGCCCTGTGTTGGTTATTTAGTTACTTATTTGCAGTATTGGAGTTTGAACTCAGGCCTACACCTTAAGCCACTCTACCAGCCCTTTTTTGTAAAAGGTTTTTTGAGAAAGGATTTCATGCTCTGTTTGCCTGGCTGGCTTGGAACCACAGTCCTCCTGATCTCTGCCTCCTGAGTAGCTAGGATTACAGGCGTGAGCCACTGGCAGTTGGTTATTTTTGAGACAGGGTCTCACTTTATGCCTGGGCCTGCCTGAACTACAGTCCTATTTGTGCTTCTCCATGAAGCTGGGATGACAGATACATGCCCAGCCATTGGTTGAGATGGGGCCTCATGACCTTTTTGTCCAATAAGCCTCAGACCACAGTCCTCCCAATCTCTGCCTCCCAAGTAGCTGGGAGCCACCATTTCCGGGTCCTTTAAAGAGAGAGGAAGCCATGCCTAGTAGCCCCTGCAGACTCCCCTTCAGATCTCACTCCTCAACCGATCTTGGGGTACTATGTTCACGAGGATTAACTCCGAAGCTGAACACAAATGGAGTCTGTTAGGCTCATACTAGTAATCCCAGCATTTGGGAGACTAAGGCAGGAGAACTGTGAGTTTTACACCAGCCTGGACTACTATAGGGCAATACTCTGTCAAAGAAGAAGGAGGAGAAGAATGTAGAATGTGGCCATGAATTTCCCACACCGAGCCCTGTTCCCACACCACCTGGCAAGAGCACTTGTAGACTGTGCTGGAATTGGAATGGGGATGGTGGAACCCATGGGCAGGACATTCCCCTGTTGCCACAGTGACCACACATATATTTGGGTATTGAGGGAGTGAGGCTGCAGGGTCAGGAGGGACCCAGTACATGGACGAACATCAGCAAAGTCTGCTAAGTAACCACATCTCCCAGGCTGGGGATGGGTCAGAAAAGGAGCCGGATGATGGTGCCCTCAGCTTTGAGAGTGCCATGTACGAAAACCCTTGGCTCCAGGGTCCCATGTACCAAGAAACTAACGAAGGAGAGCAGGGCTCCCAAGGTGGAGAGCTGGAGATCCCCGCTGAAGAGGTGATCGGGGAGGAGCTGCAGGAGGCTCCTGATCTGATAAAGACTCTGGAGCAAGAGGTGGAGGACGAAGTTCACGAAATAAGGTGGGTGGCAGAGAGATGGGCCCAGGCTGAGAGGAGGAGGAAGATGGTTGATGTCCTCATCATGGCCTCTTGGCCTTCCCTTCACAGTCTGGAGCTTTCTAGGAAGCAGGGGCTGCTCTGGGTAGCTTGGTCCTCCTCTGGGTCCTGGCATCGTGTAGGTATCCAGTAAACATTTGTGAGATGAGTCCCAGGAGATGGGAGCTGGCCTTGTCCCTATTTCACAGACACCTCTGAGCAGAAGTGGCCTCCTACGCCCTCTGCAGGCCAGTGACACTGGCCAGGTTGCCCTTCTGGCAAGTGGAACTGGTGTCAGCACAGGCTGTTGAGATGCCAAACTCCCTAGATAGGTCCTTGAGGGAGAGGAGAGTTGCGTGGCCAAGGTCAGAGGAAAGATGCCTGAAAAAGACCAAGCTTTCTCTAGGCCCCTACACATGGAAGGGTGGACCAGAGGCCCCCCAACACCAAACTCTCCCACAGTCAGCTATCCATTGTGGAGAAGCCTACCAGCACCTCCATGGCTAAGGGCAAGAGGAGGAGGCGACTCAGCCAGTTGGCGAGGCCCAAGACCAACTGGCAAAGTGTTAAAGACAGGTAAGGGCAGCCCATCTGGGCATAGAGGGTAGGAAGGAGGCAGGAGCCCCTCTGTATTCTTCCCAGGACTCCCTGATCCACCCCTATCTGCCCTTACTTGCATCACCTCCAGGCAGGGCGCCTAGGCAGTGAAGAGCCTGCTGGGAGGTGACATGCTAGGGCATTGGAGGTGGGGACTGCTGGGGCAAGGTGGTCCTTGGGGGCTTTCTGGGTGGGATCCAAAGGAGAAAGAGGAGTTTGGGAACAAGTGAAGACCCAGAGCCAAAGGCGGGGCCTGGGACCCTGTCTCACCGCAGGCCGGGGTGCTGTTGTAAGGGCTATGCCTGGATTTCCCCACGCAAGACGACCTTGCAGTTCTGCCTCTATTGGTGAGTTGGGGCGGTCTGTCTCCTCCCTTGTCTCCTGCCCATGCTGGGGATAAGCCAGGCTCCAGGGTTGCACTGGAGCCACCCTCTCCTCCTCTTAGGCACCAGGGACAGGGAGGGAAGGGCTCTCAGGTGGGGATTCCCTTGCCCAGGGCTGTCCCTGCCTCCGCCTTCCTGCTGTGGTCACAGCCCACTGTGCAGCGTCTGCCCCTGAGGCTTCCTTGGCTTACCTAGCTATACTTGACCTCTTCCAGCAGCCTCCATCTCTGAATACCTGCTTGTGCCCAGAAAATTTGCATTTTCCTGTGATGCTCCTTGTCCTTCCCTTACTGGACCCCTCCTACTCTTCCGTATTCTCCTTCCATTCTCCTCAGGATGCCCTTCCCATGTCACCAGCCTTCTGTCTGTGCCCCAGACCCCCAGGCTTCCCTTCCTGGGCAAGGCATGATGTCTGATCTTTGCTTCCCCTGCCCTGAGTCACCTGCTGTATTCCAGGCCCTCTGTGTACTGGACTGAGCGCTTTCTCGAGGACACTACCCTGACTATTACGGTGCCTGGTAGGTGCAGCCTCCTGGAAGCAGCCTGGGTGGCCTCTGTCTCCTTTGGGGTCTGAACTGTTCTGTCCAGTGTACTGGCACTGGTCTCCTGGGTCTGAGAACAAAGATGGTGCAGTTACTTCCCTCCCCAGTGTGGCCCTACTCCCACTGGAACCCTGGGTTTCCCTCCCCTTCCCCATCTTCCAGGAGCCCCTTTCCAAGGTCCTTTCTCTAAATTGTTCATCGGGCAACCAGAGTCCCGGAGACCAGTCCTGGGGTGAGGGTTGGGGGGCAGAATAATCAGGATATGAATGGGGTTAGTATTTGCTTTACAAAAAGACCCCTGGCCTTCCTCCCAAAATGAGTTCCACCCTTCTTTGAGAGTGTGGATCCCTTCGAATAAATCATCCCAAGAGGGTCTTGGTGGTGCAATGTGATTCCACCTACTCAGGAGGCAGAGACAGGAGAATCATGGTCTGAGGTGAGCCTGGACAAAAGCACAAGACCCTATTTGAAAAGCAAAAAAAAAAAAAAAGCAAAAGGACTGGGAGAGCATCTCAGTGGTAGGGTGCCTGCCTAGAAAGTGGGAGGCCCTGAGTTCAATTAACAAACAAATCCTAAAAAAACAAAGCCTTGGAAACCCAAGGCCTACACTAACTTCAGACCAAAATCTAGTTTCCCTTGTGCTATTTTCCTGGGAAAGAGCTATGTACTACACTGCAGCTCCAGCCCTGTTCATCTGTCCTGTGAGCCCCTGAGGCCACTGTCCCTACAACAGGGCAGCTGAGGCCATCTCTCTGTAAGGTGTCTTTTCCCTAAGTTTTCAGTCTGTGCCTTCTTTCTGGGCCTATGGTTAGCAGAACTCAGCATGCAGAAACTTTGGGGTGGGCAGTTTTTTATGCTGGGCCCGGCATTGCTGCGGTGACTGGTCCATTTCCCATTCTGCTAGCGGTGTCTTGCCGAGTGGAAGAGTTGGCAAGGCCCAGGAGGTTCTACTTGGAGTATTACAACAACAACAGGTAAGGGAGGAGGGTTGGGTGGGTGCTGTACAGCAGAGAACTTTTGCATGTTTCCTTTTCTTGGAGGAACTCCTCAAGGGCAGGTCCATGTCTTAGGGTTTGGGTCACCTGACCTTCCTGCTGGTGTCTGATGCCCTAGCAGGTTCTTGACCCCATTATCCTAACGCCACCTATAAAATGAGGGTTGTGGATATGGTGCACACATGTGCTCAACAGGTGCGTGGAACAGTAAGCACTCAAATGGAGGTGCCATGTCCACCATTCTGTTGACTCTGAAAGGTAGGTAATGTAGGACACAGTGTTACTTTATTCCACATTATAGCACGCTGTTCCCTCCCTGTCAGAGTCCCCATGCTTCCTCAAGGTGTTCTTCAGAGCCATTCAGACGTCAGCTTCCCATCTTTATGCACACGAGGGAAAACATCACAATGTGAACGGCTGAAGCATGTCCCAGTGCATTAAGACACTTCGGACTTGGAGATGTGGCGCAGGTGTTCTTCTACATTGGTGTTCATGCCTGTGTTCGCACACAGTGGCTTTTTGTCTGAGGGCTGACATTGTAATCTGAGCCCAAGTGACACAGAGATCACACTCTACACCTGTGCAGGCAAGGATGCACACAGCTCAGTCACGATGATTTCAGCGTGAGCAGCTACTCTGGGCATGCAAGGGTGAGGACAGCCTGCAACTTCTGCCATCTGGCTGACAGCATTTGTAAGCTGTGTCCCAGACTCACCTAGGCCAATGTGAGGCTCAGCCTCCGCATCAGCAAGGCAGGACTTTGTTCCTGGGCAGGGCATAACTAAGTGTTAGGAGGCACGGGCCGAGCGAGCTCAGTGTAGACAATTTTCCTGCTTTTTGTGGCAACTGGAGGACAAATACTTTATTGCTAGGTCCATGGTCTTGAGAGGTTCCGGATGGTGGGTGGGGAGTGGGCCTGGGAGGGCTGTCACCATGCAGGGGACAGATAAAGAGCTCACCTAAGCTAAGTACTGAGCTGGACATCTGGGAGATTTGGGGAGACTTGTCCCAGGGTTCATTGAGTCTCTCCTTGGGGGCATTTTCATGTTTCATGAGCCCCCATGTTCTCAGGCTCCTTTCATCCCAGAAACAAGCTGAGCTGGATGATATGCACACATGGAGGCTCACAGATGCCCACTAGGAGGGCTGACAGTCTAAACTGCGCATGTCTCTTAGGACCACACCCATCTGGCCCATCTCTCGGCCCACCTTGGAATACAACGCGTCTAACCGGCTGAAGGAACTGGCTGTCCCCAAGGTCCGGAATAACATTTGGAGCATCAATATGTCCGAGGTAGGTAGAGTTGGCCACCCACCCCACGCAGGTCACAAGGGTAGGGACAATGAAGGAGGCTGCCGTTATTGGGCATCGGGCTGGGGGCCAAGAAGGCACAGGTTCTTTTTTTTTTTTTTTTTTCATTTTTCTTTTATTATTCATATGTGCATACAAGGCTTGGTTCATTTCTCCCCCCTGCCCCCACCCCCTCCCTTACCACCCACTCCGCCCCCTCCCTCTCCCCCTCAATACCCAGCAGAAACTATTTTGCCCTTATTTCTAATTTTGTTGTAGAGAGAGTATAAGCAATAATAGGAAGGAACAAGGGTTTTTGCTGGTTGAGATAAGGATAGCTATACAGGGCATTGACTCACATTGATTTCCTGTAGGCACAGGTTCTGGTACAATCAATGCAAGAGTGCCAGCTCTGCTGGGCAGGCACGTTCACTGGTTACTTCTGGAAACTTCTGTTTCCTTTCTCTTGGCCTGTTGGGGTAATCCTTCCCTGCCCTTGTCAGCCTAGAGCAGCATTCAAACTTTCTGTTTACACTCAGGCATTGCGACCATTTCAGGTCAGAGATTTTAGAAAGTTCAGTGCATTCTGAGTAAGACACTTGTCTCAGGGGGTGGCTCAGTGGTGGTGCGATGGCCCAGTGGAGAGTTTCTATTTTCTCTGCTTGACTGTGTACAGTCCACCTGGCTCCATTGGTCCTGTCCCTTCTTTGTTCCCAGATGCTGGGGGTTGGGGTCGAAACTGTGGACTTGAGCTACTTCTTTCACTCAGCATGATGTTCCCAAGGCTCTGCACACAGCACTGGCTTGTTCCTATTTTCTAGAGTGAAGTTCAAGTCACTGGCCCTGGGCCTCGCTCTTACTCACCTAGAGGGTCTTTGGCATGAGTCTATTTTCTGGCTATTGATAAAGCTGCCATGAAGGGTTCACACACAGGTCCTGCAGAGGCTTCAGCTTTCTATGTCTGTGGCAAATATTCCTGTCACCTAGTGCCTTCTGCTCCTTGAGCTGCACAAACAGCCTTCTACTGCAGTTGTGCTAGTCTGTGCACTCCCAGCCCATCTCAAGGTCAGACGCCCTGCTTCGACAGCATTTGGTGTTGTCTGTCCACTTGTTTGATGAGTTGCTTCTTTGTCTACACATTCTGGACATTCTGACATCCTTGGTGTTTCCGGTCATTTTAATCTGTGTGGCCATTTGCCAGACATGCTGGTGACTCACGTCTGTAATCCTAGCTACTCAGGAGGATTGTGGTTCAAAGCCAGCCCAGGCAAATAGTTAGCCCGATCCTTTCTCAAAAAAACCCATCACAAAAAAATAGGCTTGGTGGAGTGGCTCAAGGTGAAGGCCCTGAGTTCAAGCCCCAGTACTGCAAAAAAAAAAAAAAATTTAAAGTAAGTCCTGATAACATAATCATCTCCCTTATAAGCACTTCAGTGTGTGTGTGTTTCTTAACAGACAAGAACATTTAAAAAAAACAGCAAGAAAGCCAGGCACCATGGCTCAGACCTATAATCCCAGCTCCTTAGCAGGGAAAGGGAGGATCTTGGTTTGAAGCCAGCCCAGTCAAAAAGTTAGTGAGACCCCCATATCAACCAATAGCAGGGCACAGTGGCTCACGCATGTCATCCCACTTACAACCCAGCTACGGGTGGCATCGGTAGGAGGATCGCAGTCTGAGGCTGTCCTGTGGGCAAAAAATAACTAAAGCAAGAAAGGGCTAGGGATACAGCCTCAAGCTGTAGAGCACCTGCCTAGCAAGCATGAAGCCCTGAGTTCAAGCCCCAGTACCACCCCCAAAAAATGATTACATGACATCAAAATGTTCAGTGTGTTGTTTTCCTATTGTCTCAAAGATGGCCTTTCATGGTTGGTTGTTTGAATCTGTATCCAAAGCTGCACATAGTTCTTTCAAATTGCTCTGCCTGGAGATGCACCTGTCACCTTTCTGCATCTTGGCCTCGCTCTCTAGTCCAGCATTCAAACCACTCCAATGCCTTGGCCCTCCTGTGCTGCAAACTGTCCATGGTTCTGCCAGAGCTGTGGGAGAGCGCTGCAATTTCTGAGCATGGAAGGAAGGCTCATGGAGGTTAAACGTCAGGCCTCTTCTGGATTGCACATGTATGCCCTCTGCCCAGAATACATTTCCTATCCACACGTGACTCTCTGCACTCAGGATTCACCATCCTGTCCAACCCCAGCTCCGAGCCTGGCTGGTGGGGTAGCACCAGATACCCATAATATCTGTGACCGTTACTAACTTCCCACCTGTCACAGTCTCTGGCATGTGGCTTAGACCCCCAAACTAGGCTCCCTGAGGCAGGGCCAATCCTCTTTCTGTGGGTCGTGGCCTTTCTAGACTTAGCCTTGTACACAGGGAGCTGGCGATGGGCCAGACAAGGGACAAAGGTTAAAACAGGATAAACATATGAAGACAGGAGCAGGAAGCCAAAGGTCTTGGAACCACATATGTAGTTTAAGGGGTAGGTGTGTGGCAAAGGCCGGGAGCTCAGGCTGGTGTTTGGTGATTGAATAGCTGATGCTGTGTTGAAGTAAACAAACTTGATGGAGCATGGATTCTTAGAATTTATCTGCGGAGCAAAAGTGCCAGGTTTCTTGGTCAAATGCCTGCCAGGGATTCCTTTCACTATCCTCTTTGCCACAGCCAGCCAAATGCTGTACCCACAATCCCACCTCAGCAGCCCCTCTAGGGCCTCATTCTACCCTCCCACTTTGACCAGGTTGTCATCATTTTCCTAATGCGTTTCTTTTATTCCCTTTATAGACTTATAAAGGGCATTAATGGTGTTTAATTTAATTAATTAATTTTTGTGGTACTTGTGTTTCAACTCAGGGCCTCATGCTTACTAGCAGGCATTCTACCACTTGAGCCACACCCCCAGGCCTTTTTTACTTTAGTTATTTTTCAGGTAGGCTCTTGTGCTTTTCCCAGGCTGGCTTTATACTACGATAAGTTTTCCAGACTGTGGTGCCTCTGGTGTAGCTGGGGTTATAGTCACACACCATCATGCCTGGCTTGTTTGTTGAGATGGGGTTTTGCTAACTTTTTGCCTGGGTTGTCATGGAACTGTGATCCTCCCAATCTCTGCTTCCTGAGTAGCTGGGATTACATGTGTGAGCCATAGTTCTGGCCTTATCTTTACTTATTGATTTATTTATTTTGGCAGTATTGGTTTGAACTCAAGGCCTTACACTTGCTAGGCAAGTGTTCTACCACTTGAGTCATGTCTATAGCACTTTTTGCTTTAGTTATTTTGCGGATAGTCTCAAGTTTATGCCCAGGCTGACCTGTACTGTGATCCTCCTATTTATACTTGCCGCATAGCTGGGATGACAGTTAAGTGTCACATGCCCAACCATTGGTTGAGATGGGGTCTCTAGGACTTTTTGCTCAGGCTGGCCTTGAACCAGGATCCTCCTGATCTGTGCCTCCTGAGTGCACAGCCTTATTTTTTCATTTTTTTGTGTTGGGTATTTTTTTTCTTTTATTCATAGGTGCATACAATGTCTGGGTCATTTCTCCCCCCTTCCCCCTGCCCCCTCCCTTACTCCCCCGCCCTCTCCCTCACCCCCCCGCCCCCTCCCTCTCTCTCATTTTTATTTTTTTGATGGGACTGGATGACACCAACGTGATTTAACACCCTCTTAGCCACCCAGATCCAATATCATAATGACCACGTGTATCCCCCAACTCTGAAAGTGTAAGACTGAGAAACGGGGACCACTACTTTGAGTCCTTACTTTTATTTCCTGTATGGGGAGCAGGAAATGTTTCTCTTTTTTCCCCATTTCTCCCCACTTTTATCTTGTTATACTAAATTCCTTTCCTGATAAACTTGACTATGATTTTTACTATATTTTCCACGTCTTGCCTGAATTCTTCTCTAGCTGGAGAGAAGAACCAAGATAGATGCCAGTACCAAACTTTTCAGTAACACAAAGTACTGAGTTCAAATTCCAGTCCCATAAAAAAAAATAAAAATGAAAAAATAAGGCTGGCACCTGTAATCCTAACCACTCAGGAGGCAGAGATCAGGAGAATCCTGGTTCGAGGCCAGCCTGACCAAAAAGTCCTGGAGACCCCAACCATTGGTTGAGATGGCATTTAGGCTGCTCTCCTGCTGGCTGAGTGACTCAAGTGGTTGAGTGCCTGCCTTGCAAAGGTGAAGACTTGAGTTCAAACCCTAGTACTGCCAAAAAAAAAAAATAGACTGTGCCATTTGGCCACCTCCCATGGGATAGGGTTATTGATTTGGAGGAAGTCTTTGTATATGATGGATACTAATCCTTTGCTGAACACATTGCAAACTAAGTTCTTCCCAGTTTTTCTCTTGTCCTTCAGGGTTATTAAAGGGGTCTTTTTAAGTCAGGTTCCATGAGGAATTATAAACTGATTCACACTGTTCCCAGGTGTCCCAGGTGTCCAGGGCAGCCCGGTTGGCAGTCCCCAGCCCACGGATCCTCCGGCTGGCAAAGCCCAGGGCCCCAGCCACCCTATTGAAAGAGTGGAACCCATTGCCGAAACCCAAGCCCCATGTGTCTGACTACAACCGCCTCCTTCAGCTGGCCAGTGAGTAGACGCCCTGGGGTCCAGATCTCCGTGACTTCTTTATGAACACTGCGGGGTGAGGGGTGAGAAGATTTGGGTTTGAGGTCTGCTTCTGCCAGATTTATGCTTCTTTCTTTCTTCATCATCTTCTTGAATTGCAGACCAGCATCAGGATCCTGGGACAGCTGGACCTCAGCCAGTGCAGGGTCTCCTGAGCTGGCAGAGGGGTCCCTTCCTGGGGTGGGGTGGAGAAGCAGGAACTAGAAGACATAGCAGAGCGTGTCATCTGAGGGTCTCCTAGCAGGAAAGTGAGTGCAGGAGATGGAGCTGGGGCAGAGCAGGAACCAGGGAGCCACACCCAGTTGTGAGGGCAGCTTTGAGAAGTTCCTTCCTGTGCTTCGAGTCAATCACCCACTCCCCCAGGGATGAAAGGAGTAGGTACCTAATTGTGGAAAATTTGGAAAGGCAGAAAACCCTAAAGAAGAAAGTAAAAATCACATCCTTGCCATGGCCTAAAGACAACATACTTCACACATATAATGGGCAGGCATACTTGTGCAACTGTGTACATGTGAGTGAGCCACACGTGCCTCTTCTGGTCACTTGGAAAGAGCCCTAAGTTCTCTCCCATTGCCACATCCATATCCAGCCAGCCAGAATCCTGTGGGCCCCACCTTCAGAACACAGGGGCCTCTTGGCCCCACTGGGCAGAGACCTTCATTATCTGCCACCGTCCTCCCCCATCACCAGCCTGTTTTGCACATGATAGCCAGCTGGGTCTTGGTGAGCTTCAGCCAGATGCCACTCCTGCTTTTGGCTCTCCCTGTGTCATTCCACCTCTGAGCTCTGGGCACCATCTGCAAGCTTTTTCTCCATGACACTGCAGCCTCCTATGAGTGATAGTGTTTAACGTGTCTCTTCATTGCATGTGACCTACTATGTGCCAGGCCTGAGAGGCTACAAGCCTTGAAAAGTCACTGTGTCTCCCTCCTTTTGGTCTGTGATTGCCAGGGAGGTCAGTCAGCCATTTAGGCTGACTCTCTTCCCCACTTCTTCCCTTGTTTTCTCCTTCTTGGGTTTTGGTTTATGATTTGGAGCTGCTCTTTATATAAGATGGTTACTAATCCTTTGTCGAACACTCTCAGATGACTTCTTCCCATATGTCTCGTGTTTTAAATTTGCTTGTAGGGTCTTCTGTCTGCTGGTTCATGCATTCCTTCCCTCAGTGTTTGTTAGGAGAGGGTTGAATGAGAGTAAGCGTGAGCATGGACACACACTGGGTGAGTTCACCCCTCCCACCTTGACTATGCACCTGTCTACACACTCATTCAGCTCTCATTCATTGACATGTGTGGGTGAGGATGGCGCGAGGCTGTGTGTTCAAACAGCAGGTGTACTAGGGTTCTGCAGAAGAACAGAGCCAATAGAATATATAATATATATTATGAAAGGAGATATTTTGGATTGGTTTACGTGACTAAAGGCTGGATAGTCCAACAGTGGCCACGTACAGTTGGAGAGGCAAAGAACCCAGTAGCTTCTCAGTCCAAGAAGCTGGAGACCTCAGACTGTGGGGGACCAAAGATGCAGCCCCAGTTCAAGGCTGAAGGCCTGGGAGCTCCCTGGAGATGACTGATAAGAGCCATGCTGAAAGGCTACAACTGGAATCCTGTGTCCATAGGTGATGGCAGCATCAGTAGACGCACTTGTCAGAAGAGTGGAGCTTGCATGTGCTGGCTTCCTCTTCTTTTTTTTTTGATGGTACTGAGGTTTGAACTCAGAACCTTGCATTGCTAAGCAGGTGCTCTTCCACTTGAGCCATTTTTGCTCTAGTTATTTTTTGGATTAGGTCTTGAACTGCAAGCCTCCTTCCTATGCCTTCCAGTAGTTGGGATTGTAGATGCATGCACTACTTCTCAGCTTGTTGGTTGAGATGGGGTCTCTAACTTTTGCCGGGGCTGGCCTTGAACTGCTAGTCTCTTGATCTCCACCTCCAGAATAGCTGGGGTTATAGTGTTAGCTGCCACATCAGGATCATCTTCCACTTTTGTTCCATTCAGGCTCCCAATCTATTGGAAGGTGCTGTATACATTCAGGGCTGGTCTTTCCCCCTCAGCCCACATGTCCAATCTTCTCTGGAAACACCCTTCCAGACACACCCAGAAGTATTAACTTCCTGGATTCTCAATCCTGTCAAGTTGACAATCAAGATTAACCATCTCAGAAGGTGCCCACCCACAAAGGGCTGTGACTGGCATTTTTTTTTTTCTGATGCTGGGGTGGAGCCCAGGTCCCTGTATGCCAAGCATGTGCTCTGCCACTGAGTTTGCACCCCAGCCTGGGAGAGCAACTGAGGGGTGTTGAACTGTGGTACTGAGAACAAGCTCGTGGCCCTGTTTCTGAGTTCACACGGTACTGGGTGGGCTTCATTGACACTGTCAAGCCATGACTGATGGAATTTAAAAGTACAGATGGCAAAAGGGCTGGCGGATTGGCTCAGGTGGTAGAGCGCCTGCCTACCAAGCACCAGGCCCTGAGTTCAAACCCCAGTGCCGCAAAAATAAATAAAAAATAAAAAATCTTTAAGCTTGGCACCGGTGGCTCACATGTATAATCCTAGCTACTCAGGAGACGAAGATCAGAAGGACTGCAGTTCAAAGCCAGCTAGGGCAAATAGTCTGTGAGACCCTATCTCAAAAAAAAAAAAAATCCATCACAAAAACGGGCTGGTGGAGTGGCTCAAGGTGTAGGTCTGAGTTCAAACCTCAGAAAAAAAAAGTACAATTGGTACAGTGGTAGAAATTCTCCAGTTCTCAGAGTTCAAGGAGAGTTCATCCTTCCTGTCTCACAGGGGCCACTGAGGCTCAGCTGCTGGTCTGTTTACTGGTCCAGGATATTTGTTGCAGAGCTTCTGTCGCTGCCAGGATCTGCCTGCTGGGGGAAGGGGCTCTACTTTCTCTCTCCAGGGGCTTCTGAGGAGCCTGGGCTGTCTATATAGAACAGGGTGGCCTTTGTTCATTTACAATGAGGCCCAAGCAAAGAGGGTTTGGAAGGAGGCTATAGCTCCCCTCAAAGGTGAGGCCTGAAGCCCCCAGAGATGGAAGATGGGGTGCAGCCCATCTACTGAGGGATGTGGTGATCACCTCTCTTCCTGGCTTCCCAGGAGACTGTGCTGTGAACAATGCCAACCAGGAAGAGGGGTCCAAGGCCACCAGCCAGGAAGAGGAAATGTTCCCTTGCTGCCCCCTTTCATAGTGGCATCAGAGGAGGATAGAAGGGACAAAAGGCAGACCCCTCCTTGCTTCTGACCACCAGGGAAGCTGTGTGTGTTGGGGGTATGCGAGTTCTCTTAGCTGGCCTCTATATCCTCCTTTCTGGGAAATGTGGCCAATTGAAATGTTTTTTCTTTACACCTCTTAAAGGGTGGTTTTTATTACATTTACAGAGTTGTACAACCATCACTATTATGTAGTTCTAGAACATTCCATCACCCAAAAGGAAATCCCATCCCTATGAGCACCCTGTTCACTCCCCAGCACCTGGCACCCATGAGTCCACTTCCTGTCTCTAGATTTGCCTGTTCTAGATGTTTCTTATCAGTGGGGTCACACGCTGTGGGGCCTTTTGTGTCTGCTTCTCACTGAGTGCAATGTCCTCAAGGTCCCTCTGACAATGTTGTGTCAGAGTTTTACTCCTGTTTGTGGCTAAGTGATGCTCCATCCATGGGGATGGAACACATTGTGCTGTCATTCCTCTGCAGATGGACAAACTGAGGTTTACAGCTTTGCCTGAGAAGGCTGAACCCTGGGGTGCTTCTCTTCTGCCCTCTAGTGCCCAAGGTCCAGTCAGACAAGTGCGTTCCTGACCGCAGCCCTCGTTGGGAGGTGCTGGATGTCACCAAGAAAGCAGTGGCCACTCCGCGGATCATCTCGCTGGCCAAACCCAGAGTGCGCAAGGACCTCAACGAGAGCTACGACCCTTACTACATCTCTCCAGCCTCCCTGGTGGCTCGGGCGTCCCCGCGCCTCTATGAGCTTGCCACCCCCAAAAGCATCACCAAGAAATTGTGACAGCCAGGCCTGGTTCTCAGCCTGTCCCCAGTAAATACCCAAGTGCATCTTCACCTGTGTACGTGATTGCTCTGAGCTTTGTGGCCTGGGTAGGGGGTGGGCAGGAGGCCAAAGGATGAGGCTAGAACAATAATAATGTTTATTTTCCCATCTATCTGTGATTTGTACAGCACTTTTATTTCTCAAGTCACTTGCCCACTATCTCCAGTGCCCCTGAAGTCAGACATCAGCCCAGAATTTCCCCTCCGAGTCTCCTAAACCCAATTTGTCAGTCTAGGTGACTTTCAGGTGCCCACCAGCACCTCAAACTTAGGACAGTGTCCCTAATAAACCTAATAGTTGTGCTGCATGACTTACTGATCCTCACAATGACACAAGTAGGAGAGAAGATGAGCAGACCCATTCTAAGAAGAGGAGGCCAAGGCTCAAAGAGGTTAGAAAAAGGCCCACAGTCTGCCAAATTCATGTATTGAAATGGCCACTCTCAAGGTGATGGTGTTAAGGTGAGGCGACAAGAGAGGGGACAAGGCCAGGAAGGTTGGGCTCTTGTGTTTATGAAAGCTGGGTGCAGTGGCTCACACTTGGGAGGTGGAGATCGGTAAGATTAAGGTTCAGTTTCAGGTCAGCCCTGGCAAAAAGTTAGCAAGATTCCATCTCAACCAATGGTTGGGTGCAGTGGCATGCATGTGTCATCCCAGCTATGCAGGGAAGCACAGATAGGAGGATTGTGGTCCAGGCCAGCCTGGTCATAAAGCGAGACCCTATCTCAGTAAATAACCAACACAAAAAGGGCTAGGGATGTAGCTGAAGTGGTACAGTGCCTATCTAGCAAGTGCAAGCCCCTAAGTTCAAACCCTAGTACTGAGAGCAAGAGAGAGAGAGCAAGAGAGAGAGAGACCTGAGAGAGAGACCCCAGCCCTCTTTTGCCATGTGAGGTCATGGCACACATCAGCAGCATGCAGCTGGGAAGAAGGGCCTCACCAGAACCTGACCATTCAAGCCTCAATCTCAGCCTTTCAGCTTCCAGAACTATGAGAAACAGATTTCTATTGTTTATAAACTTCTCAGTCTATGGCAATTTGTTACAGCAGCACAAATGGACTGAGACATTTCCCATGTTTATAGCAAATCACACCAACAGGATGATTTAAAACTGCACACATTCATTATCTCTCAGTTCCCTTGTCAAAATCTGACACGAAACTCCCTGGGCTACAGTTCCTGTGTGGCAGGCAGGCCTGGTTCCTCCTGGAGGCTCCATGCAGGATCTATGTCTGCCTGTTCCAGCGTTTAGATGCCCTGCACTTAGGAGGGGCTCGTGGCTTCTTCCTCCCTCTTCAGAGCCAGCAGTGCAGTGCCTCCCAGCCTCTCTCTGCCTCTGACCTCCTGCCTCCTCCTTATGAGGACCCTGTGTGACATTGGGCCTGGATGATCCAGGGTGATCCCAAGATCATGGTCTTTAACTTAACCACAAGGAGAAAGTTCCTTTTGCCCTGTATTATGCCATGCAGGTCCTGGGGACTAGGATGTGAAAGTGTTTGGAGTTGTTGCCTAACCGACCACAGTGGGAAGATTTCCTTCTCTCTGAGACCCTAAACCAAGCCCCCTACTTCACTGCCTCTGATTGGTTCACTCAGGAGCCAGCCACTGGGTTATGACTGTGGAGTTGACTGTCAGACCCTGAGTCATGAGCCCGAAAATCCATTGTCACAAGTCCTAAGTTTTCCGAGGACATTTATTTGTTCGGTAGTTTAGAGAAAGTGTATTGAGTGTTTATGGGCTCACACCTAGGTGTGTTCAGAAGAAAATGGTTTAAAAAAATCAGTATCTCCATCATCTCAGATGACAGGATGGGAGAGAATCCCTGAACAGAGCAAAGTTCTTAGAGGCTGGGTACCCGGCCCACACAGTGCAACTGCTTTTGGACTTGGGGACAGAGGTGTCTGGCCTGCCTGTGAGAAGCAAATGGATTCTCAACTTTGTACTGCTCAGGACATGTCACCGGGAACCGACCTTAAAAGGGGCATCTGTGAGGAAGGACCTGAGTGGACTGACCCAGACTCAGTGCCTACGTAGGAGGATGTCACCTACCCCGGATATACTCACATCAGTGATTGGCAGCTTGTGTGCCCTGAGTGGGGCGGGCTTAGTATGTGATGGATTGGACAATGACCCTGAGTATTTCCAGGCCCTAGTCCCTGACATCTATCAATATGTCTCCTAAAACAGCAAAGATTTGATGAAGATCCCAACATGGGAGACTACCCTGGGTTAATCACATAATCACAGGAGGGAGGCAAAAGGAACTCTGACTATGGGAGAGGGAACTGTGGCCCCAAAGCAGATGTCATGAAGATGACAAAGGGACCCAAGGCATATGGCTCCGGAAGAAAACAGATTGGCTCTAAGGGCCCTGGGGGAACAGGGCTCTGATGGCCCCTGATTTCTGCCCAAGAATCCATTCTGACCTCTGTATATTGAATGTGTGGTAACTTGTTACAGCAGCAATAGGAACTAATACACACTAGAGACCACAGAAGTTGACTTGCAAGTAGAGAGTATAGAGATCTTGAGGGACTGAGCAGAGTGACTCTCAGGTGACTCAATGATCCAATTTCTGAACCAAGGGAAATTGAGCCAGGGCTCTTCATACTGGTAACCATCAGAACAAAACAAGATGTTTAAACCAGTCAGTGTTCAAAATGATGTGTGAGCTGTTTTGACAAAAGTCACCTCATATTTTAATAGTCTTATCCAAACTAAAGAACAGATATGTCTTTAAAATATAACGTTATAGGCATGGTAGCTCGTGCCTATAATCTCTGCTATTTGGGAGGTGGACATGGGAGGATAGTGGTTCAAGGCCACCCTGGGTAAACATTAGAAAGACCCCATCTCAACAAACAAGCCAGGCATGGTGGTACACCTCAGTAATCCCAGCTATCCAGGAGGCTGAGGTAGGAGGATCAAGGCCTGAGACCTGCCCCAGGCAAAAAGCCTGAAATCCTATCAGAAAAATAAATCAAAAAGGGCAAGACATGACTTAAGTGGTAAGGCACTTGCCTAGCAAGTGCAAGACCCTGAGTTCAAATTTCAGTAACATTATAAACAAATAAAGCATAACATCACACCTGCAGAATGACTTGTGCAGTCTTCATTGAGCAGCACAACTCTAAAGCCACACTTTTCTATGTCTGTTCTCTGCTTTTGGCAATAAAATTAGTCTGCTTCATTGTGGAAAACATTATTTTGCACTTGTTTGTGGAAAACCCAATAGATTAATTAAACAGTTAAATCTCTCTCTTTAAGATGCTGCTTTGGAGGATAATTTGCTCATATATAGGAAAGTTGAAAGTGTGTATTATCTACAATTTAACAATTCCCTCTGGGTATTTGTCCCCAAAAACTCTTTTCTGTACATGTGAGAAAACATGCATAAAACTTTCACTAGAACATTATTGTCATCGTGAAGGAGCAGGTAGACAGAATGACCAACGGCAGGGGGTAAATAAACACGTGCTGATCCAGCCATACCGTGGATATCATAGTCCAGAAGAAGTGACGAGAATGAGAAGTAGAAATGCACACACCTACCTTTGAAACCCAACGACACAGGGCTCGGGTGCAGCTCAGTGGCAAGTGCTTGCCTAGCATACACAAGACCCCAGATTCCATACCCAGCATCACAAACTAAAACCAAAACCAAAAGCAATTGATAACATCTGTGACCTTGAACTAATAACAAAGCACATAAAGGAAGAAGGCTGCAAAGTGAAGGGGAGGTTACTAGGAGTGTGGGGCATGATCTCAGATAAGGCTGGCACAATGCAGTTTGCATAGGCATGAGCACACCCTGAGGGAAGAACACAGTAATTCTTTCTCATTGTGCCAGGCACAGGTGTGCAGACTGGCAGCAGGAGCTTCCCTTCTCCAGTTTGACCTGAACTAGAGAGGGATGCAGAGCTGAGCAAGGATCACACAGGAGACTCTATTCCAGGGAAGGGGTCCTCCCTTAAGCAGGGTGTTGGCATGGGCTGTCCTTTGAACAGCCCTGCTGTGCCAACCTACCTAGCTAGAGAAAAGCAAACATAAAAGAATTCATGAGTTGTGCATCAGTGGCTCATGCCTGTAATCCTAGCTACTTGGGAGGGAGAGATCAGGAGAATCTAGGTTTGAAGCCAGCCTGGGCAAATAGTTCTTAAGATCCTATCTTGAAAAATCCTTCACAAAAAAAAAAAAAAAGGGCTGGTGGAGTGGCTCAAGGTGAAGGCCCTGAGTTCAAATCCCAGTACTGCAAAAAAAAAAAATTACAGGAGAGTTCATACCAAAGAGGAGAATAGTCTTAACACAGCTGTCACATAATGACATAACAGTGATCAGTTCAGGTGGACCACACCTGTTCAGAGATGAGAAACTGAAGAATAGCATCTGAATGAAGATAGCACAGATTAAACAAAAACTGTAAGAAAGAAAACATTACAAATGTGAATAAATGAATGAAACAGTTGTCTCAATATATGAGATCACAGAGCGGAGATACAAGGGCTCATAGAAGATACGGAAAGAAAACAGAAGGTGAAACACAAGGTTGCAGGATTCAGGAAAGAGAATGAAAAAATAAAGTCTAAATCAGAAGTAGCTTTAAGGAGCCCAGACATTTCCCAGGACATACTAGGAAAGAACATGGAAAACAGAATGGTCCTCAGAATAAGGTGGGCTGGAGGAGAAACCTCACATCTGACAAACTTTCATTAGTGTGCAATAATGACAGTATGTAACAAATGGGCAAAAATTGAAAGAACTTGGTGGGCATGGTAGTGCACATCTGTAATCCCAGCTACTTGGGATGGGGAGATAGGAGGATTAAGGTTCAAGGCTAGCTGGAAGAAAAAAGTTTGCAAGACCGTATCTCAAAAACAAGCGGAACTGGGTGCTGGTGGCTCACATCTCTAGTTCTAGCTGCTTGGGAGACTGAGATCAGGAGGACTGAGGTTTGAGGCCAGCTCAGGCAGGGAGTTCCCAAGACCCCATCTCAACCAATAGCTGGGCATGGTGACATGCACTTGTCATTCCAAAGTTTGCAGGAGTCTAAAATAGGGAGACTCATGGTTCCACGCCAGTCTGGGCCAAAAGTTTGTGAGACCCCATCTCAAGAAAAAAAAAAAAAAAAGAAAAAAAAGAAAACAAACCCAAAAACCCTGGGATTGAGGGAGTGCATCTGTCATCCTGGAGACAGCAGGAAGCAGAAAATAGGAGGATCGTGGTCCAGGCTGGCTTGGGCAAAAAGTGAGACCCTATCTCCAAAATAACCAGAGCAAAAAGGGGTAGAGGCGTGGCCCAAATAGTAGAGTGCCTTGTGAAATCTGAAGCCCTGAGTTCAAATCCCAGTACTGCCAAACAAACAAAAACACAACCAAACATCCCTGGGTCTGGTGGCTCACACATGTAATCCCAGCTTCTCTGGAGGTGGAAGTAGGATGATTTCCATCTGAGCATGGCTCTGGCAGAAGAATGAGACCATATCTGAAAAACAAACAAACAAACAAAAGACGAAAGGTGAGGCTCAAGTGGTAAAGTGTCTTGGAAGCACAAGTCTCTGAGTTCAACCCTCAGTTCCTCCAAACATAAAGAAGTAAAGGGGCTTCCTCAAGAGACTGATCATGATTTCCAAACAACTGAAAGGCAAGGAGAAATCAAAGAAAGAGAACAGATGGGCATCAGATCCATTTAATTTGGTGACAGGTGTAAATGCCATGAATTTTGATGTTAGAAGTATAATAATTAATACAAATTGAGAGGGCTCAGAGAAAATATTTGGTGTAGGCATACAGATTCCCTCATCAAACAGTGTTATTCAAAATGGATTATTCCAATAATAGAGGTATAATTCTATAATGTAGGAAAGAGGAGGTTGGGGGAAGGTGAGAATATGCCATTATTATTATTATTATTGGCAGTACTGGGGTTTGAATTCAGGGCCTCACACTCGCTCAGCCCAGTGCCAATTTTAACAATAGGGTCAATAGATGTAACAGAGTTAATGTCTAGTCATGTTGTCTAGGATGGCAGGACTAGCCATGGTGGCCACTGGGCATGTGAAGTGCAGCTAACTCGTGCTGTCACGTTCTGTAAGTGCAGACTGTACAGAGGAGAGAATGGAAATGTCTCATTAACAGGGCTGGATATGTGGCTCAGTGGTAGAGCAGTTACCTGCAAAGCCCTGGGTTTGATCCCTAGCACCACAAAACAAATAATTTTATATTGATTGGTTACATGCTGGAAAGATTATTTAAAAATTTCTCTTTTCATTAGCATATATTAATTGTACAAAGGGGTTTCATATTTCCACGATTGCATACAACATACTTGGATCAAATTCACCCCCTCTACCACTCTTTCTCATCCTCTCCCCCCTTTTAAAACAGTTCTAGTGGGTTTCATTATTCTATTTTCATACATGTATCTGAAGTACTTTCACCCAATAACCTCTCTCTCTCTCTCTTCTCTATATCTTTCTTCTTTTTGGTGGTTCTGGGGATTGAACACTTACACTTACTAGGAAAGTGCTCTACCACTTGAGCCACACCTCCAGTGGAAAACTAGTATTTTAAAGTTATACTGCATTTTATCATTGAAATTAATTTTGTTTCCTTTTCCTTGTAAAATGTGGTTACTAGTTGGGTGCCAGTGGCTCACACCTGTAATCCTAGCTACTTGGGAGTCTGAGATTGAGAGGATCTTGGCTCCAGGCCAACCTGGGCAAATAGTTCTCAAGACACCATCTCCAAAATAACTAGATCAGAATGGACTGGAGGTGTGGCTCAAGTGGTAGAGCATCTGCTTTGCAAGTGCGAAGCCCTGAGTCCCACCAAAAGTTACTAGATTTTAAGTTGCTCAGTTCAGCTAACAGCAAGACCTGTGAAGAGCTGAGAGCCATCAGCCTCCTCCTTTCCCAGAGCCAGGATGTCAGTGCTTATGGGGGACATTTGCACAGCAGCATCCAATATGGCCCACCCTGCATGGGTCAGACCCATGTGATCCATTCTGAAAATAGCTCCTCCAGGGGAAACTTGCAAGGTGAAGATTATTTGGGTGGGTTATACTTGTACTCCTAGTTGACAATCCTTGGCTCCTTTGAGAGGCTTTTGTGGTGTTGTGACCCAGCCCTCGTTCCTGAGCTCTGTTCACCACACTCTTTTTAGACACAGGTGCTTTCCACTCACCATGAAAATGGGGCACAGACACACCCAGAGGAACCCAAGTGGAACATGTGCCCAGTCCTGTGTCCTTGAGCACATACTCTCCCTCCAGTCTTCATCTTTGCCTTTGCTCATCCTGAAGTCAGGTCTCCTTCTCCAGTTCACTTCATCCTCTTTGGGTCTCAGCTCAAGAGTCTTTGGTTTGTTTCTGGGGTTTCTTTCTCTGCTTCCTTCCTTCCTTCCTTCCCTCCCTCCCTCCTTCCCTTTTCTTTTTGATGGTACTGGGGTTTGAACTCAGGCCTTATGCTTGCTAGTTAGGCATTCTACCACCTGAGCCATGTTCCCAGCCCTTTTTTGCTTGAGCCATACCTCCAGCTTTCTGTACATTTCCTCCACCACAGCACTTTACCCTAATGACTAAGTGTGAGTTTTTGAATAAGACTATTCTCTTAGAGAACCACAGGACATTATCTATTTCAGTAAATTTAACATTGATTCAATACTTTAAGGTACAGCTGAACTACAATTCTGTCAATTAAGTCAACAAAGTTCTCTGTGTTACTTCCCTCTACTTGGATCAGGCATTGCATTTTGTTGAATAGACTGGAATTGACTGGAAGACTTCCACAGTTTCATCTTTTCTGGAACTAGCAGTTTTGAAGAATACAGTCCCTCTTTTGTTAGTAGAATGTTCATATTCTGGCTTGATCTAGAGTTTCCTCCCATATGCATAGAGGTTCTGTGTTTCTAGCCAGGTTAAGGGATGCTGTCAAGGCATCACCTCCAGAGGCACAGGATATCCACCTGTCCCTTACAAGTGATGCTCATGTTCATCACCTGGCCAACAGGTTGCATTGTTTCTCCAACACAACTAATCATCAGTTTATGGAGAGACACGTTTGGACCTTGAAGATACCCTCTTCATTGACCTCTCATGTGACCTCCTTAGCGATTCTTGTCACAGCTCTCTCCTGGGAGTGTCTTATCTGGTGGCACCAGGCTTACTCAAGCCTTCTGCTTGGGCCCACTCTACCTGATGAGATTTATCGTAACCTCACTGGACCTCTGGCTACACAGCACCCAGTGGAAGTTGCTCAGGGTGCAACCTTGGTGCATGGAACTCCATGCCCTTAGTGCATGGAACAAATGAATCAACCAACTGCTCTGCTTTTCCTGAGAAATTTCAACCACAAGGGCAGAGACCACAACCTGAATGATGGCAGCAGAAATAAGGTGTGGGGTCTCCCTAGCTGGGGGTGGAGGGGAGGAGAAGGGGCAATGGGCAGAACTTTCAGGAACGGTTCTTCTGTCTAGGGTTGGCAAATCCTTAGAAGTGCTCAGCTGCTCACCATGCCACCGACTGCTCCCTGGGAAGGGAGGGTCTCTTGAGTCCCCACCTCCCCAGCTCGGTTCCTCCTGGTCTGGGTAAGAATTAGCATTTGCTCACCCATACAAACCAGAGACCTTTGCGCACTTAATCCACCCTTACTGTATCAGCAAAACCAGCTCTCTTCACCTCTGTGTCCCGGGTCTCCCAGTTCCCTCTTGTTCTCTGCACCTTCTGTCCAGAAGCAACACGGCAATTATCAGCCCTGAACTTCAAGTGTGGAAATTCCTATCTTCCTCCTTCTACTCCTAAGCGCCCAGGGCAGGCATTAGGACTGTCTTCTTTACCACCGCACCTCACGGGTGACTCGGGACTATGCGCCCCCAGCGCAGGTGGGGCGTCAGGAGTTAGTATATTTGTCTACGACGCCCTACATCACCCCCCACACCCAGACCAGGACCAGGGCTAGGCCAGGCTCAGCAAAGACCCTGCCACCGAGGGCCCGAAGTGAGCAGCGCCGGGTGGTGGCACCTGGCGTGCCGCCCGGGCTACCCCGCGCACCTACTAAGCGCTGCAGCCAGCCCCGCCCACGTCCCGCCCCGGCACCGCCTTCCAGAGCTGCAGCCAATGAGCAGTCAGCCCCGCATCCGGGGATCCTGGCGCGGCCACCGCCTCCCGCGCGCACATACGGCCATGGCGGAGGTGAGTGAGCGGGCCGGGGGAGCCGGCCCCCCGCCCCGTAACCGTGCCCCTGTCGCCGGAACCAGCCCTATCGGGGCCCGGAGCGAAGACCCTTGCTCTGGAGCCCCGAGACCGGGCCCGGGCGCCCCGCTTGTCTGGGCCGTTAGGGGCGCGGGGTTTCGTCGGCGGCCGCCCCCGGCCCGAGGGCCCCCCCCTCCCCGCGGCTGCCACATCGCGGACTGAAGTGCGCATGCGTGAGCGCGGGGAGTGGAGGGACGCCGGGTGGGGAGTGGGTGCCGGGGCGGGGGGAGGGTATGTGAGGTGGGGGCGCGTTCGGTGAGCAGGCGCGCGAGGCCTCAACACCACCGCTCACCAACTTTGCTGATTGCCGTGTGGGTTGGGATGGCAAAGACCGCGAGCCCCCATGGAGTGGGCAGACCCGCGTTATTTGAACCCCCGACTGGAGACAGGCACCACGGGTGGGTGGTTGCTGGGCGGACCTCAGGCTGAGTTAGATCGGCTGCACCGGCATGGAGTTGCTTCTCGAAAATCCGTGGGACCAACAGTGTTCTGCAACCCAGAATTTTTAGGACTTGAGGAATTGTTAGGGTTTGGGACCGAAATGTGTGATCAGACTCACCCAGGACAACCTGGAATAAAGAGTGATAGCGCATAGCTCCATGGTAGGGCCCACTGGGAACGGAAACTTTTGCATTTGGAACTTTCTTGATTTTGGAATGACGGACATGACAGTGAGAACCTGCTATCACCTGCCCACACCATGTAGGTAGGCTACTAGTGAGGAGAGAGATGATGATGTGTGTTGGGTGCAGGATCTGCCTGGGGCTGGATAAATGCGACTCTCGGTTCATGGCTATTCTGGGAGATGAATAAATGTGATTCTTTGGTGCATGGTGCTCTGTACTTGCCTCATGTTGCACTCTGGTCCAACAGAAGTTAGAACAGGTTCACATTCCTAAGATTGACCCTTTTACCTTGGGTGAAGCTGCTGAGGCCCAAAGAGGAGAAGCCATCCACTCCAAACAGCTTCATGGAAGCCAGAACTGGAAATTGGCCTGGTAATGGGGCTACACTGAGTGTTTATGACTTGGCTCAACATGTGTAAGCGTTGTGGAGGGCGGGATTGGCCATTCTTTCTCATCAGTGACCTTCTCAGGGCAATAACAGACTCCGTGTTTGTGTCAGAGTGTATAGGTATCAGGGAGTAAGGCTGGACCTCACCTGCTGGTTCCTGTCTTCTGCTGGGTGGCCAGATCCAGAGGGTTCTTAGAGGCTTAGGGAAACTGAGTCCTCATGGGACAGTGGCTGGCATTGAGAGTTGCAGGCAGAAGCCAGGTCTACAAGGCATGGTAGCTGTCTGGAGGCTCCTGACCTTGGCATGGCTGGCTTTCCTCCTGGGAGCTAGGTGGCATTTAGACAGTATACGTGGCCTGGCAGGTAGCTAGTTGTGTCTCTGGCCTCATGCAGCAGACTAGCCAGGTACCCCTGAGAGCTGTCGAATTTGGACTGTTGCTTCTGCCTTTTCTGCCTTTCCTGGGAAGAGCTCCTGAAGTGTTCACAGCACTTGGGTCCAGGTGCTTCTGTTACCTTGTTTTGTGTTTAGAGTGGAGCCCTGTTGACTTTCACATCATTGATTGGATTTTCTGAGGATTTCTCCCTCTTTTTGCCCCAGTGTTTGGATCCTTGCTAGGCCCTGGGGTCCAACAGTGAGTAGAGTAGATGGGCTGTCCTGGAGGGATTTAAAGTCTGGTGGAGAGAGCCACTAATCATGAAGGAGCTGCAAATGCAAGGCCTGAGTGTGTTGAGCCTCCCCCAGCCTCAGCCTGGAGGTCTTTTCTGGCCTTGGAGTCTATGTTTCAGAAATGCTCTGGCCCAGGAGCATAGGTCTCAGAAATGCTCAGCCTCAGTTTCCTCATTTCTCAAGTGGGAGGTTGACAGTGGTGGGAAGTTGACTGTTGACCTCCCATAGCTGGGAGGGCTCATGGAATCTTGGCATAGTGTCTTGTATGTGGAAGTTGCACCTTATGAAATGTCTGATATGCAGCTGTTTTTAACCCATAAAAATGACCATTTGTAACCTAATAGAGCTTGGTCAATATTAGCTACTTAATTGTTGTGTTTTTGCCTCAAAATAACCATCAGCAGCACCACAGTAAAAGACGGAATGCTTCTCCCTGTTCTTGAGTACCCTGAGTTAATCTTCTGAAAACCTAAGTCTGCCATCTTTCACTGCTGCATGAACCCTCTGGCTTTTCACTGCATCTCTTCACTGTGACCCAGCCTGGTGTGGGCCTAGTGACTCTCCATGGTCCCTGCCTCCTGTTTCCCCCGTGTGCTCTATGCCTGGAGGTGTACCTGTGAACTGTTCTGCTTCCCTCTGATTCTTGGTAGAGGTGACCTCCCAGGCTGTCTCTGACCCCCAGTTGAGGAGTCCCCATCCCGTTTCCTTCATTCCTGTGCCTTGATTTCTCCCTCAGTACTCTATAAGTTCCCCTGTTTGTCATCTGGGTCTGACTAGACTGGTAACTCTATGTGGGTGAAGACAGGTGGAACCTGTTTCTCGGGTTGTCCCAGAATGGCTGTTCAATTGGAGGAGTAAGGCTGAGGCCTGTCAGAGGGTGTGGGTGGTGGGAGGTCAGGGAGGACCTTGGGAGGAGGTCATTCCAGTTGAGGATGACTGTGTAGTGGGTTACTCTGAACTCAGTTTCTTGAACACAGCGGCCGCTTTGTTCTTTTGTTTTGTAGTTCTCAGGTTTGGCTGGGCTCTGCTAGGCAGTTCTCACTTGGGGTCTGTCCTGCAGTTGTAGCCAGTTGGTGACTGGGCCTGGAGTTAACGTGGGCCCCACCCACAGCTGGTTGTTGGCTGGGTCACATGCATGTGACCTCTCTGTGTTGGCTTGGGCTTCCTCACAGTGTGGCTGTTGTGTTCCAAAAGATGCCAGATGGAAACGGAATTGTACCCTGTGACCAGGCCTTGAAAGCCAGGTTGCAGTCCTCCATTACAGTGCCAAGCCTGGCCAGATTAGGGAAAAGAGCATGGGGGCAGGAGGTATGGGTGTAGCCACCCTCTTGGAGGGAGGGTAGAATTGCTGCAGTGTTGTTTTGGTTTAGCTCTGATTACTGGTAAGCGGGCATTAGATGCTGCTGGGGAGAAGACCATCCTGTACTCCGTATCAGAGAAGATGGGGTGACAGACTTGCCTCTTTTGCACGCAAAGACCTTGATGGATCTGTGACCCTTCCCTTCTTTGGGATTTAGCCTCTGAAATGCTATTTGTCCTTTTCTTCCTTTTGTTCCTTGGAATACCTTTGGCTAGCTCCCCATCTTTTCTTCCTTCCACCTTGATGCAGCAGAGGGCTTGGGCTTTGTTGGCCTTTGACACTGATGGGACCAACCTGAGTGTTGTGACTAAATGGAAGGAGGACCTGGAACCCACAATTTGAGTCTGCACCTGGGTGTCAGGCCCGGAGGTGTGTGTGTGTGTGTGTGTGTGTGTGTGTGTGTGTATGTATTTGAGGAGGCTGGGTAAGTCTGCAGGTCCTGGTAAGTTTTGAGGAGCTTGAGGTCTCCTGGAGATGAACTTGAGGATCCAGAGCTAGCTGGCCCATGGAGAACAGACTGCCCGGGGCTTCCCTGTTGACTGCTTTTCCCGCCCTTCTTTGCTGCTGTTGTCTGCCCTCCTCTGCCTGAGGCCCCACTGTCCCTCTTAGATGGCAAGTCAGACTGGCCAGGTCTGCCTCAGACCCTGCCAGGGACCCTAGACCATTGCCCCTGAAGACATATTACCTCCCTCATTCATTCCACTCAGTGAGTCTGTGGGAACTGTTGCTCATCTGTCATCTAAAATGTAGCCTTATTTGGCGTCTTTTCCCCAACCCCCAATTAGTCAACATTCTTGTTTGCAAGAACAGAGAGCCAGTCCCCTGGTGGAGATGGGAAAGGTTTCCCAGAGACCCCCTGTTTCCACCATGCAGAGGGGTCTGGGAGACCCATGCAGGGATGATTCTAGAGGTTACTAGGAAATCCTAACCATAGCTTTGTGGCTTATTGGCCCATGCAAGGGAGTCTGTGGGGCTGTGACAGCCTGCAGTTCCAGGAAGGCAAGAGGCATTCCATGCCCCATGGCTGCCAGCACAGTGTCCCTTCTCTGCTTCCAGCCCCTGTAGCTACCCCAGCTGGGCCCCTGCCCTCTGCCCTTCTCACTGCCCTTTGTCGCCATGGGTACATCCTTGAAAGGTGGTTGGGTGCATCACTTCCCTCTTAGAACCTGGAGGGCTCCTGACACGTCTTCCCAGGGGACACACCTTGGGCATTGAAGCCCTCTGCTAAGTTGCTACAAGTCATACCTTGTGCCTCCCTTGCCTCCCTTTTTTGCTGCATACTGATGTGCGGTACTGTCCTTTATGCTCCCCAGTAGAAGGACACAACTAGTAAGGGTTTTTAAGTCTGAGCTTGAGTTTGTAGTTGTACGACTTGACTTGCTGTGTGAGTTTGGGTACGTGACTTGACCCTCTCTGAGCTTTGGTTTCCTTGTTTCTCTTACGGAGAGAAGGAGTACACTACCTCTGAGGTTTCCTTGAGGACCCAGTAAGTGAAGTGTTCCTTTCAAGTTTTCAGAGTTTATTTCATTAAATATTCTAGTCTTTTTTTGGCAACAGCTTTACTGAGACGTATGATTTGCCACATAGTACACCCATTTTAGTGTGTACGATTCAGTGGTTTTTAGTATTTTCAGAGATGTGTAACTACCAACATAATCCGTTACATTTTCATCATTTCTAAAGAAGTCCCTGTTAACCACAGATCTGCTTTCTATCTCTGGATTTGCCTGTTTTGGACATTTGCTGTCAGTGGAGTCACACACTGTAGGGCCTTGTATGTCTGGTTGTCTCACTGAGTATGATGTCCCCAAGGTCCCTCCACGCTATAGCATGTGCCAGAGGCTTGTCCTGTTCTTGGCTGAGCAATGCTTTAGTGTGGTGTTTTTGTCTCTTTTATCAGCATACAGAGATTAGGATGATTTCCTCTTTGTGAGCGGAGGAGTGTTTTGGGGGATGAACTGAAGGGCTCATGCTAGCTAGGAAGTGCCCTACCACTTGAGTCACTCTGCCAGCCCTTTTGCATTGGTTAATTTAAAATTTTTTTGAGTTGTCATATATTAATTAATACAAGGGGATTTCATTGAGATGATTCCATACAGCGTACCTTGAACAAGTTCACCCTGTCATTGTATTCCCATACCCTCTTCCCTCTTCCTTGCTTTTTCAAACACTGTTTGGTGGGTGTCATTATGCTGTCTTCATATGTACATATTTGTACTCCAATCCCCTTTGCCCTCAGTATCTTTTCCTTTCCCCTCCCCCACCAGCCCCACCACAGACATTTGCATTCATGGCCTGTCATGATCATTATTTTAGGGTTAGGGCCACAAATGAGTGAGAGCATGATACTTGGCTTGGTTTATCTCAGCATTATGCTCCATCCATTTTCCTGCAAGTGACATAATTTTATTATTATTTATGGCTGAATATATTCCATGGTATGTATGTGTGTATCCTCCCCAGCATTTGCTGTTTGTTTTCTTGATGATGGCCAGTCTGACTGGGGTGAAAAGGAATCTTCGTGTAGTTTTGATTTGTGATTCCTTTATGGCTAAGCATATTGAACATGTGTTTATTAACTGTATGTTTTTGAGAACTATGTTCATTTGTCCATTCTTCTGCTGTTTAGTTTTTTGAACTCTGCATATTCTGATTTTTTTTTTTTGGGGGTGGTACTGGGATTTGAACTCAGGGTCTTATGCTTGCTAGGCAGGTGCTCTACTACTGGAGCTACTCCACCAGTAGTACAGTATTTTTGTTTTGTGTACTTTCGACATAGGGTCTTGAGAACTATTTACCTGGGCCTGCCTCAAACTGTGATTCTCCTGGCATCTGCCTCCTGAGTAGCTAGGATTATAGATGTGATCCACTGGCACCTGACCTTGTATATTCTGGATATTAATCCTCTTTTTTTTTTTTTTTTTAATGGTACTGGGGCTTAAACACAGGGCCTACACCTTGAGACACTCCACCAACTCTTTGTGTGATAGTTTTTTCTGAGATAGGATCTCACAAAGTATTTGCTGGGGCTGATTTTGAACCACGATTCTCCTGATCTCTGCCTCCTGAGTAGCTAGGATTACAGGTGTGAGCTACTGGCACCTGGCTGGATATTAATCCCTTTATCTGTGGAATAGCTGATGAATATTTTCTCCCATTCTGTGGGTTGTCTCTTGATTCTGCTAATTGTTTCTTTAGATGTGCAGAAACTTTTAAATTTCATGTAGTCCCTTTTGTCAATTCTTGTTCTTATTTACTGGGCAACTGGAGTCCTATTCAGAAAATAATTATGCCTCTATCTTCCAGAGTTTTCCCTGTTTTTTCCCATAGCAGTTTCAGAGTTTTAGGTCTTACATTAAGGTCTTTGATCCATTTGGAGTTGATTTTCGTACAGCATGAGAGATAGGGGTTTGTTTTCAGTCTTCTGCATGTAAATAGCCAGTTTTCCCAACTTGTGTTGGTTTATGCCCTGGCCAGCCTGGACTGCTATCCTTCTATTTGTACTAGCCATGGAGCTAGATGACAGATGCATACCGCTGTACACAGCTTGGTTGAGTTGGGGGGGTCTCATGAACTTTTTTCCCAGGCTGGCCTCAAATTGATCTCAGGCTTCTGAGTAACTAGGATTACAGACTTGAGCCACTGTGCATGCCTTCTACTTTTTTCGATTATATGAATAATCTTGCTATGATCATTTATGTGTAGGTTTTACTGTAGATGTATGTTTTCATTTCTCTTAGAGTTGAAATCCTGGGTCACATGGTGTCACTGTGTCTGACTTTGGAGGAACTGCCAGACTGTTTCCCAAACTGGCTGCCCCATGTCATATCAGCAGCATGTGAGGTTCTAGTTTGTCCACATTCTTGCCAACACTTTTTGGCAGTAGCTGTTCTGTGATTAAGAAGTGGCATTAATTGGGGATATGCTGTTGCTGTTCCCTGATAGGATATAGAGTGTCTTTTCATGTATTGTTGGTCATTTATGTATCTTTGGAGAAACACATGTTCGGGTCCTGTGTCCATTTTTAAATTGGATTGTTTATCTTTTTATTATTGTACGAAAGCATTGTATGTACACACCCCTTACCAGATACATGATTTGCAAGTATTTGCCTCCATTGTTTTCACTTTGTTTTTCCACATTTTCATTAGTGCATAGTAGTTGTGCAGTAATGGGAGATTTCATTGTGTTATTTTCATATATGCATATAATATTCTTCGTGTATATTTTCCTTTTGTTGCTTGTACTTCTTATATCTTATCTAAGAAACCATTCCAAATCCAGATTCACAAATATTTATCCCTGGTTTTTCTTCTAAGAGTTTTATAGTTTCAGCTCTAGGTCTCTCATCCATTTTGTGTTACTTTTCACATATGGTGTGGTGAGGTAGGGTCCAACTTCCAACTTCATTCTTTTTCATATTCCTTTGTTCCCGGCACCATTTGTTAAATAAGACTGTTCTCTGTTGCATTGTTTTGGTGCCTTTGTCAAAATTCATTTGACTGTGAATGTGTGTTTACTTCTGAATTCTCAGTTCTGTTTCACTGTCTTTCTTTGCCTGTCCTTATACCAGCACCACACTGTTTTGATTACTGTGGCTTTCTAGTAAGTTTTGAAATTGGGAATGCTCTTGTTCAGGATTGTTTTGACTATTATGGGTCCCTTGAGTTTACATATGCTTTCTGGAACTTGCTTGTCAATTTCTACCAAGCCCACTGGGATTCTGATAGAGATCATGTTGACTCTGTAGATTACCTGGGGAGGGTCCCCATCTTATAGTATGATTTTTCTAAGCCATGAGCATGAGGTGTCTTTCCATTTATGCAGTTTTTTTATGCTATTACTTTAGTATTTAAACTAAATTATATTTATTTTAATATATTTAATATATTTTTAATGTAATATTTTAATTAAAAACAATGTGCTAATGAATAGACATCTTTTACAGCTTGCAATTTGACAATATATTAACTATGTTTATGATTATATTTGTAATATCTATAATTATATAAACTATTATTTTTTATTATTATCATATTGTTATACTGGGGTACATTATGACATTTACAAAAGAGCTTACAGTGTAGTTAAATTCATCTTCTCCTTCATTCTCCTTTATTGCCCCTCTCTCCTTAGCACTGCTTTATTCTTAAGGAGTATACCTTTTACATATCTCTTGATACATACACACACAGACACACAGACACACACACACACGCAAACACTATTTGTTTTTTGGAGGACCTGGAGGTTGAACTCAGGGCCTTGTGCTTGCTAGGCAGGCTCTGTGCCATTGGAGACACAATTCCAGCCCTCTTTGTGTTGGTTAGTCTTTGGGCCAGCCAAGACAGTGATCCTATTTGTGTTAGCCCATATAGCTGGGATGGCAGATGTGTTCTGCTGCATCCATCCATTGGTTGAGGTGGGGTTTTGCTAACTTTTTGCTTTAGCTGACTTTGAACCATGATCTTCCTGATCTCAGCCTCTCAAGTAGCTAGGATTACATGTACATGAGTGAGCCACCATACTCTGGCCTCTTGATGCTATAGTAAATGGAATTTCTTCTTAATGTTTTTGGATTGTCCATTGCTAGTACATAGAAATAAAATGGATTTTTAGATGTTGATCCTGTATTCTGCAGCCTTGCTGAACATATTTATTTGTTAAAATAATTTTTAGTTAGAGTTTGTATGTACAAGTCATATCACAGCACAAAGAGACAGTTTTACTTTTCTCTCGCCTGTCTGGATTCTTTCATTTCACTTTCTTGTATCAACTAGACCTTCTGGTACTTTATTGGTAGAAGTGGTAAGAGTAGCCCTCATGTCTTTTATTGGGGAAAAAGGGCCAACTTTTTTTTTTTTTGGTAGATTTGAACTCAGGGCCTTACACTTGCTAGGCAGGCACTCTACCACTTGAGCCACTCTGCCAGCCCTTTTTGCATTGGGTATTTTTGAGATAGGGTCTCTTGATTCTCCTGATCTCTACCTCCAGAGTAGCTAGGATTATAGGCATGAGCCACTAGTGCCCAGCTAAAAGGGCCCAACTTTGATCATGGAGTATAAATGTGGTTATGGGTTTTGTAGTTGCCCTCCATCAGGTTGAGAGAGCCCATCTGTTCCTGGTCTCTGTCCAGTCCTCTGTTGTCTGTCTGCACCCCTCTCCCTCCAGTGCTGGGGATGGAATCTAGGCCCTTGGGCTATCCCTTTAGACTTTTTGTTTGTATTTTGTTTTTGAGACACGATCTCACTAACTTTGCCCTGTAGGGCCTTGAACTCACGATCCTCCTGTTTCTGCCTCCTTAGTACTTGAGATTATAGACTTGGCCACCATGCCTGGCATTTCCTGGTTTATATATTGTAGATTTATAGACCATAAAATATGCCAGCTTAAAGTATAGAATTAGTTTTTAGCAAATTCACAGACTCATTCAACCACCACCTCTATCTAGTTCCATAACATTTCCATCACCCCAAAAGGAAGCCCTGTCCCCATAAGCATCATCCCATCCCTCCCCCAGCCTCTGGTAACCATGATTCCACCTCCTGTTTCGACTCGCCTGTTTTGTATGTTTTCTAACCTGGAGTCTCACACTGTGGGGCCTTTTGTGTCTGGTTCTCTCACTGAGCATGGTATTTCCCAGGTCCATCTATGTCATAGCTTTGCTGTGAGAGGTGCATGGCAGTGGCTGCCTGCTCCTCCTTGCTCTCAGTGACTCCAGCCCTTAGCAGCAGATACGAAGCCATCACTCAGGAACTGGCTCTGACCCTGCCCACTCTTGCTGCCATGCTGTGAGATCCGGTAGTGGGTTCTGGGCCACTGAGCTAACCCTGCCTCTCTTCTTTTGCAGGCCTCCTCGCTGGGGAGGCAGAGTCCTCGCGTGGCCTCCTGCCTTGCACACAGCCTGTGCCCCAGGGAGCCCAGCTTACAGACGACAGCAGGTACCTTCTTTACCCATTCCTCCTGCCTAGGTCTTCCAGGGCCTTGGTGGCTGAAGGGGAAAGGTGCAGGGGAGGTGTGTGCAGAGCTGTTGGGGCTCTCTTTGCTCTCTGGAGTCCTGGGAATGGTGGCTGGCTGAGGGAGAATGAGCTGAGGCGGTCCTGTGTCTGCCCTGAGCTGGCAGATTGCCCGATGGCATTAAAGTCCCCAGTCCCCTCCTTCTGGCCAATGGCTTTGGATGTATGAGGAGGAGTTGTTATGGATGGGGAGGGTTTCTGCCATCAGGTTGCTGCTGTAGGCTAGGAGCAAGGCTGTGTCCACCCCATTGTCCCTGTGTCCCCACACAGGACTCCTCCAAAGGAGTGACTGGTCACAGGGGCCAAGGGAGCAGAGGCAGCTGTGGTCATGCTCTGATCCCCCATGCTGAGTGCACATAGCTGTCCCGTGCTGCTTGGCAATGTATGGTGCATACTGCTGGACCTGCTGTGCTGGGTTCCAGCCCTGGTTTGGGCTCAGTGGAGTCCCGGCTACTTTCTGTTGTGTGCTTGCTTTAAATTTGACTTAACTGAATGTGGTCATGGAGAGACCCTGGTCCTTGGGGAAAACCTGTCAGTTATAGTCCCTGTCTTGTGGTCTGCGCCTGTAGCATAGCTGCTTTATATGACAAGGCTGTGGCCATGCAGACAGATCTGTAGGTATCACTGCATGTGGCCATGGAGCCAGGCCTGTGAATTCCTCCGTTCTTCCCACTTTCCCCTAACTGGTGCCCGCCCCTGCCTACTTCATGTGCTCCTGCTTGGGCCCTGTGGACCTCAGCGTTCAGGAATCTAAGCAATCCTGACCCACATCCCAGAGTTTGTGTGTGCTCCTCTGTCAGTTCTCCACTGATCACACACCTCTGAGGTGCCCCCATGACAGGCTGACCCTGTTGAGTGACTTCTGTGCATCAGTGTGCACACAGACTTAATATTGGAGGTTTTGTCCTTGGGGACAGTGGGGCTGCCATTTCTCTGCCCAAGACATCTCTGGTCTCTGTGTGGTGGTGGGGACAGGTGAGGTGAGGCTTACCTGGCTGGGGTCTCCTCTACAGTGGTGTCCATGGGCTCTGCAGACCATCAGTTCAACCTTGCAGAGATCTTGTCACAGAACTACAGCCTCCGGGAGGGGTGTGCAGAAGCCTCAAGGTGCCCTGATAAGCCCGAGGAAGAGCTGGACAAGGACTTCATCTCTCAGGTATGGGTGGGGCACTGCCTTCTGCTCATTTGGGTTCTGTGTGGCTTGGTGCTGCGTGCACCTGAGTTTTCAGAGTGCGAGGCACCTTGCTGGGAGTGGTAGCTCAGGCTCTTGCCCAGCTGGCCCACATGGGACTCTCCCCAGCATAATCAGATCTCTGAGTCTCACAACCGCTTCTGCTTCCAGAAGTTGTAGAGGTGCTCTTCCAGAGGTGCTTGAAGAGCTTTGTGTGTGTTGGTAAGCTTGCACCTTTTATTGTATTGAAAGTCAAAACCAACCAGGCCCCAGTGACTCACAACTATAATCCTAGCTACTTGGGAGGTTGAGATTGGGAGGATCCTGGTTTGAGACTAAACTGGGCAGATAGTTTTGCAAGACCCCCATCTCCAAAATAACCAGAGTAAAAGTGGACTGGGGGTGTGACTCAAGCAGTAAGAGTGCTTGCTTTGTAAGCACAAAGCCCTGAGTTCAAACCCCAGTCTCCCCTCTCCCCCCCCCAAAAAAAGTCAAATGGAGGCATTTACAGAGTTCTCACTAACTCATGTAAAGCAACAGTGACTAGGGTGTTGCTCAGTGGCAGAGCACTGGCTTAGCACATGCAAGATCCTGGGTTCTATCTGAGCATTGCAAAAAAACAACCCACCCCCTGATTCATGTTAATAGAAATAGCATATTTTTATGAAGATAAAAAATGACTCCATTTTCCAAAGGAAATCTGGGAGAAGAGGGGAATGTTACACTTTCCACATTTTTGCACAGAAGTAGCTGTGAGTCCTGTTACTGCCTGGGAGACTGGTGTGGGTTGGTCGTGGCCCCTTCTGGCCAGGCATAATACGGCATTGTCTGCTACCTGCTCTCTAAGCAGAAGAACAGAGTGGCCCCATGCTCACCATCCCTCCAGTGCCCTTGCAGTGGCCATCCCACTTTGGTGTCCAGCACATTCCATATGCACCACCCTTTTCCTACACAGTGAAGTAAATGGTCTGCTCAGGGTGAGATTTCCTAGTTGCTGACTTTAGCCAGGATGTTTGTGTCTGTGAGGGATGTTACTGTGACTGCTGTCACACTGATGCACCTGCTGTGGCTTGTGTTGGACAGCCACTTGCCCCTGCCACTTTGTCTCAAGGGTCAACCCAGTGGAAAATGGAAATATTATCTTGGTGCTGCTGCCTGGGGTGGGGGTGAGAGCAGGCCATCAGAGCTGCCCCAGTGGTCCCTAGGGTCTCAGACACTTCGTAGCTTCCCAGTAGAGGTAGCATTGGAAACCGCCATGGCCATATAGACACCTCCCCTCTTGGACCCCTGGGATGAGTCAGGGCAGAAATTGAGGTGCAGGGAAGGCAAGTGCTGACAACTGAAGAAAGGGAGGGGACCTCCAGGAAGTTGAGAGCCAATGCTGACTTCTTAGAGTGGGGTGAGCATGGCATCTGCTCCGGACCCTAGGCAGGGTCACAGGCAGTGGAGAATAGCAGAGAGGAGAGGACCTTGACACTTTGCTTCTGTTTCCTGTGGTGTACATAGACCACAGCATCAGGACCATAGCTGACCACAGTGCTCTGGGCACTGCTGGGCACTGCTGTGCTGCTGGTGTTGCTTGATAGAGTCTCCATTATTTGAAGCATCCGTCTGTTTACTTAGTTTACTGTTTTTTTTTTTTTTAAATCAGGAATGGATGTTGGATTTTACCATGTGTCGCCTTCTGATTTGTTTTTCCCCTTTGACTCACAGATTTCATGAGTTTTGATAGTAGATAGTTAAATGTCAAACCATCCTGGCACAGGAATTCCACACAGGCCTGTGCAGGATAGTGACCACACCTGTCCCTGAGACACCCTGGCTCAGGTGTCTCCTCTGCCTATCCTGAATGCAGGCTGGGCCTAGGGCTGGCTGGCAGTACTGCCACATGGAGACTTGTTGAGGGTGTGACAAGGGGTCCTGGTTATGGTGGCCAGAAAGGCTCAAGCAGAGGAGGGGGACCAGCACTTCCAGGCTGTTCAGCCCTCCTGACAGGGCCCTGACCCTCCCTTCCAGAGCAGTGACATGCCTCTCGATGAGCTGCTAGCACTCTATGGATACGAGGCATCAGACCCCATCTCAGAGCAGGAGAGTGAGAGCGGTAATGCAACTCCCAACCTCCCAGACATGACACTGGACAAGGTGAGTTGGGGGGCTGCTCCTGGAAGTGCCTAGCACAGATGGGATTTCCACAGGGCTCCAGTCTGGCTGGAAGGAACTGGCTGCAGTGTAGAGGGGGTTTGCATGTGGTCCCTGGCCGCCCCTGGCTGAGAGGTCAGCAGGAGGGGACACCACAGCAGATGGGGGAGGTATGTGATCAGCAAGCACGAGAACAGTCTGAGGGCTGCTTGTCTCCCCAGTGTTGTAACTGGCATAGCTACTATGACCAACTGCCCAGGGAAGAGGGGCAATGGTGATAGGCCAGTTGGGTTCTGTTGTGGGTGGACAGGAGGGAGACCAGAGGCTGTCCTGGAGAAATGCAGCCAGGAAGGGAGCTGGAATGCCCTGAGGTCAGGTGGGGGCTGCATTAGGGAAACTGAACACAAAACATGCAGATAGACCCAAGAGCTGGGGGGGCAGCAGTTGCGGCCCCCTCTTGTCTCCCTACCTATGATCAGCCTGGCCTTACATCTCCCTCTCTCATCTCCAGTGTGGGAATGACAGTACACAGTACACAAGGTGCTCCTGGGAGGTCTGCTCATAGTGACGTGTTACTGGTGGTGTGATTTTGGTGCACTTCAAATAAAGCAAACTGCACATTTTCTTTACTTTTCTTGTTAAAAGGAACAAATAGCGAAGGACTTGCTTTCAGGGGAAGAGGAGGAAGAGACACAGTCCTCGGCTGATGACCTCACCCCATCCGTCACATGCCATGAAGCCTCTAGCCTCTTTCCTAACCAGAGCGGGTGTAGGTGTCCCTGTCCTTTTTTGCACTGTAGCCCCAATGCCAGGCTCTGTGACGTGCATACAGGGCCTTGGCCAGTGCAGCAGTGTGTGCTACATTATGTGTTGTTGGCCCAGGTGTGGGCTGTCCTGTATAGTCGATTTGGTTCAAACCGGGAGGGTATGTGGCAGTACCTGAGCAGGTACCGGATAGCAACCCCAGGCTGTCAGAACTGCCTCTCCTGCCTGCCTGCCTCTCCTGTCCCTGGCAGTGGAGATGTCCCTTCATGGATGGTTCTGGTCCTGTGCTTAAGGAGGGGTCACGGTGGCAGATATGTGGGCTGCAGGCAGGGAGCTTGGGACCTGCCCACCAGTACCACAAGAGCAGGGTTGACACACGCAGTGCCAGGGATGTAACTCACTACCTTCCCTTTTCTGCAGCCCGCTTTCTGGGTAATGAAGATAAAGATCCTAGCTCTTCAGCTTCCTCCGACACTGAGGAGGACTCTCTTCCTGCCAACAAGTGTAAGAAGGTGCGAGGCTATGCCATCACTCAGGTCTAGGGACATCCTGACTTCGGGAACCCCTGAGTGGGTTTCTGTTCCTTCTTTGCGATGGCTGCTGTGGCTCCCAAGATGGGCTGAATTCCAGCTGCAGGGTCTTGGGCCTGGGGCTGTGCTCGTACAGCTGTCCCAGAGGTCTAACTATGCCCTAGCAATGTGGACTGGCATCTTGTCTAGGGCCTGTTAGACTGGGCAGCAGGATGTTCTGTTTCTCCCACCATACCCAGGTTCCTGCCTCCCCCTGAGAGTGCAGAACTGGGCATATGGACGGATCTGGTTAGCGGCCGTCTGCCTGGAGCTCACAGCAGTGCTTTAGTGGCTAGAGGTCTCCCTGTGCCCTGACCCTGGCCGTTGCCTTTACCTATGCAGGAGATCATGGTGGGGCCTCAGTTCCAAGCTGACCTTAGCAGCCTGCACCTGAACCGACACAGCGAGAAAAGTAAGTGGGGTCCCGGGGAAGCAGAAGCGAAACCCAGTCCAGCTGTGTTTGGCTGTAGGGGATGAACTGGCTGGATGTTAGATCCTTGGAGAGAATCTAAGCTAGGTCAAGCAGTGGGCTGAGGCCAAGCTCTTGCTTGCTGTCTGTGAGTGGGGTTCAGTGTTTCTGAGCCTGGGCCCTGTGGTCCTGTTCCCTGTGCCGGCCTTGGTTCACATGGCCCTGTTCTTCCTAGCACCATCACCAGTGCCTGCTGCCCCTGTACAGGCTGGGTGCTAACCTGCCATCTTCCCTCAGCCTCTTACCCTGTGCTGGTGCCCTGAACTCTGGGTCTGGGCTCATCTCAGCCCTCATTGGGTTGATGTCTGGCACAGTTATTCTCTGTTGTCCTGGGTCTCTCTGACCTACTTCATTTCTCTCCAGGGTGCTTTCTATCCCTTCAATGCAACATTTGTTTGTGTTTCCCTTTGGTTTGGAGCCCTCTTCTCTGTATATATGGGAGGTCACTTGCCTTTGCCTTGTGTCTGACCTTTTTTCCCTGTGCTTCAGGGCTTGGGCTGCCCCTGTCAGGAAGCATGTCTCACATGATTCAGCAGTGGGGATGAGATGACAAGGGACAGACACAGGAACATGAATGGTCAGAGACAGGGACTCTCCCAGGATCAGGGGTTGGGACGTGGGGTGTGTGTGGGATGTGCCTGCCTAGCCTCAGGGCCAGAGGGCCACAGGGGTGCCCTTCCAGCATGGTACTTGTGTTGAACTTCTGTGTGGACCTCAGTGTAGAGCCCAGCTTCAGAACATCATCTGGGCCTTTTTCCTGTCCTGCTTACCCTCATAGCAAGCTCTGCCAATGTTTAGCCCTGCCGGGAGCAGCCATGGCCTCCTGATTCCGTGGTCTTACTTGGTGTTATGGCTGTGGACTCTGTCCACATGATGTATCTTTCATGCTGTATTGTGTTCCTTTTTGCTTGTCCCTTGGTTGGGATCATGGTTGTCTCCAGCTGGGTGTCTTCAGTGGATGTACACACTGGCATTGGGTGAATAGCTAGTTGGTGCATTGTAGGTGGTTCTGCTTGTTTTCCACCACAGCTTAGTTAGGCATTCCAGTTTCTCCACATCTTTCTTAGAATTTGACTTTATCTGTTCTTGTGGATCTGAGCCCTTCTGGTGGGTGTGGCTTTTTTTTTCTTTTGAGACGAAACCTTGCTATGTGGCCCAGGCTGGCCTGGTACTCTTGATCCTCCTGCCTCAGCTTCCTGGGTGCTGGGATTACAGGTGTGATCCACTGTGCCCTGTGCCATCCACTGTGCCCTGTGCCTGGCTCTCACTGGCCATTTGAATGTTGTCTTTGGTGTCCTCATTTCCAGCTTGGGTTGTCTCTTTCTCTCTGATCTGTGGGGGTTGTTTACATGTTTTGGACACAGTCCTGGGTTGACTCTGCACTACTGATGTTTCTTCTAGTTCATGTCTTGCCCTTTGACTCTCATCCCTGTGTCTTTAATTTTAATATAGTACAACATGTCAGTCTGTTTTCATAGAACATGAAAACAGATTCATGGTCTTGAAAAGAACCTGTTTCCTCTGGAGGCTTTGCTGCCTTCCCTTTTATATGTCAGGCAGTGTGCTAATTGAGGTTTTTTTTTCCGTTCTGGGGCTTGAACTCAGGGTCTTCACTTTGAGCCACTCCCCAAACCCTTTTTGTGATGGGTATTTTCGAGATAGGGTCTCATAAACTGTTTGCCTGGAATGTCTGAACCATGGTCCTCCTGCTCTCTGCCTCCTGAGTAGCTAGGATTATAGATGTGAGCCATTGGTGCCCGGCTTGAGTTGGTTTTTAGTGATGCCAGGAGGTGAGGGCCAGGGCGCTTCATTCCATAGGGAAGCGCATTTGCTCTGGCACTATACATGGCAAAGGTACGTTCTGCCCCAACTGAGTAGCATGGTGCTTTTGTCATAAATCTGGTGTCTGTAAAGTGCAGGTTTTTCTGAGGCTCTGTCCTATTGGTCTTTTGTCTGACCCTGAACCATGGCTGTGCTGTCTTAACTATTGCAGGTTTACAATGAGTGTGACAGCTGCATCTCCTCCAGTGTGTTAGATTTCATTTTATGCAGGTTAAGATTACCTGTTGGGGTTTTGATGAAGCTTGCGTTGAGTCTGGGTTAAGTTGGGGAGAACTGATTTATTAACACTATTGCTCATTCCAGTCCATGAACATTGTTTACTTTCCTGTTCAGCTCTTCAATGTTAGCAGTGTTTTGTAGTTTTCAGGGTAGGAGTCTGGTACTAATTGATGCTACTATAAGAGCATTTACAGTGTTTTAATTTTCACCTTGATTCTTGCTGGTAGAAATGCACCTTATTAGTGACTTACCTTATTAGTGACTGTACTAAATTCCTAATTTTAATACTTTGTAGATTCTTTCATATTTTTTATGTACCCAGTCATATTATTTACTAAGGAGAGTTTGGCTTCCCTCCTTGTAGTCTTTGTTATCTCTTCTTTTTCCTGGCTCACTATACCTGTTGGTCCAAGTCAGGGTGTCAGGGGAGCAGGGAATGTCCTTACCTTGTGCCCATCTCAGGGACAGTGAGGTGTGATGAGTCCATGAGATTTCTGTACAGTCTTCATCAGATGAGATAGCCCCCTTCTGTCCTGTTGTTGATGTTTTTGTTTGGCTGTGCACGAGTGGAGTTTCATCAGATGCTTGTTTTGCTGTATCATGTTGGGATTTTTCTTGTTTTGTTCATGAGGTGCATCTCACTGACTGGTTTGCAGATGTGACACCAACCTTGCATTAGGAAGGAGCCTCCTCTTGTTCATGAAGTGTTGTCCTTCCATAGTCAGTCCTAGTTACCTGTCTTCTCAGCATTTATCCCTGACCCCCAAACAGCCCTGACAGCACTTTTGTGGTTGTCCTGGGTGTGCATATGCAGAGTGGCAGCAGGGCTGCGTTGTGCAGAAGGCTGGACATAGTGGAACACTTTCGTTGAGATGGTCTTGCTAACTTTTTGTGTGGGCTGGCCTTGAACCACAATCCTCTCAATCTCCACCTCCTGAGTATCTGGAATTTCACTTTCATTTTTCTGAAGAATATTTTCTTACTGTAGGAGCAGAGCTTTCTCTTTCCATGCTGGGTCAGTTGTCCATTGTCTTTTTGGCGCTGTGGTTCTGTTAAGTGTCAGATTTGTGTCTGTCCTTACCTTGTGCCCATCTCAGGGACAGTGTGTTTGTGTTAAGGTGTGATGAGTCCATGAGATTTCTGTACAGTCTTCATCAGATGAGATAGCCCCCTTTTTCCCAAATGTACATAAGACTTGTTCTTGTTTTTCTTCTAGCATTTCAATGATGGTGTGCCTGTTCACACATATCCTTACTTTTCTTTATGTTTTTCGTGACTTTCTGGGATTGAGGTGGTATCTGGAACATTCTTGGCTGTCATCTCTTCAGATTTTATCTGTGCTCCTTTCCTGACCTGGTCACCTCTACTTAGCTGTGAAGAGGGACTGTTGGAGGGAAGACATTGCCGTGCTACCTGTACCTGTTCCCTGGGCTGTTGGCACTTAGAGAGAACTCTGCCAGGTGTCCATGGTTCTGGCCCCATGGCACTGTCTAGTGACAACAGTTTTATGGAGTGTGTTACCTGCCATTGCTCTGGTTGGCCTTGTTTGTTTTCAGTTGTTGGTTTAGGTTTTGGTCCCTGTGACTCTGTCCTAGATTGCTGTGAGGTGCTGGCTCTTGGGGCTGTCCCAGCCCTGGCCTTCATGTCCATCCCCAGAGGTGCTGCCCCTCCCTGAGGAAGCCGATTACTGCTTTTCCTCCACCTCTTTATTTTATCTCTTTCCCTAGCCCACTGCTGTGCATGAGATGTCTACCCAAGTGAGGTGCCTCTTGCAATGCTTGTAGGACCCTGTCGGGATGTACCAGTGACCAGGAGAGCCCCTGCCCTGGGTGGACAGCACCCCTTTCATGAGCTCTGTGATTGCAGCTTTAAGCCAGTCTCACTTCGAGTGCTCCTTTCTTAATCCCTTCCCCAGAGCTGCCTCTAATGTCCTTGCCTGGGTCAGGCGCCCACTGCCACCCTGAGCCATAGCCTCCTGTTCTTTCCTTGAGTGCCCAGAGCAAGCCCTGGACTCATTCTTTTTTCTTTGTTTTTGGTGGTACTGGGGTTTGAACTCAGGGTCTCTACTACTTGAACCATGCCCTTAACCCTTTTTTGTTTTAGTAATTTTTTAGTCAGGGTTTCTTATTTTTGCCTGGGGCTAGCTAGCCTCAGACCATGATCCTCCTACCTATGACCTTCGGTGTAGCTGGGTGACAGGTGTGCACTACCATGTCTACCTTGGTGGTTGGTTGAGATGGGGATCTTGCTAACTTTTTGCCTGGGCTGGTCTTGAACCTTGATCCTTCCAATTTCCATGTTTTGAGTAGCTGGGATTATAGGTATAGGCCACAGCACCTAGCCTGGACCTATTCTTTACTCTGAACAGCATGCGACTAGGAAGTGGTGATCTAGGTTGCAGTGTGTGGAGAGTGGATACCCTCCCTGATGGGAGTAGCTGAGATGACCATCCCAGCTCTCCTGGCATAGGCGGGAGCCAGTGCCCACCACTTGACCCTCGCCCTCTTCCTGCACAGTCTATGAGAATGAAGACCAGCTGCTCTGGGTCCCCAACATCCTCCCAGAGAGGGAGGTAGAGGAGTTCCTGTACAGGGCAGTGAAGCGGAGATGGCATGAGATGGCTGGCTCTCAGCTCCCAGAGGGTGAGACCGTAAAAGACAGTGAGCAGGTATGGACCACTGTGCTGGGCAGGGCTGCAGGTGCAGTGCCCATGCAGATGGCTTGACTGATGTCACCTGGAAACAGTGAGGGACTGGTCAGGCTTGTGGGGCTGTGCCAGATTGAGAGGATACAGCAGCCCAGGATGGACACTCAGCAGGGAGGGGAGTAGATGCCCCCGTGGTTCCCAAGAGGGTTGTGCAGGTGCTCCTGTTGCCCTGGGAGGTGGTGCAGTTGCCCTGTTGTTGGACTCTGGTGGACAGGTGGGAACAGTGAACTGTTCTTTTCTCAGGCACTGTATGAGTTGGTGAAATGTAATTTCAATGTGGAGGAGGCCCTGCGAAGGCTGAGGTTCAATGTGAAGGTGATTCGAGGTGAGCCACAGTCCCGGGCTCCCCTCACTGTCCCCTGGTGCCCACTGGGTCCGCTGACCAACACGCTCCGTTTGCAGACGGGCTCTGTGCCTGGAGTGAGGAGGAGCGCAGGAACTTCGAGCACGGCTTCCGTGTTCACGGGAAGAACTTCCACCTGATACAGGCCAACAAGGTAAGGGTGCACAGAGGGGCTCAGGCTGGTAACTCCATGAGAGGACTGGGCTCGCCACCTCTGCCTCCCTGTGTGCTCATCAGTGTCTCACTCTGGTTTCCTTGGCTATCTTCACTGGGTCCCTTTCCCGTCCTCAAAGAACAAGGTTGACCAGTTTTGGGAACTGATCTGCTGAAAGGTGAACTCTTGTAGTTGTGCCTGGCTCACATTTTACCCTATGATCATGGGCATTTTCCCTGTCACTTTTGTGTCTTCAGAGTAGAGTCTGTTGGCTTAGTGCCTAATGGTGTGGGGATAAGGACAAGGATACTGGTTCTTCTGTCCTTTCCTAGATGGGCGTCCTCTGGGAGTCTCTGCTTATCCTACAGCAGTGCCCCTGGCCCTTTGACTTCTTGGGTGATAATTTCCAAGTCAGCCCTTGGCAGTGCTGGCCCTCTGGCTGTAGTTGTCTGTGCCTCTCCCTAGTCTCTGCTGGTTGTTGGATCCTTTTAGGGCTGGCAGGCCTGGCTCCTATGCCAGCTTTGTGTCCTAGAGACATGATCACATAGGGCCTTGCTGCCCTTTTCTGTGGGTTGTGGTGAGGAGATGATGCCTGGAGCTGGCACAGGACAGGATTGAAGTTGGGGTGATTGTATTGGTGCTGGCCAGCGGCAGCACTTGACCCTCCTGTCAGACATGGGCCTGAGGCTCTCTGAACTGCATAGCCTCTTGGTGTGTTTGCTGCTCTAAGCAGGACTCTTTATTTATTTATTTATTTTTCATTTTTCTTTCATTATTCATATGTGCATACAAGGCTTGGGTCATTTCTCCCCCCTGCCCCCACCCCCTCCCTTACCACCCACTCCGCCCCCTCCCTCTCCCCCCCCCCCAGTACCCAGCAGAAACTATTTTGCCGTTATTTCTAATTTTGTTGTAGAGAGAGTATAAGCAATAAAAGGAAGGAACAAGGGTTTTTGCTGGTTGAGATAAGGATAGCTATACAGGGCATTGACTCACATTGATTTCCTGTGTGTGGGTGTTACCTTCTAGGTTAATTCTTTTTGATCTAACCTTTTCTCTAGTACCTATTCCCCTTTTCCTATTGGCCTCAGTTGCTTTAAGGTATCTGCTTTAGTTTCTCTGTGTTAAGGGCAACAAATACTAGCTAGTTTTTTAGGTGTCTTACCTATCCTCATCCCTTCCTTGTGTGCTCTCGCTTTTATCATGTGCTCATAGTCTAATCCCCTTGTTGTGTTTGCCCTTGATCTAATGTCCACATATGAGGGAGAACATACGATTTTTGGTCTTTTGGGCCAGGCTAACCTCACTCAGAATGATGTTCTCCAATTCCATCCATTTACCAGCGAATGATAACATTTTGTTCTTCTTCATGGCTGCATAAAATTCCATTGTGTATAGATACCACATTTTCTTAATCCATTCTTCAGTGGTGGGGCATCTTGGCTGTTTCCATAACTTGGCTATTGTGAATAATGCTGCAATAAACATGGGTGTGCAGGTGCCTCTGGAGTAACAGTCTTTTGGGTATATCCCCAAGAGTGGTATTGCTGGATCAAATGGTAGATCGATGTAAGCAGGACTCTTTAGATGAAAGGTTCCTGGTGGTTGTGCACTTCTCTGTTCACGTGTTGTCTAGGATGCAGTGAGGAGCAAATGGCCCCCAAAGAACCACCTAGCCCTTGGAAAGAGCCACCAGAGAGGCTGCCTGCATCACCCTGGCAGGACAGAGGTCCTGGAGGGTCAGTGCTGAGCCTCTTGTGAGGTGCCACATGTCAGCACTGTGCTGATCTAGAGTAGGCATGTGAGTCAGAGGCCATCTGCAGTTCTAGCTGCAGTACAGCCTAGAGTGTCTGAGATGAGCCATGGGGTGTGCATCTGCCTGACAGACAAACCAGTGGCCGAATATGAGCCTGTGTGTGTGTTGTGCTGTCGCTGCCTCCTGTGTACATCCTTAGCTTTCTCTTGCCATTTCATAAGTATGATTTTGAGTACACTCAGGTGATTTTCTCAAATCAGTGTTTGAGTGACACTAGGTGTTCAGGGTCCCTTGGCTTACATGTTGTTTTTTCTGGCTGGGGGCTCTGTCCATGATGATCGTGAAGTCAGGGCTTGCCATTACTACCCCATGCTTGGACCCATGAAGAGCAGGTTGAGGTGGATGCCATCTGTTCCTGGGAGTTCAGTTCTGGGGTGCAGGAGGTGGATGCTGGAAAGGGACCCTGGATTATTTGTGGAATTGGTATCACAGAGGAAAAGAGGGGCCCCTGGAGAGGGGGCGGATAAAGAAGAATGATGGAGGGGGTGAATTCAACTACGATATATTGTAAGAACTTTTGTATATGTCACAATGCACTCCCAGCACAACAATGATATGATAATGGGGGGTAAAAAAAAAGAAGGGTTCCTGGCTAGGCAGCTGGGGCCCACAATGGGGTCTTGGGGTAGGAAGTGATGCCTAAGACCTGCAGTAAGGAGGAGGATTAGGAGTATGGGGCTGCAAGTGATCCTGGGCACTGGGGGTTCCAGCTGTATGAGTGGATGGGTGCTGAGCCCATCCATGTAACCCATGACTGTCCATGGAGCTGAGAGGATGCCTGCCCCTCCCCACAGGTACGCACACGGTCGGTGGGGGAGTGCGTGGAATACTACTACCTGTGGAAGAAATCTGAGCGCTATGACTACTTTGCCCAGCAGACAAGGCTGGGCCGGAGGAAGTTTGTCTCGTCTGGAACCACGTGCGTGCATGCTCTCCTCAGCAGTAATGTTGGTAGTGGCTGGGGTGGGTGTGGTGGGGCACCTGGGCGGCCCCTTTAGGGTGAAGGCACCTGTCCTCCTTGCTTTCTGCCCCTCACAGCTCTTTCTCCACAGAGACACTGACCAAGACCTGGATGGCCTTGACCCTGATGGCACCACCCGCACCCGCCCTGATCAGGAACCCCTGGCAGGGGTGCACACCGGTGAGTGCAGAAGGCAATGGCTAGGGACTGGGAGAGGCCGGGCTCTATGCTTGCCCTGGGTCAGTCCCTGCAATGAGCAGTGGACATCTCGGTGGTCGAGAGCTGGTCTAGAATGCCGCTGAGCCCATGAGTTGTGTTGGTAGACATGGGTCATGCCTGTCATTAGTCTGCCCCAGGTGGGGCTTAGCCCTTAACAGGCCACATGGGAGGACAGGAGTGTTTTCAGCCTTCCTCAGTGTCTGTCCTGGGCCCAGGTTCACAAGGGAGCCAGACAGTGCCTCAGACAGATCCTTTGAAAAGCTTTTGATGGTGGCTCACCCGAGGGATGGTGAGCAAGGATCCTTTGCTTCTTGGGTCTGTTTGTTCGGTTGAGTTGGTTGAGACATCTTGTTTCCAGAGTCTGGCTGGTTGCATGGTTTGTCTAGAAGGGCATCCATGTCTGCCTGGTTCCTAAAATTTTGTGCTGTACCCTTGTAGCACATGTTAGACAGAAGTTCCACAAAATCCCATATTCACCTTACTCAATAGAGTCTTGGGTTCTGAAGAGTCTTCTGAATCCGTTGTGTCATGTGGTTTTGAAAGTAGAGGGTGTGACCCACTCACTTAATCTTACAGCTTTCTTGGACTGGGTTTTTCTCCTGGTCCGCAGAGTCCACTGTGGCTGGCCTCTTGTGTCTGTGTTTTACATGTTTGTGTGGAAGCATTTTTCCAGGAGGCCAGGCAGGGACCCTGTACAAGTGAGAGCTGAGGCAGGAACAGCACGTGGGCTCTTGGGACCCATGCAGGGCTGTGGCGTCTGCTGTCCCTGCTTGGACTGGTCTCTACTTGTGTTCTCCACAGAGCCGCTGAGTGTGGATAACATGGCCAGTGGTCTTGGTCAGCCTGGAGTGGGCTCTGATGGTCTCCCATCCTTGGAGTCAGGGCTCTGCCCCTTCCAACAGCTGGATGAGCCCCCCACTGTGCCCCTGCCCCAGCAGCCCCCTGCCCTGACTGACCCAGCTGAGTATACATCAGCCCCAGCTACTTCGCAACCGAATGCCAGCCCAAGGCTTGCTGTGGACTTCGCCCTGCCTGAGGAACTGCCGCTTATGTCCAGCCACGTGGATCTGAGTGGGGACCCTGAGGAGCCTGTGGCCCCAGCACAGGTGGCCTTGTCGGTCACTGAGTTTGGACTCATTGGCATTGGGGATGTGAATCCCTTCCTGGCTGGCCACCCGGTGTGCCCGGCCCCTCCGCTGCACTCAGAGCCCTTGTCACAGTGAGTGCCACCCTCCCTGTCATCCATCCCACTGAGATGCTGCCCGCAACAGGCCAGCAGGAGGGAGTGAGGCCAGCAGTTTGCCCCAAGGCCTGAGGTAGCCACCCTGTTGAGTGGCTGCAGCAGCTGCTTATTTAGTTTCATTCTCTACCATTAATTGCCTTTTTATTTTTTGACTAGGTAATACATTCATATGGTTCAAAATCCAAAAAGGTACAAATAGGGGCAGTGCCAGGCTCCCCTCCCTCCCCTGCCCCACCCACACCCCTTCCCAGGCATGCTGTGCTCGGCCTGCGGAGCTTTGTCCAGGCACTACAGAAATTTGGTTCTTTAGTTGGGGAGGCGAGGTTGGGAGCCTCATGAGAGACCCACATGCCCGAATCTGCTGAGCCTGCTGACCTCGTTCTCTTGGTTTCTCCTAGCTGCAATGTGATGACCTGTTGATCCCTGGCCACAGGCGGGTGTGGCGCTGCTGCCAGGCTTGCCTGTCAGTCTTCCTGACCCTCCCCTACACAGGCCTCAAGGGGCACCTTCTCTGCTTCAGAACACGACGGGACCCGGTGAAGTGGCTGGGTTGCTGCCCTTGCCCCTTGCACAGACTGGACCCAGGGCCATGCAGACCCCGGGTCTCAGTGCCCGGCATTACCACCCACCCCAGGCTGCCACCTCACTGTGGGATCCACTGGGCAGCCAGGTGCAGAGAGGACCTGTCCCTTGGGACGCAGGGCAGAGCCAGCCACTTAGCCCCTTTCAGCCAGCAGAGGCAAGGGCAGGTGGCACTGCCCCTTGGGGGACAGGCAGGACCCGTGCCCATACCAGCAGCCTCTGCCTGGGCACCTTCAGCAGGGCTTGATCTATTTCCCTACACTCGGTGGAGCTGGACAGCTGCTGCTCAGTGCTGGACTCCTGGGGCACAGAGCCATATACCTCGCTGCCTGGCCCACCCTGCCTTCTGCCATCTCCACTTCAGGAAAAGCCGCACTTTATGCCCCCATCTGCCTCCTGCCTCCCTCATCCTCCCCGACCCTGTGTGTAGGTCGGTTGGGCTGGGGCCTTCAGCAGCCCTGCGTGAGGGAGGAGATGATGATGGTGACTAACCCTTTCCTTTTTCCCCTGTACCTTGTACCAGGGCAGGGAGCTCCAGAAGTGCTGGCCATCACCTGTGACAGACACCAAGTCTGGCCTCCAGCCTGCCCATGGCCCTGTAGGTCTTATTTCTGTTAGAGGCATCCCAGCAAGATGGCTGGGGATCCTTGTCCTCTTTTTGGCCTCCCTCGTTTTATTTATGTTGGTGTTTACAAGTCAGAGTGGGGTCCTTGGGGCAGGCATCTCCTGCCCTGGTGTTGGCAGAGTGGTGCTGTGTTCGAGCCTCTGCAGCTGGACTCAACTGTCCCTCGCCCCACTGAGGACCACACTGTGAAGTGCACCTGCCTTTGCCCCTTTGCTGTTTTATTTATTAAACTTGGTTTGAAGCCCAGGGTGTCTTGTGCTAGATCTGGCGGTGTTGGGGAATTGATGCCATTCTTGTCCTGTCATGGAGGACTCTTGCCCCTTCACGGATCTGGGGCAGAGTCTAACTCCACCACAGAGATGTGCCTGGAGGCACATGACTGAGGTCGCTGAGGGTGGTCTTCACGGGAGAATGTGGAGGGAGAATGCAGTCACATGTTGATGGCGTACGGGGCCAGGTCCACCTCTGAAAATAGGTTCAGCTGAAACCTGAAGAACACTGGTTTCTTGCCAGGAGCTGGTGAAGCAGCAGGTGGAAGGGACAGAAGAGAAGAGGGCCCTGGAACTAGGGGGACAGAGCGGGGCATACTGCAAGGGGAGGCAGGGGTGTGGGGTGGGGAATAGGGGAACTGAAGGTGAGAGCCAAAGTTTGTTCTTACTGTGGAGGTCTGTATTTCTCATAGCTCTCCTAGGGGCTGCAGACAGTGCAGGCAGAAACAGAGCTGGCAGGCTGCCTCCTAGTAGGTGACCATGGCCTGGATGTGGGATTGAGGCAGAGGAAAGTTGAGTCTCAAGAGTTGGGGACCCAGTCCTTGCATGCTGATGGTGTTGTGGGATGGAGAGCAGTGCCAGGGGCTGGGGTGCCAGAGTCTGGTGGGTGCTCTCAGTGCACATTCTGTCAGAAATATCCAGCATGCATGCCTTGAACAGGAGGTCTTTGCCAGCCGTATTTGTGATTTCCATCTAGATTTACCTCTGGTTTTGAGTAATTTGACCAGGATGTGCCTGATGTATGTGTGTGTTTCAGAGATTAGCTTCTTCCATGCATGTTGAGGTAGCATGCTTTGAAGTTCCTTTTGTGTTTTCATGGCTTGATTGCTCCTTTGTGGAGTGAATACTCTATTGTCTGGACTGACACAGTTTATCACCCAATGGAATTTTTTTTTTTTTTTTTGAGATGTGTCTCATTGTGTAGCCCAGGCTGGTCTGGAACTCATGATTCTCCTGCCTCATTCTCAAGTGCTGAGATTACAGTTTCGTGCCACTGCCCTTAGCTGTCCATCACTCTGTGAAGGATGTGTTGGATGTCCATGTTTTGGAAGAAAGCTAGGAATAAAGCTGCTGTAAACATCCATGTGCAGACTTCTTTTTGTATGTACCTTCAGTTCATTTGGACAAAGACTTGGGACTCTGATACATCCTGGACTCACTTTCCACACTTGGTTCTCACCCTTTGTCAGATCTGGAGACTTACCCAGGCTCTTACATTTCTCATGCCCCTCGTGCATCTGCAGTTCCATGACTGGGCCCTGGGTTCTGCCTGGGCCTGGCCTGGGTGCTTCATTCCCTTCTCTCTGTTCCCATTGGGATAGTTTGGTTGGCCTTTCCCTTTTCCTGTAGTACAAACTAGCACATTCCATGGAGTCCTTAACTCACATATTGTTTTATTTTTGTATTCACAGTTGGTTTCTTTTAAAAAAAAATTCCTCTTAAAATTTACCATTTTGTCATCTTTCCCCATAGCTCTTATATTTCTTAAAAGTTATAATAGCTACTTAAAAACCTTTGCTATTCTATTATTTTGTATGTTGGGTTTTTTTTGTTGTTAGTATTTTTGTTTCTTTGGTACTGGTGTTTGAACTCAGGACCTTGTGCTTGCTAGGCAGACACTCTGATCCATGCCCTCAGCCCTTGTGGGTAGCTTGGATGACAACAAGCCTTGCCTGACTTGTTGGTTAAGATAGGGGTTTCACTAACGTTTTGCCTGGGCTGGTCTTGAATGGAGACTCTCCCAGTCTTCATCTCTTAAGTAGCTAAGATTATAAGTGTGAACCACTGTGCCCAGCCCTATCCATGTTTTGTTTTTATTTGTTTGATCTGGGGTTTGAACTCAGGACTTAATGGTTAAATGGGTATTATAATTGTATTTATTTTTGTAGTGCTGGGATGGAACCAAGGGCCTTGCTCATATAAGGCAAGGGCTCTACCACTGAACTACATCCCCAGTCCTTGTAAATTTGTTTGTTAGCTAACACTTAGACCTTAATTTTTGGTTTTGGAACTCAGGGCTTTGTGCACACTAGGTAGGTACTCTGCCACTTGAACAATGCCTCCAGTCTCATATTTTTTAAACAAGTCATCTGATGCTGGTTTGGATCATCTGAATGCCTTGTGTACTCTTCTGTGGCCAGGTACCCCCAGTATGCCTGCTCTGCATGGTGATCAGCCTTGTTTCCTGTCTTCTCGCTTTGAGAACATGGGTCTTGATGTGGTGGGGGTTGTGTTCCTGGACTGGCCAGGAATGTCAGTGGCCTCAGGAGTTGTGTGTTGCTGTATCCCTGTGCTGCTTTGCTGCTTCTCTTCCGCATTCTGTACTGAGCTCCCTTCCCTTTGGCTACAGAAGCTACAGGCTCTCAGTCCTTGTCTGTGATCCATCCCTGTGAGAGGCATGTATTCTGTGTGGTCCTGTAGTTAACTCCTTGGGAGAGATTTCTTGGGTTTCATGCTCACAATGAACTAGTATCTCACCAGGCAGAGGGTTTTCCGTTGTTTCCCTAAGTGGTAGAATGTGCTTCAGATGAGGGACAGCTGTAAGCAGAAGGAACAGCAGGAGCTAACAGTATGTGGGCAGGTAGGGGCAGCAACTCATCTGGGGCTGTGTGCTGCCCAATTGCAGGATAAGCCCTATGGCTGGGCCAGGGAGCAACCTCTCTCCTAGGTCAGGGGATTTGGAAATTTGGGGAGCCTTAGTGGGTTTGGGGCTGGAGTGGAGTTACACTTCAGGGACATGGTTTGGTTGGGACACCTGGAGTGGTGGGCTGGACTCTGGAGAGACCATTGCTAACCCTGGGTGTCATTTGCTGGCTGGCAGTGTTCAGTTCTTGTCAATGATGGCTTGTATTTCTGATTGTACACTTGACGGTATATGTGAAGAACAGATAGGGAGCAGAGCCCAGGATGTTGACCCCTCATTGTCTGTAGCTAGGGAAGGTGCCAGGCAGGGGGAAGTAGGGACTCTATATTGGGGGGGAGCCTGGGGACTGGTAGGAGGAACTGAGGACCTGGCAGGGGTGCCTGGAGACCCTTGGGAAGAACTGGGGACATGCAGGGGGGCTTGGAGGCCTGAAAAAGGAACTGGGACACTCCAAGTCTGTCGCTGTGACTCAGGCCAAGGCCTGCATGCATCAGGAGCCAGTCTCTATTGAACAGATTAATGTTCTAAGCTCTCTGAGATGCTTTTGAGTTTTTCGGGGGGGGATCTTCCCTTTCCAGTGGGGTGAAGGCCTTTGTGACCCCTGCACTTCAGCTTAATGTGGGACTGTGCACTGGACAGAGCAGATGGACACTGGCCTGTGAGCGGGGCTTCCCGAGGAAGCCTCTATGGAGGAATGAGAAAGTCATCCTGAGCTGAGGGTCCTGTGAAGGCCACTGCTCCAGAATCTTGACCTCCCTGGCCCAGGCTGTGTTGGACACTTGAGCCCTGGAGTATGACTGTCCAGAGCAGATCCCAGAGCCCAGGCAACTGTTTGCCTCTCCCTAGTGGTCCTTGTTTCCTTGCTTTGTAGCTGCTCTTCAGAGTTGCAGTGAGTTGCACGGCACCCAGTTAGATTCAATTACACACAGATAGTTTATGTAAGTGTATCCCATGAAGTATTTGTGCCATAATTACACTAAAAATGGTTTGATGCCCTGCTGGTGTTCACATTCAGCTGCGCATCTTGCATATGACTGGCTCAATCCAGCAGCCCGATTCCTGGCTGTTACCCAGGACATTGAGGTAGTGCACCCAGCATGCTGGGAATCCCTAGGTGTGTCCAAGGTCAGTACCATGTGTGGCTTTGCCTTTGTGTGCAGTGGCCTGGAAGTCAGTGTGGGTGAGTGGTGGCAGCTTGGGGCAGGCATGTCCCTGTGGAATTCCAGAACCACAGTCCACACCTTGCACAGGTGAGCAGTGCCTGTTGTGAGCACTGGGGCTGTGAACCAGTACTGTCACCAGAGGGGATAGGGTGATGGAGTCTCCAGAGGCACATCAGCCTCTGAGCCCAGAGGACTGCTCACTGCTGTTCTCCAGCTGGAGCCTGGCCCTTTGGGTACTGTGTGGACGTTGTCCTTAAATTCCACTGAGTCTGGTTTGTGGCAGGGATGGAAGCTGCTGGGGATGAGGAAGGATGAGTGGGAACTGAAGTTCCACTATCTTCATATAAAAGAAGCAAGTGGACCCCACTTCCTCCCTTGAGGACAGGCTGTTGTCCCCAGTGGCTGGTGCGTCCCCTGCTGCTGGCGCAGCTTGTCTGTGGCCCTGGGAGAGCCTGGAGCTGCAGTGTTCCAGTAACCCTTGTTCTCGATGCCTTGTTCATCTGTTCACACCCATCCAGAAAGCACCAACTAAGTGCCTCCTGGTGCCGTGGCTGGCTGGGTGATATACCTGTGCAGCTGGTGAGGTAGGGTGTAGCTGGCATGAGGCATGGGGTCAGGGTGTGAACAAGGTGGGTTCATCTAGAATAAGGCTCCAGGCCTAGAGGTTCACCATCCCTGGCTCAGGCTGCGATTTTGAACAGAAGGTGCTCTCGGGTTGGGAGGGCAGTGGTCACCAGCCCTCTTGACTTGTACCACCAACGCACATCCCACAAGCTCTCCAGGGCCTCCCAGACAGTTTTCTACTCAGGCAGCCTAGTGAGTTTGGCTCTGTGACAGCATTTCCTTGGTCTTCATGTGTCCGAGGTGGCAGGACCTGGCTGTCCCCAGTATGCAGCAGACAGGGCATACCCAGATGTCCTTCCACACTGCCCTCAATGTCAGACTCACTGATGGGGACCCTGACCTCGGCAAATTGCTTCATCTCTCCAGAGAAGTGAAGAGCCAAGGTGGCTGTCTGTATTTGCTTGGCACCTACTGTGTGTAGGCCCCTCTCTGCCACTTCACAGAGCAGTCATTTGGAAACAAACGTGGGGCCCATCAAATGGAGAGGAGGTGCCCAGAGGGAAGAGCTATTGTTGAGCCCTCAGCCCCAAGCCCAGGGCCGTAGAACTTGTTTCAGATGTGGGCAAGACTATGGGACCCACCAGTGTGCACAAGAGGAGGCCAGGCTCCCTTGGAGCCTTACTGGCCTTGGCATCCCTGTAGGGGTTGGCAGCTGAGCTGTAGGTCAGGTGTGAGAACCCTGGGGAGGAAGTTCTTTAAGGTGGGACTGACTGAGGAATCGATGTAGGAACCTTGACCCCAATCCTAATCCTAATCCTCATTTTTGCTGCCCCCACCAGGTTTTAATCCTGATCCTACCCAGGGATTTTAAGAACTGACCCAAATCCTGACTGAGTGGAAGGATGGGAGAAGGGTATACTCCAGCCTCACCCCTCCAAACTCATCCTTCTAGCCTCACCCTTTTCAGCTTCACCATTCCATGCAGCTTTACCTCCTCCACGTCACCCCTCTGTAGCTTCATCCCCTGTAGACTCACTCCTTTCTGAAGCCACACTGCCCTCCACAGTCTCATCCAATCCTTTAGCTTCACGCCCCCCAGCCTCACTACTAGCTCACTCCCCTCCAACCTTATCTCCCTTCAGCCTCAGCCCCTCTATCCTCACCTCCCTCCAGCCTCACTTCCATTCAGCTTCACCCCTCCGTGCCTCACCTCTCTAGCCTCACTCCTTCCTCCATCCACACACCTCCAGTCTCACCCCTCCCTGCAGCCTCACTGCTCCCTCCAGTCTCAACCTTCCTTTAGCCTCTTCTCCCTTCATCCTCACCCCTTCCACCCTTACTGCTCCTTCCAGTCTTACTCCTACCCTCACTACTCTTGAAGCCTCACTCCTCCCTTCATCCTCACTCCTTCCACCCTTACTGCTCCTTCCAGTCTCACTCCTTCTACCCTCACTACTCTTGAAGCCTCACTCCTCCTCTAGCCTCATCATCCTTGTAGCCTCAGCCCTTCCTGCAGCCTCACTCCTCTATCCTCATCCTCCATCCTTATAGCCTCAACCCTCCCTGCAGCCTCACTCCTCTTCTGGCCTCACTCCCCCATCCTCCCCCCTCCTGCTTCCTTTGCACAGTTTCCTCCCCCTGTCGGTGTCCTCCTTTTTGCTCTGTGACCCGCCCCCCCCCCAGGTCCTCTCCCTTGCCTGGCTCCCCCACCCAGCACAGTCTTTGTTCCATAAGGAACCTGTATTTCCTTTGCTTCAATATCATGCTGTACCTGTACAATGCTGCATATTCCCTCTAGATGTCCCTGAAGTTGGTTGGTACCACAGGTGGGCAGAGAGGCCAGGGTGCCATCCATTTATGCCAGGAGCTGGGGAGCACATCCCATGTATTATAGAGTAATCCTCGAAATCCTAATTCCATGCATTTGTGAATGAATGAATGAGAGAGCAAATGAATGATGGAGCTTGGATAGAGGCATCCTGTTCTGTGAGTGCCAGTGGGGAATCTCAGTGGGTAGAGCCCACTTCCAGGGTGGTGGACCCTGAAGCCTTTGCCTGTCACAACCTAGATCTTGACAGAGTCAGATGTGGATGCTGGATATGTAGTGGGTGGGTGGAAGGTTCCTGATGCTCCTCCCATGTGGTCTGCCTGGGACACCAGAGTTTCCATATGGGCCTTGTTTTTTATGGTGGGGGGCTGTATGTTGCAGGGGGATGATGGCTTTGCCTGCCTGCACAAGGACACCTCTTCCTGGGGGCAGGGACCTTCTCTCACCCCTACAGGGCAGCTGTGTACTGTCCCCCATCAAGCACCAGAGGGTGAGTTCCTGGGCTCTCCCAGGACCTCTCAGGAGGACCCCACCTAAGTGACTGGTGTCCATGCAGGAAGCAAGGTGGGGGATTTGGAGTTCCTATTCTTGACCTTGGGCCAGGGGCTGCCCCTCTCTGGACCTCCACTGACCTCAAGTGTCAAAGCCTGAGACTCATCCTGTCTTGGGATTGTTCAGGAGAAAGACTGATTGTGTTGGTGCATATGGCCTAGGTGGTCAAGGCTGGCAGACTCTGGAGCCTAGCAACCTGGGCTTGAAACTCAGCCCTGAAACTTCCACTGCAACCTCAAGGGAGGGGACTCACAGGTCATGGCTTGGTATCCAAGGCTTCCAAGATGGTTGCAGCCCCAAAGACCCAATGTGGGGGATGGAATACTGAGCTTTGGCAAAGTGTCCCTGGGGCCTCTGTTTCCTGGGTACCCTTGTCCCCGAGGCGCCCATGCCCAGCCCTCCCAGGATCTCTTATGGACTCTTCTACAGAATGGGGACAGCAGTGTGCTAAGGGGCACGCCCCTGAGTCCTTCCCCCGCCTAGACACTAGATGTTTCGATATGCCATGGAGCTCAGGGACGCCAGGATCACAAGCTTTAGGAGGGAAACCACACCTCTGCGACTGAGCCACACCTCCCCACCCTAAAGTACTTCCTGGTTTCGGATGTATAGGTGTATCCAGCTCTGAGTGCCCGCTGGGCTTCTTCTTCGTCTAGGAAAGCTGGGTTCGGCCGAAGGGACGCGCGCGAGTTCGGTGCTGCCCAGCCAGCTTTGGTTCAGCCCGGGACTCCCTAACTCCGCGCGTTCTCACCCTGCGGGGACTCTGCCTCCCCAGCCCTGGGGACACCAAGGCTGACCTCGATTCCGCATTCCCTGAGCGTCTAGTGGCTCCTCCCAGCTCTGAGACCCCTGTCCCCTCCACTTAGCAGGTCTCCCGCACACCCCGCCCCGCCCTTCCCGTGCGCCGAGGGGCGGGGCAGAGCGCGCCCCTCCCCCAGCCGCCCGCCCCGCCCCGCCCCTCCCCGTCCCTTCCCTGGGCTCCTGGCAGGCTCCGCAGCCATGTGACCCCGCGGGCGCTGGGACGTGACGGGACAGTTGGGACGGGCACCGGGGGTCGCGGGCTGGGCCCGGGCGGGGGCGACATGGAGCGGAGGTGGGTCTTCGTGCTGCTGGACGTGCTGTGCGTGTTGGTCGGTAAGAGCCGTGGGGACCCGGGTTCGGGGGACTCTCTCTACCAGGCAGACACGCCCCCTGCCCCACGACAGCCCGTGGGTGAGTGGGGGCTGCTGCGTCCTCTGAAGACTCCTGAAGGTGGCGACCCGGGACCGCCACTCCCCAGACCCTCCTCTGCGCTCCCTTCAAGTCGCGGCCCATGGCCATCACCCCTCATCCCAGCCGGTCTGTCATGAGGGGGTCCCTGGCGCCCGGGGAGAGCCCGCCCCGCTCGGCACAGGAAGTCGCCTGAGGGCTGCGGGGCGACGGTGACTCACGCGGGCGGAGCGGGCGCGGCACTCAGGACTTCGGTGCCTGGCCTTGTCCCCAGGAGGGTTGGCCCCGACCGACGCGCCGTGGGCAAGGTCCGGCGCCCTCGCCCTCCGCCCAGGAGGCGGAGAGAAAGGTCGCCAGGCCGAGGTGATGGGCCTGGATGTTTGGAGCCAAACCTGCCCAGCCGGTTTGAGGCCAGCAGGCGGTGGGGGGGAGGGAAGGCGGCGCATCCGAGGCCCCCCCCCCCCACCTTTCCGCCTCTCCCTGGCTGGGAACAAAGGCCAAGTGTTTGGGCTGAGCCCACTGGACAATGGCCCCAGAATTCTACCCCAGAGGCGGTGGTGTATTTATGTGGGGGGTTCACCTTTCTTCTGCCAACCTTGGGTTCTTTATTTAAATATTTATGTTGCACTAATTGTAAGCCAGGCACCAAAGTATATGCAAGTAATTACTTCCAAGCAGCCTGGGCCCAGAGAAGTTGAGCCACCTGGTGGAGGTCACCCAGCAGCAGCAAGACAGGGCAAGTTGATTGCATGTTGCTGCTGCATGCCAGGTGGTGGTGGCCCAGGCCGAAGTGTTTCCAGCCTAGAAGCCTGAGTTACAGAACAGTTCAGTCAGTACAAGTATTAGGTGCCAGGGAGAGGTGTGAGGCCTGGGACATTCTGGATGAAGGAGGCGCCTGGCTGTCCCCTGGGAATGCTTTCCAGATAGAGAGAAGGGCTTGGACTCCAGTGTTCTGACAGCCCAGCTCCATTTCCACTGAGGAGGAGTCTCCACTGTAAAGTGCATGTTGTTTATAGGGGGGAAAGGGGAGGACACACACCACAGCATGACCGGGCTGACTTAACTCCCCAGCCCGCCTTGACCCTGACAACTGAGCAGCCCTGAGGCCCCGCCCATTGTCCCAGTTCACTGGTGCACACCTGTCCTTCTGCTTGTGTTCTGCCCAGACAGACCATTGTCCCCTCCTTCATACACAGCTCTGAATGCCCTCTTCCTCTACAGGCTTCTCCTGTGTCTGGCTAAATCTTTGTCCCCTCCCAGTACCTTCCCTCATGGAGATTCTCCTAGGCTCCACAGACATCCCCTTCCCTTGGTCTCCTGGTATTGGAGACCCAGGAAGGCAGGAGTCATCTCCACTGCTTGCTGTGTTTGTCTCTGGAGCCTCCATTGTTTTGCTATGGAGCAGAGTGCTGCCCTCTGCCCGATCCTGGTAACTGGCTCCTGCCTCCTATCCACTTTGGCCTCAGAGGGCCCAGGCTTCCAGTGCTGGGATGCTTTCACAACTTGATTTCAATGTCACTGCCAAGTGTGTCTGTTCCTGAGCCCAGGGTGGGTCTGTTTTGGCTACTGCATGTCTGGCTCAGGTTCTGGTAAATAAAGAGCCACTTTCTCCACTGAAGACACCTCACTGCATGCTGCTGAGCTCTGAGGTCCTTCAATCCTGCCTTGTATCGACATGTCACCCCTGCCTTGCCAGGCTCTGCTCCAGGGCTGGCCCTGATACAGCAGGCCCCTCAGGGCTTATATGTACATGGGGAATCTTGTCATACCTCACATAGGTGGCTGTCATTCCACAGGGGATAGGAGCTATGCAGAGTGGATTTTCCTCCCTGTGATAGTGATACCAGGGAAGCCATCAAGGAGCTGCAGTGAGGTGGGAGGGAGGCAACACAGGAGCAGTGCATGTGCAAAGGCCCTGGGGCTGGTGCTGGTTGCATCTGCTCCAGGAGCAGAAAGGACGCCTGAGGGTGTGAATGAGGAAGACTGTGGAGGTGGGTGGCACTGTTCCATGGGCCCAGAAGGCATTGGGTTGATCTGGGTTGTTGGGATGCAGTGGCCTCCTAAGAAGCCACCAGAGCAGCTCCGGCAGGGAAGTGGCAGAGCAGTGGGTGCTTTGGCAGAAGGTGGGAGCAGTGAGCGTAGGTGTTCAGGTCCCGAAGTGCTGCTGGGAGAGCCACATGCCTACCTGGCTTCCCACAGCCTCTCTGCCCTTCGCCATCCTGACTCTGGTGAACACCCCATACAAGCGAGGATTCTACTGTGCAGATGACTCCATCCGGTACCCCTACCGTCCAGACACTATCACCCACGGGCTCATGGCTGGGGTGACTATCACAGCCACTGTCCTCCTTGTAAGGCGGGAAGGGCTTTGAAGGTGGGGGGCAAGGATGTGCCTGGAGAGAATAATGGAGATGGATGGGGGCTGGGGGGAATGGTGTGTGTGGGAGCCCCAGCTTTCCCCATGGGAGGACAGGCCAGGCCCTGGCCCTGTCCATTTTGGGTCTGCAGCTACTCCCTTGGCAGGTGTCAGCAGGTGAAGCCTACCTCGTCTACACAGACCGCCTCTACTCCCGCTCTGACTTCAACAACTATGTGGCTGCTGTCTACAAGGTGCTGGGGACCTTCATCTTCGGGGCAGCTGTGAGCCAGTCATTGACGGACCTGGCTAAGTACATGATTGGCCGTCTGCGTCCGAACTTCCTGGCTGTCTGTGACCCGGACTGGAGTCGGGTCAATTGCTCTGTCTATGTGCAGCTGGACAAAGTGTGTAGAGGGAGTACGGCCAATGTCACTGAGGCCAGGTGAGTGCCAGGCTCAAGCGAGACTCTCCAGTACAATAGGGAGAAAGCCCGGGTGACAGAGAAAGCTGGTGAGCAGAGCCAGCAGGAGGTGGCTAGGGGTCTGGGAGGTGGAGACGGAGGTCCCAGGGGTGGTGCATCTGGGAGGGGAGAGGCACAGCTGGGGCTTCCGGGCACAGGCTCTCTGCCCTGCCACCCTGGCTGTGGGTTTCTGGTAAGGAATCATCAGTTGGGGTTGTCAGCATTGAGCCTCTCTTTCTTGATGCCTTTGAGAACGTCATTGACTTTGACTGTTGGTTATGTGTCTGGTTCTCTCACGTCTTTTCTACTTGCAATTCCAGACTTCTTGGGTGTATAATTTGATGTTTTCCATGAACTTGGGAAAGCTTTTAGCACCATTTCTTCACATATGCTCTTTGCCCCGTCCCTCTCTCCTGGAGCCTGGCTGTGCATGCTAGGTGTAGCCAGTGTGATTGTGGCACCCTTGTTCCTCCTGATGGCATTTGGGTGCCCTAAGTTCACCTTACCTGTTTATACCTATTGGCTGTCAAGTCCTGTAGGGCTTTGTCACTTTGAATATTAGTTTTCACGTCTGGAATTACTTTTTGGCTACCTGTTAACCCCTTCCGACTTTGCAGATCTCTGGTGGGAGCTCTTTGTATCTCAGCCGTCCAGGCTTTTCAATGGCTGGTTTTAGTGTTTCCTTAAGAACAGCTTCTGTAGAATGGATCCCTCTCCCAGTGGCCACTTCCTTTTTCTTGTCTACCTGTCTCATAAATATTTCATTGTGTTTGTTGATGCTGTTTATGTAGCAGCTTTTCTTTTCTCTTTCTTCTCTTTTTGGCGGTATTGGGATTTAACTCAGGGCCTTGTGTTTGCTAGGCAGGTACTCTACCGCTTAGCCATACCTCCAGCCTGTTTTTGCTTTCGTTGTTTTTCTGGATAGGGTATCATGTTTTTGCCCAGGCTGATCTTAGTTTTTCCTATCTGTGCTTCCTGTGTAGCTGAAATGGTAGGCATGTGCCATCCATCAGGCCTGGCTCATTTGGTTGAAGATGGGTCTTGCTAACTTTAGGCCTGGGCTGATGTTGAACCATGGTCCTCGAGATTCTTCTGATCTTCACCTCCTGAGTAGCTGGAATTATAGGCAAGAGCTGTGCTTTACCACATAGTGGCTTTTCTGAGTGAATGTTGTGAAGTCTTTATTCCTACTCAAGTTAGTCATGAGGTTCTGCTGTTAGTGTGGTGGTCAGCCTGGGATCAGATGCAGATTTCTCCTTTTCTTGTTTCTTGGGTGCTGAGGATGTTGGAACCTGAGGCCTCAGCATGCTAGGCAAGTGCTGTACCACTGAGTCATAGCCCAGTGCTTAGGCACCTCCTTAAACTCTTGGGGCTGGAGAAAAACTCCTAGAGTTACAGAAGAACTCCTCTGCCCTGGCCTTGTCCCATCTGCAGAGCCTGTGGTCAGTTCATAGGAGGGTTTGGGGCTGCCTGGCTCCCCTAGGCCTCATCCTTCTGAGAAGAGGCCTCAGCTGCTCTTCATGGCTTCAGGTAGCAGTGACTAGTGTCTTTGCATTAGGTGACATGACAGCCAGTCCTGAGAGTCATCAGCCATCCCAGCAGTGACTGTGGCTCTCTGTGGTGTGGCTGTGCCAAGTGTGTGGACTGCTGGCCTCGTCTGCTTCAGGACAGAGACTGGAGGGCATGAATGAGAGGACAGTGTGGAGGTGGGCCACGTGGCTTGGTGGCACTGGGGCCTCTTGACTGAGTGCCCTGCCTGTTGTAAGCTTCCTTTTGATTTGCAGAGCTGCCCCTCTGCAGCCTGCTTGCTGCCGACAGAGCTCTTTGCTTTGCCTCTCTGCTGTCTCTGACATCCTTTGCTAAACCTGGGATTTATGCAGACAGAAAGCATGGAGCTGCCTCAGTTTCCACAGATGGGAAATAGTTGTGGGAGGACAGTGGATGCAGAAGGGGCATCAGCTACTTGGGTGATGAATGGTCTGCCTGGGTTCTAATGGGCCTGGGTGTTGGCTGTGAGCCCCAGTCTGACACTGTTCTGTTGCCACAGGACTTGGAAGGGAATAAGGGCAACCTCATCTTGCTGGGATAAGCTGTGTGTGAAATCCCCTTGTGGTGGACATGGGCTGGGAGGCAGCAGAGAGGCCAGGCCTGAGAGGTTTGGAGGACAGAGGTGCCAAGAGAGTCACCTGGTCTCTGAGGGCAGGCCAGACTCTGAAGTGCAGAGAGTTTGTCCCTGCTGTTGTTCCCCAGCTCCCGGACCCCGCTGAGCCCAGCTGCCCTCTCCTTTCCTAGGCTGTCTTTCTATTCAGGACACTCCTCCTTCGGGATGTACTGCATGATGTTCTTGGCGGTGAGTTTTTCTGCTGACTTGCTTGCTGTGGAGCCCCAGCCAGGTCACGCCCCTTCCCTGAGTCTCAATCTCCCTGGCTGTGCAGTGAGCGTGGTGTGAGAGGAGGTGGTGCTGGGTAGTGCTCACAGCTTGTTCATACAGATAGAAGCCTTGTGTCCCCATGCTGCTCCCCTGGCCTCAGAACTGTCACCTGTGCACTGGGTGGGACAGGGGTTGCTGGTAGTGCCTAGACTGACTGTGCTGCTCCCCACAGCTCTATGTGCAGGCGCGGCTCTGCTGGAAGTGGGCGCGGCTGCTACGGCCCACAGTTCAGTTCTTCTTGGTGGCCTTCGCCCTCTATGTGGGCTATACTCGTGTGTCTGACCACAAGCATCACTGGAGCGACGTGCTTGTCGGCCTCCTGCAGGGGGCACTGGTGGCCAGCCTCACTGTGAGTCTTGGATTCCCTCCCTCAGTGCACCCTGTCTAGAGGCCTGCAGGACCCTAGCCTACCCTAACCCTAACGCTCCCCCTGCACCCTATGCTGACTGCTCTGTGTCCCTGAGGACCTACCTCTCCTGTTCCAGGCCCATTTTTCTCAGTGCCCATCTTGGCCCCTCCCCTCTGTGTCACAGTCACCCCCACCCCGTACCCATTCTTCCCATTCTGCTCACTGCTCTGCCCGCTGATCTTAACCCGCTCCTCTTCCCCAGGTCCGCTATGTCTCCGACTTCTTCAAATCCCGGCCTCCCCAGCCCTGCCAGGGAGATGAGGAGCTGGAGCGCAAGCCCAGCCTGTCATTGACACTGACAGTTGGTGAGACCGAGGCCAACCACTACGGGTACCCAGCTTCCTCCTCCTGACCCATGATGCCAGGTGGCCAGCTGTGGGGCTGTCTGCTCTGGTCCCTGGTCTCTAGTCAGGCAGTGTGGGCCCTGGACAGGCCCCATGGTCCTGGTTGATGCAAGTGACTTCTGGCACCCTGCACTGGACCAGGAATGTGGAGGTTTCTGTCCAGTTCAGAGTGTTTGGTGTGACCTGTCTTGTAGCTCCTTCAGTGCCCCTCCTTTCGTGGGGTTTGGGAAAGCTCCCGGAGGGTGGATGGATGTTGCTTCTTTTGCAAGATGTGATGTGTGTATTTATAGGAAGACAGGGCACTATTGATGGTTCCAGAGCTCTGCTTTGCTCTGAGTGTCCCTCATTGCAGAGGGGGCTCCCTGTGGGGCATGTGGTCAACCACTCCCTAGAGGGCCTTGAACAGAAGGGCCAGCCAGTAATAATGGGCCCTGGGGCTGCCTGCCTGCTGGAAGTTGGCCTTCCCTGGGCTGAGAATGCAGGTGTGAGTGATGGCACCACCACTGTGCTCTGCACAGTTTTGCACTTGGGTCTGCCTTGGAGCCTGTGGTTAGCTAGAAAGACCACACAGGATTTGGGTCTGAACTCCTTCCGATTCCTCTTCTTTGTGCTTGCCAACCATCCAGATATCCTTGCCTGAGGCCTCTGAGTGCCTCCTCGCATGATGGGGACCTGCTCTTGGCCCTTCATGTGACAGGGATCTGTCCTCAGCTCTTCCTTACATGATAGGAACTGGCCCTCCGCTTCTCTTCACATGATGGGAATTCATACGATAGAGACCTGTCCTTGGCTTCTCTTCACATGATAGAGACCCTTGTCTCATAATGGGGAATTCTCCTCAGCTCTTCTTCACAGAGGACTGGCCCTCATAGTTGCCCATCAGCAATGCAACATATATGTGCAGACCCTAGGGTTCTAGGCCTTGTAGGAAGCCCCGGTCTATCCACTGTCCATGATCTTATGGGACTCACTAAAGCTGTTCCCTGTGGCACACACCCTGAGTCCTGATCGTCCTACCCACACAGACCCAAGCACCTGACCAGGCTTCTGAAGTGCGTCACTTTTTCAGAACTGTTAGGGGTTACCTTTTCAATGGGAGGGTGTCATAAATTTTTTTTTATCAAATATCTTTGTGATGGGTGATTATTTTTAATTTCTGCTGATGTTTACTGAAGCTGGAACCTGTTGTGTGTTTTTACCAAGCCTTAGCAGGGTGATGGTAGCATTTGGGGGCAGAGGTGCAGTCCAGATGCCCTGCACTGGGGCCAAGATGGAGTGACCTCCTAGCTCTCCATGACCTTCCCTGGGGGCTGGGGTTAATGGTAAACCAGACACTGCAGAGCGCCCAGGTGCTGAACATCAGGAAGTTGGCTTCCTGGACGGTGTCAGGCAGGTCTCTGGTGGGGAAAGCCCTGACAAAACTCCCTAGGGCCAGCGAGCTGGTCTATCAGGATTCTGGGAACTTATGGGGCTCATTGCATAGGAGGAAGAGTCCTGGCTCAGAATGTGGGCCTGTGTCTGGAAGGGGGAGTCTCCCTGCAGAGCCCTCAGGTCCTCAGATCAAGGAGCAGGTGAGGAAGGCAGGATGAGGGTGGCTCTCCAACACCTCCCTCTCCCAGCTGTGGTGCCTGGAAGGCCCTGGTTAGTCACTGGGACACCTGATGCCATCACCAGAGACACTCAAGAAGCTAGGAAGGGGATGATTGTCACTAGCATTCTCAAGCCCAACAAATCTCAGCTGGCTTCCTTCTGGACTCAGAAACTGAGTTTCTAACTATGAAAATAGTCTTCTTAAAATTTTCATAGACATTCTTCATCAAGGGCCTGGCTGTGAGCACCATGCAGCAAACATCCATTTCCCCCCACCTCCAAATCCTTCTGATGATTCATTAATCTCCAGTAAATAAAAGGCTGCTCAATGAGAAAATGGACTTACGTTGTTCAGAGGAGGGAAGAAAGTCTCATTTCTCGAACACAATGAGGAACTTACAGATCCCTGCTTGATGAAATTTTCGATGTGCTCCTAAACTTCTCTATCTATGCACTTGGACATTCTAATGCTGGCAAAGAACTCTTACCAGTTTAGAAATATCCTCTTCCCTACCATCCCCAGGTGATGTCTGATCACCTGGCCTTTCTTCAACAAGAACTGTAGGGCCACTGTAGCCAGAACCAGCCTCACCCCTGAGGTTCTTCCTTGGTCATTTCCTACCCATTGAAATCCCTCCACCCCACTGGCTGGAAAAATTCCTTCTGCTTTATTTGGAATTGAGCTTGATCTCTCCCCAACTTCAAGAGCCTATAACAATGGCCTTTTTACCTATCTTGATGGTCCTGAATAAAGTCCTTCTTCCCATGCTTTAAGTGTCTCTGGATAATTTTTTTCTCTAACACTGCAAGTGGAGGAACACCAAAGATTGCCAGGAGCTTGGAGAGACAACCAGTTTCTCCCCAGCTGGTTTCCTAAGGAGCAGGTCTCTGCTGATGTCTGACTTCAGAATTCCAGCTCCAAGATGGCAAAAGAATGAATTTCTGCTTAAACCACACAGTGTGCAGTAATACTAGAAAGTGCTTCCATGGTTGTCTTTGCACTAAAGATACCATTTGCTTCTCCCAACCCACCTCGCCAATAACATCAATATTTAGAGGACTGCTCTGAATTGGAGAAATGTGAACTTGCTCTAGGAATGGGTCAAGGGAAGTGGTCATAGCGCTTGGAGGGCTGAATTGAAAGAGCACAGAAGGTGGGGCTAAGATTAGGACAGGGGCAGGTATGAAGCTGGGAGAGGAACGGACTTGAGCACACCTCCCCTCTTCTGAGTCTGGCCTGTCTCATGAATTTTCTCAGGAGACCTAGAGTCCCATGGCTCCAAAGTGGGATGATGCCAACCGCCCAAAGAATGACCTAAATAAGTCCAGCCTGAATAAGAAAAGTGTATTAGTAGGGGTCACGTGTAGAGTAGTGGATGACTACAGAGGACTATATTGACTAGGCCTGGACTGTATCTCCCAAAGAACTATCACCTGGATTCTACCAAACCCAGAGGGTGCCAACTTTTGCCTACCAGGCTCCTATTTATGACTGAGTCTATAGCAGAAACCTGGACCTAGAGCGCCACCTACTGCCAAAATAGCAGGAGCAATTACAGGTTCTAGAGTCTGGGAGTTACATGCTTATGCATGTTCTGTCCTTGCTCTTCCCTGGGGCTTATCAGAGGGCTTGTTGTGCTGCAGTCTGGCATGCTAAACAATGAAATGGTGACCTGTTGCAAGATAAGAGCTACTCTGGTTGGGAGTTGGACCAGTCATACTACATCACACTTTGCTATCCTGTCTTGGGGATCTTCCAGTCTGGAGAGTCCTGTTCTCATCTCAGGAGTGGGCATCAGACCCAAGGCCACAGGCTGAGTCTTCTCCCCAGGCAGCAAGTTTCACGCCCAATATTTGGGGGGCATTTTCCTCTCCATACCTCTTCCTGCTCAGCTTTTTCTTCTAAGGGAGCCTCAGCACCTTCCAGTCTGCTGGGATGGAAGGGAGGCCTATTCCAGCCTGTTCAGGAATATAGGAGTAAGGGGCTGTAGCTTTTCTCCAGGCCAAAGGATGCCCCTCTACCCTCCCTGTGCTGTGCTGGGTCTTGACAGTACATGGATTTTAATAGGAAATGGCCACCACTTTTCTTCTTTTCCTATTCTTGAAAAGAGGAAGTGTTCATTTTTACATCTTCTCCGTATAAGGAAGGTAAGAATTTAGGATTCCCCTAGAGGAAAGGGGTGCATCCATGCCCCAAATGAACACACCCACACATGTGCACACTCACCCACAAACCACCATACCCTCGTGATCATCCCACACCAACACAGCCCCATGACACACCCATGCACACAAAATACACATGTACACACAAGCATACACAGCATGCACACATAGAACATATTCATACAGCACATGTGCACAAAATATGCATGCACATACATGTACACATGCAGATAAAATACAGAGCACATATGTACACACAGCACAGAACACACATGCGCACACAGAAAATATGCATATACACACACAGCACATAGTACACACGTATCCTTGTCTGGCTTTCTCTTCTGAGGTTACAGAATTCAGAGGAATCAAGTGAGGAGCCAGGAGAAACCAAGGGATGAGCATGACAGCAAAAAGAAAGAGAAGAGGCCTTGTTTCCCAGGATAACAGGGATTCCCTTCCCTGACCCAACTGCCACAAATCCTAGGGTCTGACGAGATGCTGGGGTCTAATGGCACTGAAATAAGAGAAATGAGACCAAGCCATATATATTATGAATGAGATGGGCAAGGTTTCTTCCTGGGGGGATAGGAGGGAGCTTCAGATCAAGCTGGCCAACTTCAGCTCATTCAAGTTCATGGGAGAAGCAGTGAACAGCAGGAGGATCAGGCTCAACAGAGCAGCAGCTTTTATTTTCACAGTGACCTGAAGTCGGGTAATTGTTCACTGGTCACAGGCAGTTTTGTTTTGATTTGTTTTTTTGCGGTCCTGGGGTTTGAACTCAGGGCCTTGCTTACTAGGCAGACACTCTACCACTTGAGCCACACCCCAAGTCTACAGGCACAGGTTCTAAAGATTTTCTTGTTGTGTGCAAACATCTTGGCTTTTTGCTTGGTGGGCTACCTGAGGTCAACGTTGCTCAGGGACTGATGAGATACTCTGGTTGCTGACCTCATCGCTTTGCATAAAGTCCTGGCCTCATGTTTTGGTTGCAGCTGTAGGGTAAGGCTGAGGGACTGAGGATGTTTGGCCTATTGACAAACCATGAGGGTTGGGTAGAGGAAACACAGCTCCTCCAACAGGCAATAGGCCAAGTTAACTCTGTATTAAAACCTTGAACAAAACACTCTTCCAATGATCAACTTGTCTACATGCCAACCTGAGCAGAGTCTGACTCAAAGATCGAGGCAGTGTGAGAGTCTGAGTTCAGTGCCCAGTTGACTGCCACCAAAACAAAACAAAACTAAACACAAAAACACTGTGTGCTGCACAAAGTACAGATTCAGTTTAATCAATTTGGAAAGGGCCACATAAGGGCTTCTACCCTTTTCTCCACTTGCCACAGTTGTCTATCATCTATTATATATCTGGCCAGGAGTATTTTTGTCAATATCATAGATCTACAATTTACTAATAATTTCTTAAAGTACACTATATTATTTTTCTGTTTTGTCTTTTCAAGAGTCAGGAAAGCTTTTGTTTGTTGTGATGACAGTATTCTTAATGTGAAGACACGATGAGGGGACATGTGTGCACGATGTATACTTTTGTCACACAGTTCATTGTAAGGCAGAGTATTTTGATTCTGATATTCTCAATTGTAAATTAAGCAGTAATTAGTCATTGTCTATTTGATTAGACAAATAAGGCATAGAACCTTTTCTTTTTTTGTAAATCTTTAGCTTCATGACTAGCTATATTGATAATAAAATTATTTATAAGTTCACCTAAATGTGGACATTGGAGAGTCTGGGCACCCAATAATCCCTTGTATTCCCTAAGAGGCAACTGTTTTCTCCCATGAAACACAGTTGTCACATCTAAACTAACTCAGGGACTGTGCTTCTGTTTCCTTCTCTATGTTCACCCTTCCTGCAGAGCAAGCTGACCTTCATTAGCCCTTTAAACTCTTCTGTTTTAGGAAAGCATCACGATGAACCATTGCAGAGGACCAAAATAAAGACAAGTATTCTTTGGAACAAGTGAAATAAGTAATCTAGTCACAATGAGTCAATTTGTCTTTGCAACATATTTTTACAGAGTCACTCCTTTGAGAATGTTCAGTTGTGAGTTGAAATGGAATCTGTAAAATGCAAATTTCTTCTCTAAAGTGACCAGTATTTTAGAGAGAGAAATCTTTAGTCATAGCATAACAAAAAAATAGCAATAAGTTTATACATTATTACTTTAACATGAATCATATAAAAGAGATCTTGAGTTATATTTAATAATTTGCATTATTCAATTTTTTCAGTACTGGGGATTGAATCAGGGCCTGCACTTGCTAGACAAGCACTTTACCACTTTAACCATGCCCCCCAGTTCTTCTGGTTTTCTTTTTCACGAAGGGTCGCATAATTTCATCTGGGCTGGCTTCAGATTATGATCCATCTAACTTTACTTTCTTAGTAGCTGGAATTACACCATTTCTGGCTTGTTTTTGAGATAGGGTCTCACTAACTTTTGCCAGAGTTGGTCTTGAACTCATGATCCTCCTACTTCTACCCCCAGTAGCTGGGATTTCAAGCATGTACAAACACATGCAACTGCATTAATTTTTGGGTCATAATTGCTCTGCTTAACAGTATCAATTACTGGCAACTGAAAAACCAAATCTTAAGGTTTATTTAGAATAGTTTCATATTTACACAGAAATTGTGAATAAAGCACGTATTCCCCATGTGGCTTCACCCTCTCCTCCGTCAGTATTCTCATGATCGACAGCAAAGTTCTTAATGTATTAAGTCATTTGTCATAATGTAGAAATATGCATATGCCATTGTTGACTAATGTCCATGTTCTCTTTGGATTCCCTTAGTTCTCCCTTTTCCTGTTTGAAGAGGCCATCCAGAATCTCACAGGATACTCGGTCATCGTGTCTCTTCAGGCAGTTCTTAGTGGTAATGGTTTCTCTGACTGTCATTCTGATGACCATGACTGGGTTACGGTGGATGTGTCAGATGTGTTGTGGGTTGACCCCCTTGGGATTTTCTTGTCCATACCCTAAGTGTGAAGAAGGGAGTCTTCAGAGAACTCAGCAGGGGAAGTGTTAGAAAGTAATTCAAAATGACCATTCTTTCCCCTGGACCTCCAAGATGTGTGTCCACTAATTTAATGTCCACACTGTGGCCTTAGTACTAACACAGTATTCATAAATACTATTCTGGCTTCAAATACTAATATACCAGTTACACTATCACCTATAATACCTACATAGTGGTCTCCTAATGCTAATGTAATTTGTACTACCTTAGTGTATTTGAGGGTACTGTGTGGCCTCTGATAAAATTTAATATCCATATTGGGACCCTAAATTATTGTAATTTCCACACTGGGTCTTTTAAACCTAATACTGATATCCACAATACTTTGTCCATGTAATAGCCTCTAACTGCTTTTATAATAAGAGGTAGAGAGCGGCCTTTACTACCTATGTAATAGCCACATAGTAGACTTGGAATATCAATAATTTTCACACAGTGGCTTTAATGCTAATGTAATATCCACACAGTACCCTCTCATCTAATATCCATACCGTGGACTCTAGTGACATTCAGATATTTCTTACATGGGCAGCATTCTCTCAGCTTTGGCTGAACTGTGTTTGGGCCTCTGCAATGAAGACTGAAGTCCGTTTCTCTGGCATGTTATTCCCATGGATGTGTTAAAAAGTAATTGACTCCTCAATAATTTCAAATTTTGAAGAAACCTGCAATACTGGCACAAAGTACTCTTTATCCTTTCACTCCCATGCCTCAGTAATTATTGATTTTCTGCATTTGCAAGACCACACAAAACACTGTGATGTATTTTGCCTAGAGCAGAAACATTCCCAGGTAACCACCAGCTATCCTCAAATCAGGACCAATGTGGTTTTTTCCATGGCAATCCAGTCTAGGCCACTTTCCACTTACTACCTCCTGCCCCTGGAAGAAAGGGTCTTTTTCCATGTAGATCTAGTTTCCTTTTTCTGGAATCCTTCTTGAGACTGTCTCTCATTTTCATGACCTTGACACACGTAAAGTGCACACACATTTTTTGTTTAGGCGCCAGTTTCCATTTCTTTGGGGTACAGATGTAGGGCTGGTAGTGTTGAGCATGTGGCAACTCTGTTCTTAACTTTCTGAGGAAACACTGAGTGATTTCACACATAGGCTGTACCATTTTGTATTGTCATAGTAGTGTTTAAGGATTCCAATTTCTCCACATCCTTATTGACACTTGTTAATTATTTAGATTACATCTGTTCTAGTAGGAGTGAAGAGGGGACTGTCACTATGGTTTTAATTTGCATTTTCATAATGGCTGAGAGGTCAAGCATCTTTTCATGTGTTTGTAGGCAAAGTATGTATTCAAGTAATTTTAACTGGGTTTGTTGTTTTTTGGCCTGTCATTATAAAAGTTTTCATATTTCACATATCAGACTCTTATCAGATATTTGAAGTGCAAATTTTCTTCCATTTTTGTGGACTGTCGGGACATAATAAGAAATACACGTTTGGTCTCTGCCCATTTCTGGCACTTAGCTCTTGAGCCTTGAATCTGTGAAGCGATGAGGTGACTCATCACTTGCGCTTGGGCTCCTGGATGGTCCAGGGTGGCTGGCTGTGGGGGAGCCCACCATGTGATCAGAGGTTGGAACTTTGAGCTCTCTCTACACTACTAGGGAGGGGAGGATTGATGGAAGTTGATCTGATCACCAGTGACCAATGATTTAATTCATGAATCCATCATGGAGACACCACAGTAACCTGGAAAGGACAGAGTTTGTAGATCTTCCAAATTGTTGACACTTGGAGGCGCTGGGAGGGTGGTGCTTGGGGAGGGAACAAAGCCTTACACCTTACCCCTTTGCCACTTCCCTTTTCCCATGTGTCAAAAATCCCTATCACCTGGTAAATGTATAGCTGAAGCAGATGCAAGAGAAAAGAAATCATAGAAGGAAAAGAACCCTTAATGAAATTTCACACTGGAGGGTTTAACAGAAGCTACTGCAGCCCTCAACAAGCTCCTGTAGAAGTTTGAAACAAGTTCTCAACACAAACAGGTTTGCATCAACTGTGAGGAAGGTTCATGGTGCAGTTTCTGCTAGGAAGCAAATCTGATTAAAAAAAAAACAAACAAGCAAACCACCATGCACATAGTTCTGCAAAGAGTGACACTTTCTCAAGAAAAGTCTGATACGCCCTTCAGGAGGGATTCCAGAAGAAAGTATTGGAATTCCCAGAAATGACATCTCCATGGTATTATTGACCCTGAAGACTTTTCCATTGAGACAGGTGGGGAGGTGGAAGACAGTTTTACTGATGATTCTGACTTTGTGTAAGCCTAGGCTAATGTATGTGTAGGTATCTTAAGAGTTTTTTTTTTTTTTTCCTCCTTTGAGACAGGGCCTTTCTGTATAATCCAAGCTGGTCTAAAACTCATAATTTTACTGCTTCAGCTTCCCAAGTGCTGGCTCTTTAGTTTTAAACAAAAGTTTAATTTTTTGTATAAAATAAAAAAAAACCAGGGAAAAGCATACAAAATAAGGATACATGGAAGTATTTTATAGTGGTACAAGATGTTAGTGTTTTAAGCTAAGTGGTATTACAAAAGTGAAAAAGGTTAACATTTTAAAGTTAAGAAGCAGAAAGTTTTATAAATGTAATTTCTTTTTGAAAATGTTAACTTTACAAATTTAAATTTCGTGTAATTTAAGTCCACAGCAGTAGAATAATATCCTAGACCTTGGCATTCATTAGCTAATCACTCACTGACTCAATTCACTCAGAATAACACTTAGGCCTGTGAGCTCCACACAAGGTAAGGGCCCTTACGTACCATTGCTTATCTTTCATACCATATCCTTACTGGTCCTTTTTTTTGCATTTGATACACAAATATGTATCATTCTGTTATCACTACCTGCACTACTCAGTACAATAACAGGGTGCAGAGGTTTGGAGTACAGAAGCAATATGCTATAACATATAGCCAGTTGTGTAGTAGGTGTCGGTATGAAGGCGTTAACACATTTCTCACATTCATAGGGATTTTCTTGAGTGTAAGTCCTTTCACATTCTCAAAAGAACTGGAAAAATTGAAGGCTTCATCACTTTTTTTTATTTATAGAAATTTCCTCCAAGAAGTTCTTGCATGCATTTGAAAAGAACTGAAAAATCTGAAAGCTTTTCCACACTGTTTACATTTACAGAGCTTTTCTCCAGTATGAGTTCTCTCCTGTCTTCGAAGGGAATTGGAAGATCTAACAGTGTTTCCACATTGCTTACCCTCACAGGATTTTCCCCAGTATGATTTCTTTCATGTATTGAAAGGAGCCTTGAAATCTGAAGGTTTTATGACATTGTTTACATTTATAGGGTTCCTCCCCCCACCCCCCTTCTGAGTTCTTTCCCGTCTTAGAAAAGAACTGGAAGAATTAACAGCTTTGTTACAAATGACTGATTGAAAATCAGTCATTTAAAAATCTTTTCACATTAGGAAACTAAAGAAAGAGCCTTACACTTAGTAAACTAGCAGGAATAGAACAACTAGAGAATGAAATTGCAAACAAGAAATCAATGGAGAAAACAACGATCTCAACAGCTGGTTCTTAAAAATGTCAACAAAGCTGATAAAACGACAGTCAAGACAAAAAAATGAGAGGACTGAAAATTACTGATTGGAATGCAAGAGGGACCACCTTCAGTACTATGGATATTAAGAGAACCACAAAGAAAGATTATGAACTAATCCATGATCACAAATTTTGTAACTTAGATTAAATGAACAGACGTAATAAGATAAAAAATATGAATAGGACTATATGTATGCAAAGAAAAGTGAGTCAATATCTAATAAATATCCAAGAAAGGATGGACAAGACCCGGCTGATTACACTGGTAAATTTCTCTATACATGAAAGAAAGAATTGACACCAACTCACTACAATGTCTTACAGGAAATAAAAGCAGAGTAATCACTTCGTAATTCATCCTATGAGACCAGCATTACCCTACTGTGAAAACTCGACAAAGACATTACAGAAAAGTACAGACAGACAGATGCAAAATCCTCAACAAATATTAGGCAATTGGATTTTAAAGAATATTGAAATGTATTAAAATGTATTTCCAAGGGAGAGCTTGTGCTTACATATGCTTATATTACCTGGTTGATCCTCAGCACCCAAACAAAAAAATGTAAGGCAAAACAAAACAAAAAACCCAGATAATATAATTTATTCCATCCACAAGCTAAATGGCAAAAATCATATAACCATACCATGAATTGAACTATATCACAAGAGTTGAAAGCCTCTGAGAGCGAGAACGGTTAAGAAAAATAACTGTCTTTACCCATAAATGTCACACTTGTCTAGGTAGAAAATCCCAAGAACCAACAAAAACTTCAGGGAACTATTGAGATGTTACAGCAAACTTGTAGAATATGAGATTGCTATACAAAAGTCCATCATTTCCTTCTATACCAGCAATGAAGAATGGGTATTAAATGAAAAACACAATCACTTTTGAAGCACCAAGAATAAAAGAGAGAAATTCTTATGTATAAATCTAAGACAAATCTTAGACAAAAGTCTAATGAAAAAAACCAAAGAGCCACATAAATGGACAGCTATTCCCTGATCATGGAGAGGAAACTTTGACATTGTTATGAGTTTTCAATTTGAACTATGGGTTCAACACTATTTCAATTTAAATCCCATCAAGTTATGTCTTCAACAACAGAGAAGTGATCCTAAAGGTTATAATGGAAAGGCACAAAAACCAGAATGGTCAAGCCCACTCTGAAAAGAAATAGTACACAAGACTGACAGGACCCGAAATTAAGAGTTACTATGAAAACTACAATAATGAGACAGTGTAGGATGTGGAAAAAAAATTAAGCAGATACAAACAGATCAGAATGGAAAACTCAGAAATGAACCCACCAAAATATAGTCAATTGATCTTTGACAAAGGAGCAAGGGAACCTCAACGATGAAAGTGTGGTCTTCTCAACAAATGCTAGTGGACCACTTTGGAATCTTTTTGCAAAACAATGAAATTAGACACCGACTTTACAACTTTCAGAATATTAACTCGAAATGGATCATAAACCTGAATTCAAAATGCTGAGTTTAGAACTTCTGGAAGACAACACAGAGAAACTAGACGACCTTGAGTTTGGCGACGAGGTTTCAGGTGCCACACCACCAGCATGACCTGTGAATGAGAACCTGATCAAGAGGATTTCGGTGGAATTAAAACCTGACCTCGCCGCACATTCTGGGGAGATGTGGAGGTTTGGACGCGGGGCTGCCCAGAGAGGGGCTGGCTGAGGCCCAGGTCGCCGCGCAGGGTCAGGAACTGGTCCGCAAGCTGCGGGCGGGACCGAACCGACAGCGAGCTGACAGTCGCCCGCATGGGAGCTGATGCGGGAGGCCACGTCTGCCGGAGCCGGTCCTGCCGGTTCCACGCAGCTCGTTCTCCTCGCCTCAGGACACCGGCCCTAACGCTCCCATTTCCCGACTTTCCCCGGGTTCTCCTTACTGTCTGTGGTCAGTGGAGGTCCCAGCACAGCAAAGGCTGAGCGCCAGTCTTCTTCATCCGCTGCTGAGCCAAGATCACAAGCACTGCCAGAGCCAGAAAGGAAGATGCAGTGCGTGGAGATCCCGCCTCTCTCCTCTCAACTGATGCTCCCTATTGGACAGTTATGCGGCTCCGCCCTGAAGCCTGATTGGCTAGTGATCCAGGTCCCACCCGCTACAACTTGAGTGACAGTGGACGTGACCCCTAGAGTGGTGACTAGAGCTGAAATGACAGGGAAAGAAAGCCACAGTACTTCCCAGCCAGGGCTTCGTCTCTAGGCAGACGTGGCACACCTTGAGGATAAGTGTGTTTAAAAAGAACTTGGTCCTGCCTTTCACAACGTGCACCACTGTCTTCTTTTACTCAGTGGGCACTTCCTGTCCTTTCTTCTGGGCACAGGGTTGCAAGTGGGAGCAATCGGTTTCATAATTAACGCAAACACAAATCTTTCATTTGCATAAGGGGCCTGCTGTGGTTGGTGCAGATATCCTTGCCACCTTCTGGCTATGTAAGCAGGCTGCTCCTGTCCCTTTGTGAGCGGCTGGGAGACACCCACCTGTGCTTCCTGCTCCTGGTGTTGCAAAATTCCCAGGAAAGACTTTCTCTTGAGTGGTCTTCCCTACTTTTGCTGAGAAGAGAACTGGTGGCAAGCGAAGTGGCAGCAGTGGCAGAAAGGAAGCAGCGCCAGCAGCAGGGCAACAATGGGAGCTGAGCGGCCCCAGTAGCAGTTGCCTCAGGCTGATCGCAGCTGAACATCCTGGGGAAACTGACAAGAGTGGGGGGAACTGTTGGGATCCCAGTGGAGAGACCTTTCCCGCCAAAAGTCCCAGCCTGGGACACAGAAGTGCTGAAACCTGAGGGCCTTGGGCTGAACTCCAAGGCCTATACCTTATGCTGCCATTTTAGCTGTCAGTGGCTAGGATCATTGCCTCTGCCTGCAAATACTCAGGGATTCTCATCCAAGTGATAAAAAGTTCTGAAAGTGATCATGGTGGTGGTTATGCAGATCTTGAATGTACTAAGAGATGCTGGATTTTACACTTGGAGAACTGTGTAGTATGTCAATTACCTCTCAATAAACTTGCCTGTTAAGAAATCCAATGGTGGATTGTAGATATTTTAATTATCCATTGTGCACATAAATACTACACAGGATGAGTATTTCTATGCTTTACAATATGCTTAAAATGAAATTAATCTAACACTTAAATAGTTTTAAGATAAGTATAATGGATTTTCTGTGAAACAGATACAAATTGATGCCTGGCAGTGTGGCTCTGTGGAGGAGCACTTGTGTAAGTAGCACATCAGTGTTTTCACAGAAACAGGAGATTTCTTCCATAAAAATAGGAGATTCTTTAGAGCCTAGAGTTGCTTTTCTCAAAAAGGAGGAAATGACATCTAAACTAGGGTTTCTGCTTTTGTCCTCATCTAGTAATGCATGTAATAAATAAGCTTCCACATTAATAAACAAGGGTAAATTCACTGCCCCAAAATAGAACCTGTGTTGTTAGGAGCAAGGGCTTTGACATCGTGGAAACCATCAACTCCAAGGAAAATATTAAAAATTTTTTCATTGGTTTTTGTTTTTTTTGTGTGTGGCTTTGCATTTACTAGGCAACTCTTTCCACATGAGCCACAACTGAGCCTAAAACCTTTCTATTTGGGTGAGGCCCTTTTGAGTACCATCATTCAACTTCTGCAGACCAGTGGAGCTGAATTAATCACATTACCTTATGCAATAAGTCAGAGGGCTACCACCACGTCCCAGGATGTGTATTATGTATGTACACATATGGCTTAAAATCCCCAATATTTCCCATGATGCATGCAGTTGGCTTTCAAACATATACACAGGAAATACATGCACAGAATATTTAAAAAATACTAAAGAAAATACCTCAGAATGCCTTTTCTATAGTTCCATTTCCATCTCCTTTTCTTTGTAAAGGTGATTTGACAGACTTATCTTGAAGTGTTCTGGCTTCCTGTAGTTGTGCCAATTGCCTCTGAAGTTCATTTAGATTCTCTGAAGCCTAGAGATACATTTCATTAAATTTTGGACTCATTTATTTGCAAGGGTACAAATCTAAAATTTTAATTAATGACAGAATCTTAAAAAACAGAAACTGTGAAAACGAAGTGCAAACTAAAGCACAAAGTCCTTATTTTGGACTTGAATTGAAGGCCTCGTTCTTGGTAGGCAAGTGCTGTACCACTTGAGCCATGCCTTCAACATTTTTCTTTGAATTATTTTCAGATAACATCTCATCCTTTCTTGTGTGGGCTGGCCTTAGACAATGGTCCTCTTACTATGTCTCCTGAATAGCTAAGATTACAGGCAAGAAACACCACATCTGGGTTATTTATTATATCATTTATTCCATATGTATAATTCAAATTTTAACTTTCTAAATGATAGCTACATTTTTCAATGAGCAAAAATAGTATTGAAGAATTTAGGCAGAAATAATGTTGCATAATGCATGTTTTTATAAAACTTTTAACTATTTTTATTATAGGTTAGCTATCAAAGCTAGTTAGGCTATATTTGAACATTAAAAATGGCTAAATTAAATGTTAAACTCAGTTTGCCTTCCATTCCTTTATTCACAAAACATATACTAGTTGAATTTTGTGGCTCATGCTTATAATCCCAGCCGTTCAGGGGACAGACTTTGGGAGGAATGTAGTTCAAGACCAGCCAAGGCAAAAATTTAGTGAGAGCCCATCTTAATCATCAACCAAGCATTTTGGCCTGTGCCTGAGGTCCCAGCTACAAGGTGGGCACAGGTAGGAGAATCGCAGTTTTAGGCCAGCTCCTAACCAAAACACAAGACCTTATCCATAAAGAAAACAAAGGCAAAAAAGGGCTGGGCTGTGGCTCAAGTGATGGAAAGCATCTCTAGCAAGTGCAAGGCCCCAACTTCAAACCACAGTATTGCAAAAATAAAAATAGAAAACATAGACTGTGCATGTTAGAGAACAAGATTTATAGTGATTTTAGCTATAAAAGTCATCATTTATTTTTCAGGTAAGATAACATTCTGTTGCAAATCTATATAAAACAATAATATGCCACATTATAATGTTTGGTTTAAATGGAATGGTGGTCCCATAAGATTATATGACCTAGTGATGTGGTACATGTGATAAGTGTGTGGAAGTTAATGTTTGTGATGTTTTCACAATGACAAAGTTGTGAAAAAATTGCCAAACAACACATTTCTCATACCCTATCTCTTCTGGAACATGGCCACGTATATAAAGTCTAAGGAATATTATAAGTAATGTAATTGAAAGAAATTTGGAAATATGAAGTCTTTACCAAAGATTAATTTACGCTGTTTTAACTCTGTTCTTGCAGCCTTTATTTCCATAGGACATATTCTAAGACTCATCTTGAGTCATTTCATTTCAGCCTCACTATATTGCTTTGCTTTTGCACTTAATGGTTCTGTAATCTTTTCACACATGTGATGAACATTTCTTCTCTTCATGGCTTCTCTTATGGAACATCTGGGAGGAAATATTTTTGTTTGAAAATGTAAAAGGTCATTGTGTGATCTGACTCTTCAGATGTTGGTTCTCATCCTAATATAATGTTTATATTACTCATGTTTTTAGTTTCACACTTCAAACTCTTCCAAAGGGCATACAAACTTTAAAGGGAACATGAAAGAACTTTCTGTTAATTGGTGGATTTTAGTTATTGGTAATTCTGGCAAATATTATGGACAAGGAACTTTGAAATTATTCACTAAAGAAACAAGGTTAATACTGTCTTTTTATACAGTCATAACCACTCCTTCATCAAACCAGAGAATTTAAAGTTAACTATCTTTACAAGTTCCTTTATACAAAAAGATTATAAATTTACTAGAAATAAAATTTTATGTGCATGAACTATTATTGGTATCCCTCAAAATGATTTGTAATGTAAGATGTACCTTTAGACATTTCCACAAAACACATATCTGGACTCAAGACTAGGGTAAGGAGTCTAATATCTGTTATCACACTTTTTATGTTCTTTTTGTAACACTTTTGCCTTATTTTGTTGATTGTTATCTATTTTATGGACAATTTTAAAATCCCATTTGGAGCTTGACAGGAACTAATTATTAATTCAATAGTAAAGAGTCCATGTTCTCTCAACAGATTTAAATTAATTTTATGCATACCTGGGAGACATTGAATAAACTAATAAGCAATAAACTAATAAATAACATTTTAATTCATGCATGTTGAATGAGAATAAAACCACTGGGCATATCAGGCTCAGAGGTAGAGGGCTGGCTAGCATGCGTGAGGCCCTGGATTTGACATCCAGCACCACTAATTTAAAAAGCTTTATAAATAAAAAAATAAATTTTTGATAAAAAGGCTATTTCTTACTCTGTTGGAAGACTTGTGGATGACCACAAATCTCCTTGAGAATATTTTAGAGGTATTGATGAAAGACCTTGTTAAGTTCTCACACTATGAGTTGCATGCAGCTCTCTTTGTCTGCTTTTTTGTTTGGGAGATTTCCTTGTGCCTAGCAAGCACTGTGTCACTGAGCTATATTCCCAGCCCTTGCAATTTTTACTGGAATGTGGCCACACTCAGTCATTTCTTGTTTGTAACAGATGTTGGACCACCATGGCAGAGATCTTATGGTCCAAACCCTTAAATATTTCTGATGTGGCCTTTTGAAGAAAAATTTTGCCAGTGACTAGTTTAGTATATCACCAATCCTGTGAAGAAATCTTAATAGGTTTTACCAATATATTTAAATACTGATAGGACATGGTTCCCATGTACAATCCCTTAACGATGAATTTGGGAGTCCAATATTTCAGCAGTCATGTATTTGGAATGAGAAACAAGTGGTAGTAATTTTCTTGGTCATGAGTAGAGTGCTAGGATAGCAGGTAGTTTTCTTTTAAATCTCACCAGAAGTTACAAGTATTCAAACAATTTTCATCACACTAGGTGCTTTAAATAGTTTTCAATAACAGAATAATCAGTATACTGTAGATCTAACCTCAGTTTAAGTGTTTGCCTACTACATTATTTTATGAATACAGTAATTTATCTATTTACTTACTGATGACTGTTTATACTATCTACAACTTCATGATAAAACAAAGCTATTTGTTTATATTACATATGTAATTAAATCATTGTGTGTTATATATAATTATGATAAATGTCCATAGCATGTATGTAGATGTGTGGACAAGTCAGGTTTTCCTGCCCCAGAAGGATGCAATCACATGAGTGATGGGGTTAGACTAAAAGAATTATGTATTTGAAATTTCAATACATGCTACTAAGTTACCCTTCAAAAAGTATTTACCGACAGTGCATGAAGAAGCCTTTTCATCACATTTGCCAGGCCTCATTATTATTTGTAATGTTTATTAATATAATTGGAAATGATGATATGTCATTATTTACTTACATTTTTTGATATCCATGCAAGGCTGCATATCTCTAGTAAAAGCATCAAATTAATGAGACATCAATATTAGACCAAATTATAATTTATTTCATAGGATGGTAGTGATTATCTACTGTTAAAAGATAGCTATGCTCTTACCGGCTGTGTTCTTCATTGTTATTTACAGGAGATTGCTGGATATGGGCTTCCCAATTCTGTCTTTGGGAAATCAGTCTCTTTTCAGCAGCAATGGCAGCATTAGCAGCGCCATCTTGTGGGATTTCTACCACTTCCTTTCCTTTACCTTTATGCTTCATTTTCTCTTTAATCTTCAACAAAAGTTTGATGCTAAGGGTAAAGATAGTTTTCAGTAAAAATAACTGTGTTGTTCTCATTGACTTTATCATTTAAACTAATTTAATTTTTTATGATTTTAGTTCATAACACATAGTTTGTCTTAGTTTAATTTTGTCATTACAGGTCACTGCAAATTTTGTGAATTCTGCTTAATTTCTGTTTAAGTGAAAGAAACAGCTTTTCAAAATTTCTAAACATTATTCTTCATTTTATGCCTTTATTTTCATTTCTTCTTTACTATACATCATTTTTACTCCATATGTGATAGCAGAAATAAAAACACACAAAGATGTCTTCTATCTTTACTACTGAATTTTACATTGAACAGTCAAATTTAGAGGAGGTGTGATAGTGTGGCAAGGAAACTTTCCCCTTTCTGCACAAAGTTATTTATTTCCCTTACTACCTTTTATAATCATTTTTCATTTGGATATTATGATATCAAAAAAGTGAAGATGCTCACTGAAATGTATGTCAACTGATTGTGTCTTAACATAAAAAGGTCCTTTCTGGAATGTAACATTTTCTTTCAGTAGGCAGGGGTGTGTTTTGGTGACACTGTTCTTTTCCTCAATATAAACACTGACGTCACCAAAAGACCAGAGGGAAGAATTAAATCTGTTTTGGCCTTACTGCATGATAATATGAAACCACAAAATTTGAGCCATGAGGAATGACATCATTCAACAAGAACACAACTTAGTGACATCATTGTTTTATTGTTCAAATTTCAACCACTCGACCTTAAAACACGTATTTGATCTGACCGTCGTTATCATGTAAGGAAGCTACACAAAGGGAGGCACAAGTAGTATTCCCTCCAGGAAGGATGTTCAGGGTCTTCACCTCAAGAGAAAGGCTCCCTACAGAGTACCAAACCCCTGCACAAAGTGATCCAAGATAAATATAAATGCTTTCTCCAAAGTAGCTGGCATTTTGGACCAAGGAGCAGGAGCTACACTCCATGCTGTGTCCAAGTGTGGCTCTACTCTTGAGGAAAGTTCTGAGGCTCCATTCTGCTTTTCACATTATTAACCTGCACAGGATTTTTAGGTCCTCACTTCTCAAAAATGGGGCTGAGAGAGAGAGAGAGAGAGAGAGAGAGAGAGCGAGCAACGTGCCCCCAGGTGAGGTAAAGATACCATGACCCCACATGGAACTGGGAGACATGTAGTCAACTGGACACCACATGAAAGATTTACATCTTTTACTTTGGCCTGACTGAGTGGTAATATGAAACCTCCCATTGGCAGCCACTCAGAATAATCACTGTTTTAGCAAATACAGGTGTCACTACTAGTTCATAGTTATTAATTTCAATTGCCTAGTTACAAAAACTCAAATGTCTTCTTAAGTTCCAACTTGTATGGTTATACAAACAAACGAACAGAGAATAGTCAGAATTTGTGGCCAGAATCCAATGGTAATATTAACTAGAAGCTATCAAAGATGCTAAGAATACCCTAAGTTTCATGCTGTTAAAATAATTTTAGATTAATTACTAATTATCTCATGTTGATTCTTTAGGGTAGTCTGAACAGTAATTTTGTTTGGCTCATGCTTCATTACTAAACATTTAAATGAAAGATTAAAATTTAAATATTGTACATACCAATGGCAAGCTATTTTTAGTGGCATTGTGTGTTTCTTGCCATCCCTCTTCTGTCACTTCTAAGTCTTGTTCTGTTGAGAAATTCATGACTTATTAAAATGAACTAATAAGTTTGATAAAATAGACTTTATACCAATATATAGAATCTGCTTATAAAAAGAAGCAATAAAATTTTTATATTTGTGTTCACAATTAAATATTTCAATTAGCCTTAATCTTTACCTGAATATTTCTACTTACTTATTTAGGAAATATTTCGAGTTATCCAAATTTTCAATATTTTACCTAAATAGGCACTACATGTCACTAGATTCAAGACATCTTACATAATCATTAAACAATAATATCAAACATCTTAAAAAACATCTCCTTATTCATCCACTTTACACAAATGAACTATCCATCTGAAACAAAATATTAAAGTCTCATAGAAATGGATAAATTCGTAGTGCACATCATTCTTCACCTCAAACTTGAGACTTTTAAATGACCAGGCACACATTTTCTTCTCCAAAATCACCACAACTTTTGATACTTGTTCTGTGAATACCCTGTTCCTTACATTTGAAATGTTTTCTTCCATTATTCTGGCAATTTTTCTTTTTTTAAAGACCCATCCCTCATGATGGCTTTCTTCCCTTAGATGAAGAGGTCTGACTTTCCTTGATTCTACCTTGGAACTTTATTGATTTTTGTACTGTATCTTTACCTCTGGAACTGGGCGTTATTTCTTTATATGTTTACCACTTTTGGTCCTAGAATGGAGGAGGCCATTCTTTGAATCATCTTTGTACAATAAGTATTTATTGGGATGAAGGCACATTACTAATGCTTGTATTTAGTTATAAGATGGTTGGACATTTATGTTTTGAAGAGTGGTTCATGTTGACATTTTTAATGGAGATAGTTGAGTCTAGATGTGAGGGGAAGGTGGATAGAAGCACATGTGAATTAATGGAGATAGATGATTTAGTGGAAGGAATCAGAGAGGTAGAAAGGGGTTCTCCAGAATTGAGGGAAGGTTTCTAGAAATTTAGGGTATAAAATTACCAGTGCCCAGTAGATAACATTTATTTATTTATTTTTAAATTTTTCCAACATGGCAGTCTATAATTTAATTAATTAATTAATTAATTTTTTATTGTGTATTAATTTATTCATATGTGTATACATTGTTTGTGACATCTTTCTCACCTGCCTCCAACCCCTTCCCTGTCCCCTGACCCCCTTGCTTCTAGGCAGAACCTGTTTTGCCCTCTTCTCCAATTTTGTTGAAGAGAAGACATAGCAGTAATAAGAAAGACATAGCATTTTTGCTAGCTTGAGATAAAGATAGCTATACAGAGAGATTCCTAGCACTGGTTCCATGCACATGTGTATTACAACCCAAATTGATTCATCTCTACCAGACCACTTCACTACTTCTTGGTCATCTTCCCATAGTGGCCTCTGTCAGTTTAAGATTACTATATTAGCTCCTCTACAGTGGGCACATCAAACACTTTAAAGTGTTAGGTTTCCTTCCCTTTCCCTATTCCTCCTGTATGCATTTTCCCCTTAGCGTGTGACCCATGTCCAATAATATTACTGCAATTGTTTTAAGTCTAAAGTCTGCATATGAGGGAGGACATACGATTTTTGGCCTTCTGAGCCTGGTTAACTTTGCTTAAGGTGATGCTCTCCAGTTACATCCATTTACTTGCAAATGACAAAATTTCATTCTTCTTTGTGGCTGAGTAAAATTCCATTGTGTATAAATACATTTTCTTAATCTGTTTGTCAGTAATGGGGCATCTTGTCTCTTTCCATAACTTGGCTACTGTGAACAGTGCTGCAATAAACATGGGTGTGCAGGTGCCTTTGGAATAACCTGTGTCGCATTCCTTTGGGTATGTCCCTAGGAGTGGGATTGCTGGATCATATGGCAGATCTATGCTTAGTTTTTAAAGAAGCCTCCATATTGTTTTCCAAAGTGGTTGTATGAACTTACATTCCCACCAACAGTGATGAGGGTTCCTTTCCCCTGCATCCTCGCCAACATTTGTTGTTGGTGGTGTTTATGATGATAGCTATTCTAATAGGGGTGAAGTGGAATCTTGCTGTGGTTTTGATTTGCATTTCCTTTATGGCCAGGGATGGTGAGCATTTTTTCATGTGATTTTTGGCCATTGGATTTCTTACTTTGAAAAAGTTCTGTTTAGTTCAGTTGCCCACTTCTTTATTAGTTCATTGATTTTGGGGGAAGTTTAGTTTTTTTGAGTTCCCTGTATATTCTGGTTATCAGTCCCTTGTCTGATGTATAGCCAGTGAATATTTTCTCCCACTCTGTGGGTGGTCTCTTCAGTTTAGAGACCATTTTGTTGTGCAGAAGCCTTTTAATTTCAGGTAGTCCCATTTGTCCATCCTTTCTCTTAGTTGCTGGGCTGCTGGAGTTGTATTGAGGAAGTCCTTGCCTATATCTATTGCTTCCAGAGTATTCCATGCTCTTTCCTATACTAACTTCAGAGTTTTGGGTCTGATATTAAGGTCCTTAATCCACTTTGAGTTGATACTAGTACAGGGTGATAAGACATGGATCTGGTTTCAGTTTTCTGTGGTCAGATAACCACTTTTCCCAGCAACATTTGTTGAACTGCTGTCTATTCTCCAGTGTATACTTTTGGTACCTTTGTCAAAAATAAGACGAGTATAACTATGTGGAATCTTATCTGGGCTCTGTATTCTGTTCCACTGATCTTCATACCTGTTTTTGTCCCAGTACCATGCTGTTTTTATTGCTATTACCCTGTAATATACTTTGATGTTGGGTATTGTGATACCTCCAGCATTGCTCTTTTGCTGAGTGTTGCCTTGGCTATTCACAGTATCTTGTGTTTCCAAATGAACTTTTGGGTAGATTTTTCAGTCTCTGTGATGAATAAGTAGAAAACACTTAAATGAATAAATGTGAAAATCTCAATCCATAGAGCATGGCACTCTTCTCAGTACTTGGCAAAACCTATCAATTGAGACGTACAATGAACTTCATAAATTTCTGGTGCTTGTGGCTGCTTTTTTCGTTCTTTTCTTATTGAGTATCATGCTATAGTGAAGTAAGTCACTTAGGTATTTTGTTTGGAATATCCTGGATCTTGCCTCTATCAAACTTACCACAAAGTATAGCTTCTGAAGAGCATGTTCAGGTTTGGGACTAATGAACAAATCACCCTCCTCCCTCCAAATAAGAAAAGGATGAATGAGAATGAGGAAAAAGAAACAAGAAAAGACACAGAGAACTCTTTCAAGGGGAGGTGACTTGGAGTTTAGAGCTTGCATTAACTGCTCTATCAGGTATTGGAAATTTTTCTATAAAATTAAATGTTAATTCTACAGGGAAAATAAAAACGTACACATATTATGTGACTTATGGTACCAGATCTAATTTCATGATTGATTCAGGGCATGGAATTAAGAGCTACATGAATGAGGAAAAACAGAAGATGCAGATAATCAATAGAATGATTGTTCAAAAAGAATATAACTGGAAATTCAATTTATGCTTATTTATGGTGCAGCATATAGGTGTGGTGTTTCATATGGCTCCAAACTTCTGGGCTCAAGCTTATGTGTTGTCTTCACATTCTTTGTAGATGAGATGACAGGCATGTGCCTTGGAGTACATTTAACATTGGAAAGATCTTAGATTTTCATAATGATTCTCTGGTAATCCCTGACATGTGTAGGAAATCCAAACTAGGGATGTTCCAGTACTAAGACATAGAACATAAAGGCAGAAACATCATAGTTCAAGCTATAACTATATAGCATAAATATAAATTTATTTTATTTTATTTTTTATTTTTGTACTGGGGATACATTGTGGCATTTCAAAAGTTCTTACAATATATCAAATATATCATACTTGAATTCACCCCCTCTATTATTCTCCTTTATTCTTCCTACCCCCATTCCTGGAGTAGTTTCAATAGTTATCATTTTCCATTTACATACATGTGTACATAGTATTTGTACTATATTCATCCTCCTACATCCTTTCCACACCCCTCCACTTTCCACCTATAATAACTCTGTTCCACCCTCCTGATCTGTGACTTTGTAGAAGAAAAATAAAATGATGTTTTTTGTTTGTTTAAGACAGTTATACAGGAAGTTTCCTTGTGACATTCCCATGTATAGATGTATTATAACCCAAATTGGTTCATCTCCTCTATTTTTCTCCTTTTTACCTTAATCCTCATTCTTATAGTGATTTCAATAGGCTTAAAAACATTCATTCTTGTACAGGAAGTATGTCAACCATATTCACCTTCTTAACGTCCTTTTTTTTTTACCCTCTCTCTCACATATGTGATTTCCCCTCAGTGTGACCTGTTTTTCATAATACTGCTGTATTTGTATTAGGTTTATATTTCACATATGAAAGAAAACACATGGCTTTTGGCCTTCTGAACCTGGCTAACTTCACTTAAGAGGATGTTCTTCAGTTCCAGTCATTTACCTGCAAATGACAAAATTTTATTCTTTGTGGCTGAATAAAATTCCAAAGTGTAAAAATACCACATTTTCTTAATCCATTCGTCAGTAGTGGGGCATCTTGGCTGTTTCCATAACTTAGCTATTGAGGCTAGTGCTGCAATAAGCATGGGTACTTTTATTGTAACCTAACTTACATTTCTTTGGGTACATCCCTAAGAGTGGTATTGTTGGATCATATGACAGTTCTATTCTTAGTTTTTTGAAGAACCTCCATACTGTTTTCCATAGTAGTTTTACTAATTTACATTCCTACCAGTAATGTATGAGGGTTTCTTTTTCCCTACTACCTCGCCAAAATTTGTTGTTGTGTTCTTGATGGTAGCTATTCTAACAGGAGTGAGGTGGAATCTTAATGTGGTTTTGATTTGCATTTCTTTTATGGCCAGGGATGGTGAGCTTTTCTTCATGTGCTTTTCTGGCCATTTGACTTCTTCCTTTGAAAAAATTCTGTTCAGTTCATTTGCCCATTTCTTCATTGAGTCATTGATTTTTTTGGAGGGTGGTTTAGTTTTTTGAGTTCCTTATATATTCTGGTTATTAATCCCTTGTCAGATGTATAGCTGGCAAAGATTTTCTACCATTCTGTGGGCAACCTCTTCAATTTGGTGACCATTTCTTTTGTTGTGAATAAGCTTTTTAATTTCATATAGTCCCCTTTGTTGCTGAACCATTTGAGTTCTATTTGGAAAGTCATTGCCTATGCTTATTAAGTCCAGTGTATTCACTGCTCTGTCCTGCACTAGCTTTAAAGTTTCAGGTTTTGTATTAAGGTCCTTAATATACAGGGTGAAAGGCATGGATCAAGTTTGAGTTTTCTGCATGCAGATACCAAGTTTTCCCAGCAACATTCATTGAAGAGGCAGTTTTTCTCCACTGTATATTTTTGGCTCCTTTGTCCAAAATCAGGGGAGTTTAGCTGTGTGGACTCATATCTGGGTCTTCTATTCTGTTCCACTAGTCTGCATGTCTGTTTTTATGCCAGTATCATGTCAAGCTTACACTTAAAAAACTTATTAAGTTTGGAAATATCAGATAATGGATTAATATCCAGAATGTACAAAGAGCTGAAAAACTTAAACAGCAAAAGAACAAATAATCCAGTTGCAAACTGAATCGAACAGACGGTTCTCAGAACAAGTATAAAATGTTTAATAAATGCATGAAGAAATGTCAGCATCCTTAGCCATGAAAGAAACAAATCAAAATGACACTGAGATTCTATCTCATGGTAGTTAGAATGACAAACATCAATAAAACAAATAATAATAATTGGTGGCCAGCATGTGGGGAAAAGGAACTCTGGTACTCTTGGTGGAAATGTAAATTAATGAATCCATACGGAAATTAGTACAATTTCCTACATTATGACTTTGCCATGCTACTCTTGGGGATATTTCCAAAGGAGTGTGTAAATCAACATACAAAAGAAATATCTGCATACTTGTGTTTATAGCAGCACTGTTCATAATAGCCAAACTGTGGAATCACCCTGGTGTTCATTAACTGATGAATGGATAAAGAAAATGTGGTACATACACACAATTGAATATTATCATGCACAAATAATAATGACATTATGTCATTTGCCAGAAAATGGATGGAATGGGATACCACGTTGAATGAGATAAGTCAAGTTTAAAAAGCCAAATAAAACGTTTTCACCATGTAGAGTCTAGATGTAAAATGATGCAGACAATAATGATAATAATAAAATATGATAATAATTAGCAGTAATAATAACAATGTGACTTGAGTGTAAAAGGGTGACTGCCTGAGGGTGGTCAAGGAGAGGGAAGGGGGAAAGGTAAGGGTATTGTGGTATGAAGGGGATGAAGTACATTACTTATATATGTAAGGTAGCAGAAAGCAACCCATCAAAAACTGTTTGAATGAAAGTAGTAGGATAGAGGGGCATTAAGGGGATATAACAGAGGTGGTGAACTTGTTCAAAGTACATTGTATGCAGCTAACGAATTCTCACAATGAATCCCTGATGTGATATTAATGTAGTTAAAAGAAAATACAACAAAATAGCTGTAAAACCATATAGCTGATGGAGTCTGATTTTTCCACATCCTTGCTAAAAATTGACATTTTCCCCATTTAAATTAAAACCATACTTGTAGATATGAAGATAATTCACATGAAGTACATAGCAGCTGTCTGATACTGAGTAGGAGCTCAGTTAAAATTAGCTATTTTATTCAGAAAACTCTCTTCAAACAGGGCAGTTGATGCAGAGAACTTACTCTAGCAAGACTCTTATCCTTCCAACCAGTTTCAGGTATGCAGGCATACCTTGTTTTACTATATTTCATTTTATTGTGCTTTGCAAATATTTCCTTTTTTGATAAATTTAAGCTTGTGATAACACTGTATGGAACAAATCTATCATGGCCATTTTCCAAACAGTAAAGATAAATCATTAGTATTTTTAAAAGTTTTAAAATAAAAGTTTTTACTCTTAAGGTATGTGCACTTTTTGGACATAATGCTATTGTATTACACTGAACTATAACTCATAATGGATCTCATTAGTGACACATTCAAATTAATCTATTGCTGAAACTTGACCACATGTTCAACTTACAACCTTTAATTTCTCTTATTCAATAGAATAAAATTCCATAGTACAATAGGTTAACACATCACATCCTTTTGATATATACATATCAGTCAAAATATGTATCTTTATGCTACAAATAAACACCCTGGGAAATGACTATTTGAAATGAAATGTATTTCTTAACTTGCACTTGTCCACTTGCTACGGTTTCTTCTCTTTGATCAGCTTCCACAGATAAATGAGCAACACCGTTCTTGGGAAAGTGATCAGAGATGCTCTGTTAACATTAGTGAAAGTAACAAGATTTGTAAAGTAGTTGTGATCACCTTTTTCTTAGATGTCTGAACTTTCTGTTTTAGAAGTAATTAGATTTGAAAGTAAGGGAAATGTGTTGAAAGCCAAAGCTTTTAAATGAAGAACCTCATGTATGTTCACTAGGTCAAGTCTACCTTTTGACATCAGGTGACCACTGACTATGAAAACCAACCATGGTCATACAGATGAAATTTATACAAAGATATAATCATAGCTGGGGTGGATTTCTCAGCAGTGAATTTAGTTCAGTGCATATAAATGAACATTGCAATCCCCACAATTTTAGGTGGCTATTGTAGCAAATATATATTTGAACAAACACTTGTGTCGAAACTTTCTATAATTCAGGATTAATCATCTAAAATACCTTCCAGTTTTAGCATGAAAATAAGATACTTAGCATGATGACAGCCTTCACAGTATTCCATGTTGATGATAAACAGAACACATAGAATCTGCTCCATAAGTTTCACAAGGGTTCAGAGACCTAAATACTATGACTGAAACTTTATCTGATAGGCAAATCGTAAAATAAAATAAAAAGTTGTGTGTAAATTTTTTAGTTAAGCACAAATAATACCATGGAAAATTTCCATACAGTATGCAACTCTTTCCCAAGTAGTAGAGAAATATAATAAAATAATAGATAGTTTTAGCAATAAGGGAAACAAAGAATATTTTTAAGTGTCTGACATGGAGCAGGGAGTTATATTTTCTTTTCTAGGCACTATAACAAAAGTGACGAGTGTGGTGATGGCTATCTCTTTTCTTGCTTCCTGGTCACTAGGTGACTTCTAGGGTAGAATGATGAGCAGAAGGGCCCTCTGTGAAGCCTATGGAGAATATTCCCATCCTAGATTTTCACTTGGTTGACAACCTCTCAACTTTAGTTGGATGCTGAATTATCATACTCTGGAAACTCTCCTTGGAATACAGAATTCCACTCCCACACCATCTCCATCCTAACTACAAAATTTGACATTCTTATCTATTCTAAATACCACTGTTTTCTTCATAGGAAGCAGTTCATGGTTTGCTGTTAGCTTGTTTTTCTCTCTGTCACTACAGCTTTAGCATGCATCCTGTTTATTGACTACTTAATTGACTATCACTAGTAGATATTCAAATCCAGAAAGTTATTCAATGTTAAAACACTTACAGCAAAATCAACAGGGGCCCATGCACCAATTACTCTTTGCCTATAGGATAGGCCTATTAACATTTGTCTCCAAATTAGTAATTTATATTAGGCCATTCATTTATGGATATGACTGTAGAAGGTCAACTCCTAATATAAACATATGAAATATAGCGACTAACAGTTTTCATTATATTTACTGATTTCTTTCATTGGAATTATGATAAGATAGATATATTTCTTCTACCATGACACCAAAGACCTCATCCATGAAGTTATCGTTCTCTGACTATGCATTGTGTACTGTCAGATAACCCTATTCTATCCTTCAACCTATACACTGAAAGCAAACTTGACACCACACACAAGCCATATACCCTTACTTTGTCACAAAGTACTCTGTGGTAATTTGGAACCACAAATGAGGAGACAAGCAGAATGACTACCCTTTAATGAGAATCCAGTGGCCATCACTGATAGGTGGTTGCTGATTTCCACCTCTTAGTACCTCTTAGAAATAATACTCAAATTTGGTCTTAACCTTTTCTCATGTAATGTGTTTATACAAAGAACAGCACAAACAACATTCAGAATATTGTGGCCACAAACCCAATGATCCTATTAGCTATAAACCACCAAACATTCTAGTATTGTCCTTAGTGTCTAAACAAGTTAATATAATTTAAAATTATATGCTACTTATGACCTATTGATTCTTTGGTATTATATAAAATGCAATTTCATTTGGCTTATGCTATATCATTAAACAAAATAAAAGAATATTAAAGGAGAAATTAAAATTTAAATATTACACATACTATTTGCTGGTTTTTATTGCTGACTTCACTCATTTCTTGCTCTTCATCTGTAGTCACTATTATGTATGGCTCTGAGGAGAAATCAATAGCTCTCATTAAAAAACTAATGAGGGGATTCCAAGATGGCGGCTAGAGGGAGGAAGCAGAAAGCAAGCCTGCTATAGTGAAATCTTGGAGAGACGCTGGAGACACACTTTGCAGGCATAATCACTGAGAAGAGGCATAACTTTGACCCCTCCACACCTCCAGCCGGCACAGAGAATCTCCACTTCACATTAAATGGAGAAACCAGGATGGCCCCTGGGCCACCAGTCGCCCGCGCCCAGACAGCTTGGGAAGACTAGGACCAGGTGAGCTTCATGGTACCGCGGTACTCCCACAGACAAGCCTTGGCCAGAGCAGCATAGCCCCCTGGAGAAACCAACCTCCACCCGGGAAAAAAAGAGAAACTGAGTAATAAGCAATAAGAACAATTAAGACACGCGGGAAAGAGGGTGGGGTGCACTGAGCGCCGAAGATTGAGGGAAGGGAACCCTTCCCAGGACTGTAAATAAGCAAGCTGGCCTGGCTGGAGAGCCTCTGGCGGGAGCAGGGGCGCATGCCCAGCAACCAGGAGTGGGAAAGCTTGTGAGAGTGGCGGAGGGAGGAAAACTCCACAGGAGAGGAGGGAAGACCCACTCCCCACATGAACTGTAAACAAACATGCAGGCCTGACAACGCGGGTGCAGTGTCACTTTTCCCAGTGTGTTTGGAAAGGGGAAAGCTTGTAGCAGAGGCTCACGCACAGGAGAAATCTGAGCAAACAAAGCCTGAAGGGCCAGGTGAGTGCTAAGCTCACCCCAGAGATCTGCATAAATAACGCTGCCAGCAACAGCAGGCTGACAGCAGCAGGCAGGCAAGCCACAGCTGCAGATACCATTCTCAGAACTGTCTCCAGACTCTTTTTTTTCTTTTTCTCCTTACCTTTGATGAGAGAACAACCAAATTACACCTGAAAGCTGAAAAACTTACTGAAACTGTATTGCATTTGAACTTGGGACACTTGGGGTTTTTTTTGTGTGTGTGTGTGTGTAGTTTTGTTCTACTTTATGCGTCCCCTTTGGTGAGACAACTACAGAACAACATCTGAGGCACCGTCTCCAGGATTGGAGACTGAGACGGACACCCAAGTTATTAAGACTGAAACTTCATTGCATTTGAACTTGGAGGTTTTTTGGTTTTTTTTTAAATTTTCTATTTTTCATTTTATTTTAATACATTTTTATATATAGATTTTTCTTTAATTTACTTATTTTTTATTTTTATTCTTATCTTTATTTTTTTTATTTTTGATTTTCAATCCTCTCTCTGTCTCTCTAATGTCTGTTCTGCTTACTGTTGATTAGTACACTAAAGCTCCCTATTTATACCTTTGAAACCTTCTTGTCTGATACCTTGTCCTGTTTTCTCCTTCCAGTCTGTGTATTTGTTTTTCCCATTTCTTTAACTTCTTGCTTTCCATCTCAGCTCACCCTTCCATTCTAAATATTACCATTGTTATTATTACAAGCTAGAAAATACTTAATTGCACACAGTACAGGGACAGTAACACCACCAAAGACAATGACGGGAAGACAGAAAAAACAGGGAAACCAGTTTCCCCACAGCAAAAAATTAGTACAGGAACCAGAGGGAAATGAAGAAAACAGGTACTCAGATCCAGACTCCAACAAAATGAAGATAAACTATGCCAAAGGACCCAATGAAGCCCACAAGAATAATTTAAAAGAAGACATACTACAGGTACTCAATGAGAATTTTATAGAGATGATCCTGGATAGGGTGAACCAAAATGTACAGGAGACACTCAAGAAATTCCAAGACAACAAAAGCAGAGAATTTGGAAAAGCCAAAGAAGAAATAAAGGAAACCATAGAAGCATTGTATAAACGCTAAAGTCAAACAGAGAACACGAAGAATAAACAGATAAATGAACTCAGGACAAAAATAGACAACATTAAAGAGGAAACCAGCCAGGATATGGAAAACCTCAGAAAAAAGAATGAAACAGAACTGCAAAACAAAACGGAAGGCCAATCCAGCAGAATAGAACAAACAGAAGACAGAATCTCAGAACTTGAAGATGAAATGGTAATTAAAGGAAAAACCAAAGAACTATTAATTAAACAACTCAAGACCTGTGAAAAGAAAATGCAAGAACTCACCGACTCCATTAAAAGACCAAACTTGAGAATCATGGGCATCGAAGAAGGAGAAGAGGTGCAAGTGAAGGGTATGTGTAATATATTTAACAAAATAATAATGGAAAATTTCCCAAATCTAGAGAAAGATATTCCCATACAGATGCAAGAAGCCTCCAGGACACCAAACAGACCAGATCAAAATAGAACTACACCACGACATATCATCATTAAAACAACAAGTTCAGAAACTAAGGAAAGAATATTGAAGGCTGTAAGAGAGAAAAAACAAGTAACATACAAAGGTAAACCCATCAAAATCACAGCAGACTTCTCAACAGGAACATTAAAAGCAAGAAGAGCGTGGGGTGAGATCTTCTGGGCACTGAATGAAAAAACTTCAACCCCAGGATACTCTACCCAGCAAAACTATCATTCAAAATAGATGGAGCAATAAAAGTCTTCCATGATAAGCAGAAACTAAAACAATATGTGACCACAAAGCCACCACTACAAAGGATTCTTCAAGGGATTCTGCACACAGAAAGTGAAACCCAACTTAACCATGAAAAGGCAGGCAGCACCAAACCACAGGAAAAGAAAAAGCAAGACAGTAGAGAGTAACCTCAACTTAGGTACACACAATCAAACCTTCAAACTAAGACAACTAAATGGCAGGAATCACCACATACCTATCAGTACTAATGCTTAATGTTAACGGACTTAATTCACCCATCAAAAGACACCGCTTGATGAAATGGATTAAAAAGGAAGATCCAACAATTTGTTGCTTACAGGAGACCCATCTCACCGACAGAAATAAGCATAGGCTAAGGATGAAAGGTTGGAAGAAGATTTACCAAGCCAATGGCCCCTGAAAACAGGCAGGAGTAGCAATACTTATCTCTGACAAAGTAGACTTCAAACCTACATTGATCAAATGAGATAAAGAAGGACATTCCATACTAATAAAAGGGGAAATAGACCAAAAGGAAATAATAATTATCAACCTGTATGCATCCAATGTCAACGCACCCAATTTCATCATACATACCCTGAAAGACCTAAAAGCATATATAAACACCAACACAGTGGTTGTGGGAGACTTTAACACCCCATTATCATCAATAGATAGGTCATCCAAACAAAAAATAAAGAAATCCAAGATCTAAAATATGCAATAGATCAAATGGACCTAGTTGATGTTTAGAGAACATTTCATCCAACTTCTACACAATATACATTCTTCTCAGCAGCCCATGGAACCTTCTCCAAAATAGATCATATCCTAGGGCACAAAGCAAGCCTCAGCAAATATAAGAAAATAGAAATAATACCGTGCATACTATCTGACCACAATGCAGTAAAAGTAGAACTCAACAACAAAAGTAAAGACAAAAAACATGCAAACAGCTGGAAACTAAATAACTCATTACTTAATGAAGAATGGATCATCGATGAAATAAAAGAGGAAATTAAAAACTTCCTGGAAGTCAATGAAAATGAAAACACAACCTACCGGAATCTATGGGACACAGCTAAGGCAGTCCTGAGAGGAAAGTTGATAGCCATGAGTGCATACATTAAAAAGACTGAAAGATCCCAAATCAATGACCTAATGATACATCTCAAACTCCTAGAAAAACAAGAACAAGCAAATCCCAAAACAAATAAAAGGAGAGAAATAATAAAAATAAGAGCTGAAATCAATGAAATAGAAACCAAAAAAACCATACAAAGAATTAATGAAACAAAAAGTTGGTTCTTTGAAAAAATAAGCAAGATCGATAGACCCCTGGCAAACCTGACTAAAATGAGGAGAGAAAAAACCCAAATTAGTAGAATCAGGAATGCAAAAGCGGAGATAACAACAAACACCATGGAAGTCCAGGAAATCATCAGAGACTACTTTGAGAACCTATATTCAAATAAATTTGAAAATCTTAAAGAAATGGACAGATTTCTAGATACATATGACCATCCAAAACTGAACCAAGAGGAAATTAATCACCTGAATAGATCTATAATACAAAATGAAATTGAAGCAGCAATCAAGAGTCTCCCCAAAAAGAAATGTCCAGGACCTGAAGGATTCTCTGCTGAATTCTATCAGACCTTCAAAGAAGAACTGATACCAACCCTCCTTAAACTGTTCCACGAAATAGAAAGGGAAGGAAAACTGCCAAACACATTTTATGAAGCCAGTATTACACTTATCCCAAAACCAGGCAAAGACACCTCCAAAAAGGAGAACTATAGGCCAATCTCCTTCATGAACATTGATGCAAAAATCCTCAACAAAATAATGGCAAACCGAATTCAACAACACATTAAAAAGATTATTCACCACGACCAAGTAGGCTTCATCCCAGGAATGCAGGGATGGTTCAACATACGAAAATCAATAAACATAATAAATCACATTAACAGAAGCAAAGACAAAAATCACTTGATTATCTTAATAGATGCAGAAAAAGCCTTCGATAAGATCCAACACCATTTCATGATAAAAGCTCTAAGAAAACTAGGAATAGAAGGAAAGTACCTCAACATTATAAAAGCTACATATGACAAACCTACAGCCAGAATTATACTTAACAGAGAAAAACTGAAACCATTCCCTCTAAAATCAGGAACCAGACAGGGATGCCCACTATCTCCACTCCTATTCAACATAGTACTGGAATTCCTAGCCAGAGCAATTAGGCAAGAAGAAGGAATAAAAGGAATACAAATAGGTAAAGAAACTGTCAAAATATCCCTATTTGCAGATGACATGATCCTATACCTTAAAGACCCAAAAAACTCTACTCAGAAGCTTCTAGACATCATCAATAGCTATAGCAAGGTAGCGGGATACAAAATCAACATAGAAAAATCATTAGCATTTCTATACACTAACAATGAGCAAACTGAAAAAGAATGTATGAAAACAATTCCATTTACAATAGCCTCAAAAAAAATCAAATACCTAGGTGTAAACCTAACAAAAGATGTGAAAGACCTCTACAAGGAAAACTATACACTTCTGAAGAAAGAGATTGAGGAAGACTATAGAAAGTGGAGAGATCTCCCATGATCATGGATTGGTAGAATCAACATAGTAAAAATGTCGATACTCCCAAAAGTAATCTACATGTTTAATGCAATTCCCTCAAAATTCCAATGACATTCATTAAAGAGATTGAAAAATCTACCATTAAATTTATATGGAAACACAAGAGGCCACGAATAGCCAAGGCAATACTCAGTCAAAAGAACAATGCAGGAGGTATCACAATACCTGACTTCAAACTATATTACAAAGCAATAACAATAAAAACAGCATGGTACTGGCACAAAAACAGACATGAAGACCAGTGGAACAGAATAGAGGACCCAGATATGAAGCCACACAACTATAACCAACTTGTCTTTGACAAAGGAGCTAAAAATATACGATGGAGAAATAGCAGCCTCTTCAACAAAAACTGCTGGGAAAACTGGTTAGCAGTCTGCAAAAAACTGAAAGTAGATCCATGTATATCACCCTATACCAAAATTAACTCAAAATGGATCAAGGATCTTAATATCAGACCACAACTCTAAAGTTGCTACAGGAAAGAGTAGGAAATACTCTGGAGTTAGTAGGTATAGGTAAGAACTTTCTCAACGAAACCCCAGCAGCACAGCAACTAAGAGATAGCATAGAAAAATGGGACCTCATAAAACTAAAAAGCTTCTGTTCATAAAAGAAATGGTCTCTAAACTGAAGAGAACACCCACAGAGTGGGAGAAAATATTTGCCAGCTACACATCAGACAAAGGACTGATAACTAGAATATATAGGAAACTTAAAAAACTAAATTCTCCCAAAACTAATGAACCAATAAAGAAATGGGCAAGTGAACTAAACAGAACTTTCTCAAAAGAAGAAATTCAAATGGCCAAAAAACACATGAAAAAATGCTCACCATCTGTAGCAATAAAGGAAATGCAAATTAAAACCACACTAAGATTCCACCTCACCCCTGTTAGAATAGCCATCATTAGCAACACCACCAACAACAGGTTTTGGCGAGGATGCGGGGAAAAAAGGAACCCTCATACACTGTTGGTGGGAATGTAAACTAGTACAAACACTCTGGAAAAAAATTTGGAGGCTACTTAAAAAGCTAGACATGGATCTACTATTTGATCCAGTAATACCACTCTTGGGGATATACCCAAAAAACTGTGACACAGGTTACTCCAGAGGCACCTGCACACCCATGTTTATTGCAGCACTATTCACAATAGCCAAGTTATGGAAACAGCCAAGATGCCCCACCACTGACGAATGGATTAAGAAAATGTGGTATTTATACATGATGGAATTTTATGCAGCCATGAAGAAGAACGAAATGTTATCATTCGCTGGTAAATGGGTGGAATTGGAGGACATCATTCTGAGTGAGGTTAGCCTGGCTCAAAAAACCAAAAATCGTATGTTCTCCCTCATATGTGGACATTAGATCAAGGGCAAACACAACAAGGGGATTGGACTATGAGAACATGATAAAAGCGAGAGCACACAAGGAAGGGGTAAGGATAGGTAAGACACCTAAAAAACTAGCTAGCATTTGTTGCCCTTAACGCAGAGAAACTAAAGCAGATACCTTAAAGCAACTGAGGCCAATAGGAAAAGAGGAACAGGTACTAGAGAAAAGGTGAGATCAAAAAGAATTAACCTAGGAGGTAACACCCATGCACAGGAAATCAATGTGAGTCAATGCCCTGTATAGCTATCCTTATCTCAACCAGCAAAAACCCTTGTTCCTTCCTATTATTGCTTATACTCTCTCTACAACAAAATTAGAAATAAGGGCAAAATAGTTTCTGCTGGGTATTGGGGGGGAGAGGGAGGGGGCGGAGTGGGTGGTAAGGGAGGGGGTGGGGGCAGGGGGGAGAAATGACCCAAGCCTTGTATGCACATATGAATAAAAAAAACTAATGGAATGATAGTATTTATAGCAATAGAATCTTCATAAAGTTAGCATTAAGATGTGTATACTTATTATAACAGATCTGACTTCATGAGATTACAGGCATTGAGTTAACCTCACATAAATTAGAACACACTTAAGAAGCACGTAATCTACAGGTTGTCATCCAAAAAGAATATAAATGCATATTTGTTTTGTAATTTTTAATTGAAGCATCTGGGTAAGCTGCTAAATATGGTCCCCAAATTCTGGGCCCAACCGTTCCCCTTGCCTATACCTCCTTTGCAACTGAGATTATAGGCATGTGCCTTGGAGCCCAGCTGTCAAATAAGAATATTTTGCACTGGAAATATGTTATTTATCCTCGGGTAATCTGTAACACGAGCAGGGACTCTAAATTGGGGACCTCAGGATAGTAAGACACAAAGGTAGAAATACCTCACTTAAAGGTTATGTTTTAGAAACTAATTATTAAGTCACCAAATGCCAATTTTAAAATATCAATGTTGACATTGACATTTGCATTATTGATCCTAAATGCTTGCATAAATTTTAGCATAAAAGCTATTAATGACAAGACTTTCGGCCTTTGACATTTTAACGTGGCGCTCTGAAAAATAACTTGTATTCCAAGACTTACCTGATTTGAATGATCGTATATCCATTCTTGCTAATGACTTGGGTTGAATAAATCTTTCTTTTCAACAGTAGGCTGGATGGGTTTTAGTACAAGATATTTAAGGATTATTATATATTTCATGCAATATGGAGTTAATTCTCCAGGATAAAATGCTAATGCTATTACTTTCCTCACTTCATATATCCTAGGAAATTCCAAAAAGCCAAAGAGACATGCAATCATTTATATGCAAATATGACAAAGGCCACAATACATTCATTCAGAGTTAGTGTGAAACCCAGTTCTCATGGTTAGCTTTGTAGGTGATCACTTTAATTTTTGGTTTGGGGTAACTTTTGTGTATTTTTCTTCCTTTTTTCTCATTAAGACAGCAGTGAGTTAGAAATATGCTAATGAAAAATAAGAATATGGCTTTAATTTCACCTTACAGTTTCAAACTGAGACCATGATTCCAGTGCAAAGAACTGAAACATAAAAAGCACATATACAAATGTGACCGTGCTGATTGGTGTAGAGAAACACAATTTCAAATTAGAACTGAAAATCGTAACCCTGAGAGAACACTTCAAGTGTCAATGCCGACATTAGAATGGAGCATCAATGAATCACTTCAAAAACACTTCCAAACACTATACTACATTAACTTGTCATTGTTCTTTAATGTGTCCTGTGAAAACTATTCAGATAAATGCATAAATCCACTTCTTATCAAAGGAACGTTTGTGTCCTGTGAGAAGGTATATGAGCTGTATCTAGAAATAATGCATTAAAAGCATTTGGTACTGGAATATGCCTACAAAAATAAAATTAAAATGATCTTCACAGATTTAATAGTTATTAACTATCCCATTCATTTCAAATCAAGCCAGGTTAATAAAAGCCACAGATTTCTATTGAAACAATGGACTCCTAATGTATTTTCATTTTTGTTTATCGTGTTTCTTATAACAACTTATTACACAACAGCTAAAGCTTTATATTGAAATCTCATCCAAATAACAACAATGAAAAACACAAATCTTTGATGCCTGATAGCTAGGTGAAAGACATGCTAGGAAGAAAAGTGAAAATGTGTTTCTTCCTTTGGTTCCTCATCGGACAATATTTCTTTGCTTATAACCTTGCTTCTCAGGGCATGGTTGGATGTCCAGCAGCATCTGTGTGATCTCTGAACTTAATACACATGCAGATTCTTATTGAGAACTTGCATTTGAACATGGTCTTCAAAGGTGGTACATATCAGAGTTTGAGAATCCCTGTTGAATACAGAGTACACTTCCAAATTCTGTTACTTTTAACTTTTCTTTTTGGATTCTTGCCTATAGTCTTTCTCTATATGTTCATCTAAACTGAAACAGCATTAAACTCAGAAGTTTTCTAATGACTTTTATCTGGCCTTAGCTTTCATGGTCTCTACTTAACTAATCACATGTTTCCTTTGTTCCTATTCTCTAATTTTGGACTGCATGACCCTATGGTGTAAAGCAGATACACTTCATGCAATATTAACTTACATGCATTTGTTTTTGGCCATGCAGGTTTATATTTGGCTTTGGTTTGAAAATATTTCTTTAAAAAATGATCAGAAACTTACTTGTTAGTGCCTTTCCAACCCTGAGGAAGACAAGAAGTTTGAGACTCTTCTGTTCTACTTTTAGGACAACTCTTGGTTCTAGAAAGTCAATTTATATTCTCCCTGCTATTCTCATACCTTGCACTTCATTCACAAGATATTCTTTGGTGTCCCACTGTATGCCATAGACACCTCCCCCCTTTTCCCTGATTTCCTTGATTCAGCACCTTTCTTTGTCTTCATTCATGTCACCTCTCCTGATCCTTGTTTCCCAATATTCCTAAGGTGTTAGAATAACTTCAACTATAACTCATAGTGAAACTCCTTCAATGACACTCTCAATTTAACCTGTTACTGAAATTTGATCACATATACAATTTAAAAGTTAAATAATATGATAGTTCTTATACTAATAGAATATGTTCATAAATAAGCAGTATATTTAATTTCATGACTATTATGGCCACTGGATTAGTAACTACATAATGAAAACACACATAAAATACCAATAATCTAGGGATTGTTTGTCCAAGAACAATACAAACAGAAGATAACATCTGTGTATGTTAGTAAAGGTGGCCTCACACTTCTGGACTCAAGGAAGCCTTTTGCTTCCACCTTAATTGTAACTGAAATTTCAGGCATGTACCTTAGAGTCAAGCTCTCCAATAAGCATTTTCATTATTAGAACTTTTTTATTGGGATACATTTGTTAGACAGGAGTGGGGGAGATTCATATTGATAATTCCGAATAGATCCAATAAGCATTTTTTGACATTGAAAAAATTTTTAACTCCTCTTGTAATCCCTAAAATGGACAGGGAATACAATTTGGGAACCTTAGTGTAATAAGACATAAAAGTAGAAACCTGTCAGTTCAAGCTTATGCTTTAAAAACTCAGTAAACACATAAAATGAATTTTGAAACATCAATGCCAACATTGACATTGCATTGTTCATCTCCATTTAGCATAAAATCAGTTAGTAATGCGAAGTTCTTGAGCTTCCCAAGTATTTTAGAAGGATTTTCTTCATAGTAATGTGTAGTGAAAATTTACCTGATTGGAATATTCCTACATCCTCCCATTCTCATGCCTTCATTCGAACAGAATCTTTCTTTTCAACAATATGCTGGATAGGTTTTGAAAGAAGATATTTAAAGATTATCATATATTTCATATGATATTGAGTTAATAATACAAAATAAAATATTAATGTCATTACCTTCCTGGTATGATACATCCTAGGAGATTCTAGAAAGCCAAAGACGCATACAATCAGTTACATGTAAGAATGAGAAAGGCCACCATGCATGGGTACTGAGAAACACAATACCCATGGTTAGCTTTGTAAGTGGTTACATTTAATCTGGCTTTAGGGTTTTTTATTTTTGCATGTTTTGTATTCCTTTTACTCATTAAGACAGCAACGAGTCAGAATATGCCATAGAAAAAAATGCACATGGCTTTAATTACACCTGAATTTAAGGTTTTCAAAGGGAGATCATGTCCCCAGTGCACATAACTGAAACATAAAAGGCACAAAATACCAACGTGACTATGCTGAGTGATGGAGACAAATGTGATTTCAAATCAGAAGAAAAAATTTTATTCCAACTTTCAAAGCTCATGGTAAAATGGAACAGCATTACACTTTTAATAAAACCTTTCAGAAACACTTACAGCACTGTACATTTTTATTCAATGTGTCCTGTGACATTGGAAGTATAGGGAATCATAATTATTCATATTAATGTATAATGTCTTTTTTTTTTTCTTTTTTTTTATTTTTATTTTTATTTTTTTTTTCATTTTTCTTTTATTATTCATATGTGCATACAAGGCTTGGTTCATTTCTCCCCCCTGCCCCCACCCCCTCCCTTACCACCCACTCCACCCCCTCCTGCTCCCCCCCTCAATACCCAGCAGAAACTATTTTGCCCTTATCTCTAATTTTGTTGTAGAGAGAGTATAAGCAATAATAGGAAGGAACAAGGGGTTTTGCTGGTTGAGATAAGGATAGCTATACAGGGCATTGACTCACATTGATTTCCTGTGTGTGGGTGTTACCTTCTAGGTTAATTCTTTTTGATCTAACCTTTTCTCTAGTTCCTGGTCCCCTTTTCCTATTGGCCTCAGTTGCTTTAAGGTATCTGCTTTAGTTTCTCTGCATTAAGGGCAACAAATGCTAGCTAGTTTTTTAGGTGTCTTACCTATCCTCACCCCTCCCTTGTGTGCTCTCGCTTTTATCATGTGCTCAAAGTCCAATCCCCTTGTTGTGTTTGCCCTTGATCTAATGTCCACATATGAGGGAGAACATACGATTTTTGGTCTTTTGAGCCAGGCTAACCTCACTCAGAATGATGTCCTCCAATTCCATCCATTTACCAGCGAATGATAACATTTCGTTCTTCTTCATGGCTGCATAAAATTCCATTGTGTATAGATACCACATTTTCTTAATCCATTCGTCAGTGCTGGGACATCTTGGCTGTTTCCATAACTTGGCTATTGTGAATAGTGCTGCAATAAACATGGATGTGCAGGTGCCTCTGGAGTAACAGTCTTTTGGGTATATCCCCAAGAGTGGTATTGCTGGATCAAATGGTAGATCGATGTCCATCTTTTTAAGTAGCCTCCAAATTTTTTTCCAGAGTGGTTGTACTAGTCTACATTCCCACCAACAGTGTAAAAGGGTTCCTTTTTCCCCACATCCTCGCCAACACCTGTTGTTGGTGGTGTTGCTGATGATGGCTATTCTAACAGGGGTGAGGTGGAATCTTAGTGTGGTTTTAATTTGCATTTCCTTTATTGCTACAGATGGTGAGCATTTTTTCATGTGTTTTCTGGCCATTTGAATTTCTTCTTTTGAGAAAGTTCTGTTTAGTTCACATGCCCATTTCTTTATTGGTTCATTAGTTTTGGGAGAATTTAGTTTTTTAAGTTCCCTGTATATTCTGGTTATCAGTCCTTTGTCTGATGTATAATTGGCAAATATTTTCTCCCACTCTGTGCTTGTTCTCTTCAGTTTAGAGACCATTTCTTTTGATGAACAGAAGCTTTTTAGTTTTATGAGGTCCCATTTATCTATGCTATCTCTTAGTTGCTGTGCTGCTGGGGTTTCATTGAGAAAGTTTTTACCTATACCTACTAACTCCAGAGTATTTCCTACTCTTTCTTGTATCAACTTAAGAGTTTGGGGTCTGATATTAAGATCCTTGATCCATTTTGAGTTAATCTTGGTATAGGGTGATATACATGGATCTAGTTTCAGTTTTTTGCAGACTGCTAACCAGTTTTCCCAGCAGTTTTTGTTGAAGAGGCTGCTATTTCTCCATCGTATATTTTTAGCTCCTTTGTCAAAGATAAGTTGCTCATAGTTGTGTGGCTTCATATCTGGATCCTCTATTCTGTTCCACTGGTCTTCCTGTCTGTTTTTGTGCCAGTACCATGCTGTTTTTATTGTTATTGCTTTGTAATATAGTTTGAAGTCAGGTATTGTGATACCTCCTGCATTGTTCTTTTGACTGAGTATTGCCTTGGCTATTCGTGGCCTCTTGTGTTTCCATATAAATTTCACAGTAGATTTTTCAATCTCTTTAATGAATGTCATTGGAATTTTGATGGGAATTGCATTAAACATGTAGATTACTTTGGGGAGTATCGACATTTTTACTATGTTGATTCTACCAATCCATGAGCATGGGAGATGTCTCCACTTTCTATAGTCTTCCTCAATCTCTTTCTTCAGAAGTGTATAGTTTTCCTTGTAGAGGTCTTTCACATCTTTTGTTAGGTTTACACCTAGGTATTTGATTTTTTTCGAGGCTATTGTAAATGGAATTGTTTTCATACATTCTTTTTCCGTTTGCTCATTGTTAGTGTATAGAAATGCTAATGATTTTTCTATGTTGGTTTTATATCCTGCTACTTTGCTATAGCTATTGATGATGTCTAGAAGCTTCTGAGTAGAGTTTTTTGGGTCTTTAAGGTATAGGATCATGTCGTCTGCAAATAGGGATATTTTGACAGTTTCTTTACCTATTTGTATTCCTTTTATTCCTTCTTCTTGCCTAATTGCTCTGGCTAGGAATTCCAGTACTATGTTGAATAGGAGTGGAGATAGTGGGCATCCTTGTCTGGTTCCTGATTTTAGAGGGAACGGTTTTAATTTTTCTCCGTTAAGTATAATACTGGCTGTAGGTTTGTCATATATAGCTTTTATAATGTTGAGGAACTTTCCTTCTATTCCTAGTTTTCTTAGAGCTTTTATCATGAAATGATGTTGGATCTTATCAAAGGCTTTTTCTGCGTCTATTGAGATGATCAAGTGGTTTTTGTCTTTGCTTCTGTTAATGTGGTTTATTACGTTTATTGATTTTCGTATGTTGAACCACCCCTGCATCCCTGGGATGAAGCCTACCTGGTCGTGGTGGATAATCTTTTTGATGTGTTGCTGAATTCGGTTTGCCATTATTTTGTTGAGGATTTTTGCATCAATGTTCATTAAGGAGATTGGCCTATAGTTCTCCTTTTTGGAGGTGTCTTTGCCTGGTTTTGGGATAAGTGTAATACTGGCTTCATAAAATGTGTTTGGCAGTTTTCCTTCCCTTTCTATTTCATGGAACAGTTTAAGGAGGGTTGGTATCAGTTCTTCTTTAAAGGTCTGATAGAATTCAGCAGAGAATCCATCAGGTCCTGGACTTTTCTTTTTGGGGAGACTCTTGATTGCTGCTTCAATTTCATTTTGTGTTATAGGTCTATTCAGGTGATTAATTTCCTCTTGGTTCAGTTTTGGATGATCATATGTATCTAGAAATCTGTCCATTTCTTTTAGATTTTCAAATTTATTTGAATATAGGTTCTCAAAGTAGTCTCTGATGATTTCCTGGATTTCCATGGTGTTTGTTGTTATCTCCCCTTTTGCATTCCTGATTCTACTAATTTGGGTTTTTTCTCTCCTCATTTTAGTCAGGTTTGCCAGGGGTCTATCGATCTTGTTTATTTTTTCAAAGAACCAACTTTTTGTTTCATTAATTCTTTGTATGGTTTTTTTGGTTTCTATTTCGTTGATTTCAGCTCTTATTTTTATTATTTCTCTCCTTCTATTTGTTTTGGGATTTGCTTGTTCTTGTTTTTCTAGGAGTTTGAGATGTATCATTAGGTCATTGATTTGGGATCTTTCAATCTTTTTAATATATGCACTCATGGCTATAAACTTTCCTCTCAAGACTGCCTTAGCTGTGTCCCATAGGTTCCGGTAGGTTGTGTTTTCATTTTCATTGACTTCTAGGAACTTTTTAATTTCCTCTTTTATTGCATCGATGATCCATTCTTCATTAAGTAATGAGTTATTTAGTTTCCAGCTGTTTGCATGTTTTTTGTCTTTACTTTTGTTGTTGAGTTCTACTTTTACTGCATTGTGGTCAGATAGTATGCACGGTATTATTTCTATTTTCTTATATTTGCTGAGGCTTGCTTTGTGCCCTAGGATATGATCTATTTTGGAGAAGGTTCCATGGGCTGCTGAGAAGAATGTATATTGTGTAGAGGTTGGATGAAATGTTCTATAGACATCTACTAGGTCCACTTGATCTATTGCATATTTTAGATCTTGGATTTCTTTATTGAGTTTTTGTTTGGATGACCTATCTATTGATGATAATGGAGTGTTAAAGTCTCCCACAACCACTGTGTTGGCGTTTATATATGCTTTTAGGTCTTTTAGGGTATGTTTGATGAAATTGGGTGCGTTGACATTGGGTACGTACAGATTGATGATTATTATTTCCTTTTGGTCTATTTCCCCTTTTATTAGTATGGAATGTCCTTCTTTGTCTCGTTTGATCAATGTAGGTTTGAAGTCTACTTTGTCAGAGATAAGTATTGCTACTCCTGCTTGTTTTCGGGGGCCATTAGCTTGGTAAATCTTCTTCCAGCCTTTCATCCTAAGCATATGCTTATTTCTGTTGGTGAGATGAGTCTCCTGTAAGCAACAAATTGTTGGATCTTCTTTTTTAATCCATTTTGTCAAACGGTGTCTTTTGATGGGTGAATTAAGTCCATTGACATTAAGTGTTAGTACTGATAGGTATGTGGTGATTCCTGCCATTTAGTTATCTTAGTTGTTTGAAGGTTTGATTGTGTGTACCTAACTTGATGTTACTCTCTACTGTCTTGCTTTTTCTTATCCTGTGGTTTGGTGCTGCCTGCCTTTTCATGGTTAAGTTGGGTGTCACTTTCTGTGTGCAGGATCCCTTGCAGAATCTTTTGTAATGGTGGCTTTGTGGTCACATATTGTTTTAGTTTCTGCTTATCATGGAAGACTTTTATTGCTCCATCTATTTTGAATGATAGCTTTGCTGGGTAGAGTATCCTGGGGTTGAAGTTATTTTCATTCAGTGCCCAGAAGATCTCACCCCACGCTCTTCTTGCTTTTAATGTTTCTGTTGAGAAGTCTGCTGTGATTTTGATGGGTTTACCTTTGTATGTTACTTGTATTTTCTCTCTTACAGCCTTCAATATTCTTTCCTTAGTTTCTGAACTTGTTGTTTTAATGATGATATGTCGTGGAGTAGTTCTATTTTGATCTGGTCTGTTTGGTGTCCTGGAGGCCTCTTGCATTTGTATGGGAATATCTTTCTCTAGATTTGGGAAATTTTCCGTTATTATTTTGTTGAATATATTACGCATTCCCTTCGCTTGCACCTCTTCTCCTTCTTCGATGCCCATGATTCTCAAGTTTGGTCTTTTGATGGAGTCAGTGAGTTCTTGCATTTTCTTTTCACAGGTCTTGAGTTGTTTAATTAATAGTTCTTCAGTTTTTCCTTTAATTACCATTTCATCTTCAAGTTCTGAGATTCTGTCTTCTGTTTGTTCTATTCTGCTGGATTGGCCTTCCGTTTTGTTTTGCAGTTCTGTTTCGTTCTTTTTTCTGAGGTTTTCCATATCCTGGCTGTTTTCTTCTTTATTGTTGTCTATTTTTGTCCTGAGTTCATTTATCCATTTATTCATTGTGTTCTCTCTTTCTCTTTGGTGTTTATACAGTGCTTCTATGGTTTCCTTTATTTCTTCTTTTGCTTTTTCAAATTCTCTATTTTTATTGTCTTGGAATTTCTTGAGTGTCTCCTGTACATTTTGGTTGACCCTATCCAGTATCATCTCTATAAAATTCTCATTGAGTACTTGTAGTATGTCTTCTTTTAAATTATTCTTGTAGGCTTCATTGGGTCCTTTGGCATAGTTTATCTTCATTTTGTTGGAGTCTGGCTCTGAGTTTCTGTTCTCTTCATTCCCCTCTGGTTCCTGTACTAATTTTTTGCTGTGGGGAAACTGGTTTCCTTGTTTTTTCTGTCTTCCTGTCATTGTCCTTGGTGTTGTTACTGTCCCTGTACTGTGTGTAATTAAGTATTTTCTAGCTTGTAATAATAACAATGGTAATATTGAGAACGGAAGAGTGAGCTGAGATGGAAAGCAAGAAGTTAAAGAAAAGGGGAAAACAAATATACAGACAAGAGGGAGAAAGCAGAACAAGGTATCAGACAAGAGAGTTTCAAAGGTATAAACAGGGAGTGTTAGTGTACTAATCGACAGTAAGCTGAACAGACAATAGAGAGACAGAGAGAGGATTGAAAATCAAAGATAAAAAAATAAAAAATAAGTATATGAAAGTAATATCTATTTATAAAAATGAATTAAAATAAAATGGAAAATAGGAAATTAAAAAAAAAAAAAACCAAAAAACTTCCAAGTTTATATGCAATGCAATTTCAGTCTTAATAATTTGGATGTCCGTCTTAATCTCCAGTCCTGGAGTTGGTGCCTCAGATGTTGTTCTGTAGTTGTCTCATCAAAGGGGATGCATAAAGTAGAACAAAACTACACTCACACACACACAGAAGAAAAAATAAAAAAAAAGCCCCACCAAGTGTCCCCAGTTCAAATGCAATAGTTTCAGTAAGTTTTTCGGCTTGCAGGTGTAATTCGGTTGTTCTCTCATCAAAGGTAGGGAGAAAAAGAAAAAAAAGCGTCTGGAGACAGTTCTGAGAGTGGTATCTGCAACTGTGGCTTGCCTGCCTGCTGCTCTCAGCCTGTAGCTGGCGGCGTTATTTATGCAGATCTCTGGGGTGAGCTTAGCACTCACCTGGTCCCACAGGCTTTGTTTGCTCAGAGTTCTCCTGTGCGGGGGAGGGGGGCCTCTGCTACAGGCTTTTCCCTTTCCAAGCACTGGGAAAGGCGACACTGCCCCGCGTTGTCAGGCCTGCGTGTTTATTTACAGTTCACGTGGGAAGTGGGTCTTCCCTCCTCTCACAAGCGTCCCTGCTCCTGGTTGCTGGTGCGCCCCGCTCCCGCCAGAGCCTCTCCGGCCCACCCGGCTTGTTTATTTACAGTCCCGGGAAGGATTCCCTTCCCCCAATCTTCAGCGCTCAGGGCGCCCCACCCTCTTTCCAGCGTGTCTTAACTGTTCTTATTGCTTAGTACTCAGTTTCTCTTTTTTTCCCGGGTGGAGGTCAGTCTGTCCAGGGGGCTATGCTGCTCTGGCCCAGGCTTGTCTGTGGGGGAACCGCGGTACCGCGAAGCTCACCTGGTCCGCGTCTTCCCAAGCCGTATGGGCGCCGGCCACTGGCGGCCCCGGGGGCCTCCTCGGTTCTCCGTTTAACGTGAAGTGGAGATTCTCTGCACCGGCTGGAGATGTGGAGGAGTCAAAGTTATGCCTTTTCTCGGTGATTATGCCTGCAAAGTGTGTCTCCAGCGTCTCTCCAAGATTTCACTATAGGAGGCTCGCTTTCTGCTTCCTACCTCTAGCTGCCATCTTGGAATCTCTCCAATGTATAATGTCTTATTGAAGAAAGTTTTCTGAACTAATCAGCTTGAATATATATATATATATATATATATATATAGTAGTTCTTGAAAATATTTCTTTCCCTATATATACATGTGGGCTAGTGCTCTGAATGGAATTCTTTCTTCCTCTAGTTTATACATTTTAAATTTCTTGAGCCACTCATGTAAGAAGATATATGTACCACATCTAGCAAATAATGTGATGTGTTAAAAGTATTTGGTATTACAACATGGTGAACAAAAATTCAAAAAGGATATTCAAATGATTATTAAATATTAGCAACCTAATTCACTTCCAACCAAGGTAAGTATCAGTTACAAGGCTAATATTCAAGCAATGGACCCTCTAGTGTCTTTTCTTTCCACATTCACATTGCCTTTGTCTGTCTTGTTGCTTCTCAAGGATTTTTACCAAATGGATATCTCGTTGAAACATTAACTATGTTTCAAGACCAGCCAAAGCTTCTAATTTGAAATAAATCCCATCTGAATAACCAACACCAATAAAACACACAAATTTGATTCCTGATAGAGAGTATAGAAATAAATTTCTGTAATCAATCCATTTTCGGGACTTTTGTTGCTTCCAATCATTTAGAGGCAGCAATAATCTACTCTTTGTTGAGAATGGAAAGCTACTGAGGGCATCTGTAGTATGTTCTCTTGATTGTCCTGATCATGAACTCAAAATGTCACTAGTGAACTTTACTTTTGCCTTCTTCTTTTCTCCATGATAATCGCTCCTCTTGAGCAAATAATCTGTGGTTCTATCATCCTGACCCTTTCCATTTTGCGTACTCTTCATGGTTTATTCCAATTACTTCCTCTTTATTAAGCCATTGAATCTTAAAACCCAAAGATGAATAAAAATTGAGAACCATATAGGCCCACTTAGAATTACAAAGGAAAAAAATATCCAGAGTTGATATTTGTCATTCAAAAGTCTTATTGTTATCCAATGACTGTATTGGATAATATTTCTTTGAAGCGAATTCTATACCCTTGCTACTCAGGGCAAGTTTGGAGGACCATCAACATCTGCATGACCTCTGAACTTATTGCACATGCATTATTTCACAGATTCTAAATCAGAAGATGCATTTTAAAATGGTCCTCAACAGGTGGTTCCTTGATGTTTGAGAATCTCTGTTGAATATAGAGTACATTTCCAAATTCTTGTACCTTAACTTTTCTTCTAGGATTCTTGCCTATATTTCCTCTCTATCCCTTCACCCATATTGAAACAACTAAACATACAAGCCTTCTCATGACTTCTCATCTAACCTTAGTCCTATTGTTTCTTTGTTTCAATTTTATAAATCCGGCCTACAGGACATTATAGTGTCAAGTACCTACAGTTAGTGTGATACTCACTTATATGGATGTGTGTTTGTCCACATAGATTTATGTTTGTCTTTGATTGAAACATGGCCCTGAATAGTTAAATATTTTAATCCTTAAGGCCTTCCCAACAGTGAGGAGTCAAGAGGAGTGAGAATATTTTCAACTACTTTTGGGCAATTCTTGGTTCTAAATTGTAAATTTATATTCTTCACACAATTCCCATACCTTGTCCTTCCTTTCCAAAGAATGTCTTCATTTTCTCACTGTATGTCCTACATATCTACCTCATTTTCCCTGATTTAATTACTTGACTCTGTACTTATCTTACTATTCTTTCCTTGTGCCTTGTTTCCTAATATTCCCATGAGTCACAAAAAAGTGAATTATAACTCATAAGTGAAACTCTTTTAGTGACATTCTCAATTTAACCTGTTGCTAAACTTGATCACATATACAACTTCACAACTTTTTACTTTTCTTTCTGTGTATATTTAATTAGTAATTTTTTTAGATATCAGAATGAGCTAAACTTACTGTATTAAATAAAATGCTGTGAAATCACTTTTAAAAAGTAAATTCCATATTTCTCACCTTTCAATTGTTTATTTGCCACATTTTCTTCCCTTTGTTCTGTATTCCTTGATAAATGAGCTACACCCCTCTTTGGAAGATGCTCAGAGATAGTCTGTTAAAATTGGTTCAAGTAATGAGTTGCATAGAGATTTTCTCATCACTTTTTAGAAATTATTTGAATTCATTATTAAAAAATTAGACTTACTATGAGAAAAAGCATGGATGCAAGATGAGAAGGTTTTAGTAGCTCAAGTCTACTTTTTAACACTATTAGGTGACTGAATGTGTAAGCCAATCATGGAAGTCCTGAGTAAACATATTAATAGACAGAATCATAGCTGATGGCCAATATTACAACTAGGAATTTACTTCAGAATTCCTAAATCTACTTTGCATCCCCCACTATATTCAGAGAGAACATTTGTAACAAACACAAGTTCCTACTTTTACTCTTTCTGTAAGACAGCATCAATCACTTAGAATACTTTTAAGGACAGAAATTGTCTCAGTATCAAAAGATACATAGCATGATAAGAGACTTCATAATATGCTATGTAGAGGAGAAGCAGAACGTTGTAGACTCTGCTCTGTTTAGGTACATAATCTCTTATAAATCTAAGTGAGTTATTGTTGCTTGGTGTTTACTGGATTTTCTGTTCTAAGTCTATGGCATAATTCCTAATCTGGTGTACTCAGGGTCTAAATAACTAGAACTCACTGGATACATAATAGCAGAAATCATTTAAAATCTCATCAGCAAGGTCTCAAGCACTAAGGCATGATATTCCTGGAGGACATTTCCATGAACAGGTTCCTGAAACTTGCCACACTCCAAATTAGAAATCTATGTGTCCCTTCCAACTTTTGCATAGTTATTGTCACTGCTGCCATTTCAATATTCTTAAGTACAACATAATGTCCTTTATATCTCTTAAATCATTGAACACTCCTAGGATCATTTTGTGTTATAAAGTACACATATTTTAGATGGCACCAAATGGCTTGACCTTTCTAAACTCATTTCTTCACTACACAAATCTAACAGGTAAACATTGTACCATCTTGAAGGTCCAAAACCCTCCCAGATACTCAAATAGCTTAAATATTCTTTCCAAAATCCCATAGGCACTATGAGTAAACCAGGATCCTAATAATTATTTTACCTTCAACTAACATTCCAGCAACACTGTGCAGCAGCTCCTATATCTAAGAGATCTGGCCATTCCTATCTCTTTCCAAATTAATCACCTTTGACTAGGTCATCCTTTTACTAATGTTACCATAAACCTGTCTTCCATAAATACTCAAATTCTTTAATTTTTGAAAAATGATTTCTGCTCATTAAAGCATCACAGCCCTAAAATATTATTACAGTCCCATGTACTTGCAATTCTTCATGCTTTCCCGTTCTTAGGCCATCCACAGAGATCTATACTTGACAATACAAGTTTAGAAGATTGAAATTCTTGAGGATCCATTGTCTTAATAGGCAGTGGGGTTGATTATTTGATCCTATCCTCTCCCTCTACAAAGGCACTGAGGTCAAGAAGAGACCACAAGGAACAACTAAAACTTTAATCTTGGCGCTGCAGACTGGTAATCAGAAACTATAAATTTTATTCGTTGGGAATGATCACATTTTAATATGAATGTATTCAGGTTCAAAACTGTTACATCATTCATAATTTCTACTGCTTAGTCATAAGACTCAAATTTTATGGCATAGTACCTATTATCATGTAAAAAGTTTAGACAAATGGATCCCAAATTAAAAATCACGCAATTTTGGCCACAGCACCAAGAATTCTTTGAGTTACAAGTTATTGTCAATTTTAACAACACTCTGACCCATATAAACAGCTAAAATGCTTTTGAAATGAAATATTAAATTATGATGTATAGATTCTATAGAGTAGTCAGATAGGTAATTTCATTTTGTGTAGCAATATTTAAAGAAAAGAGAAAAATATTAAATGGAAAATTAAAATTTAATTTCTTATGTACCAGTGACGAGTGATTTTTCCTGCCATCATGCTTTTTTTGCTGTTCCTCTGATGGATCTGGTTCTGTGAATAAATACATGTTAAAATAAAATAATTACAACAGTTTGATGAAATAAGCAGTCTTTTATGATGGTAGAAACTGGTTAAAATATCAATGATAATAAAGTGTTTTTATATTCACAATTAAGAATTTCAATTAAGCCAGGCACTGGTGGCTCACACCTGAAATCCTAGCTGCTCAGGAGCAGTGGTTCAAAGTCAGCCCTGGCAAATTGTTCACAAGACACTGTCTCAAAACAATCCCATGACAAAAAAGGGGCTGGTGGAGTGGGGAGTGGTTCAAGGTGTAGACCATGAGTTCAAGTCTCAATCTCCCCCCAAAAAATCAATTATGCATAATCTTTAGCTGAATATTTACTTCTTTACGAAATACTTTTAATTATCCAAAACTCCAACACATGACTTGGAGCAAATATAGATGTTGCCAGGTTTAAGATATACAAATATTTCAGAGTTGATCCAAGATGGAGACTAGAGTGCAGGAGCAGACAGCATGAGCTGAAATTTTCAGCAACATTCAGCAGTTTCAGATTTTAATTGAACACATAGCTGAAGGAGATCTACTATGGGTTACAATTCAAGGTAGACCAGTATCTTAGGAATGTCTGGAATCAAAGCAGATGGTCAGTGAAGTTGGAATGAACCTAAGAAAGAAAGACTTTCAAGGGATCAAATCAGGGAAAATTATTCATGTTGGAACTATGAATAATTGGAAAAACAAAGAAAATTTCTATATCCATAGGAAAGTTAAGAGAATTGTTGGGAGAATTGTTTGAAGAATATAAAATGAACTTCTAAAATCAAATATTGTTCTGGAAGTAGACATAATATCCTCCCACTTCTAATCTGCCTCATAGTTTTGAAGTCATGAATGATTGAAACATATCATCATTCAGAGTTTGTTTCAAACCAAAGACAAACATGAACCTGTGTTGACATACATAAATGTATGCAAGCTAATGTGACATGAAATGTATCTACTTCACAGCACAGCATTGTGTGGGTCAAAATTAGAGAAATGGAACCAAGAAAACCATAATATTCATTATAGAGAGACCAAGAAAGTCAAAGTAACATCAGAAGTCCAGTAGACAGTTGTCTTTTTATGTTCTTTCTATTTGAATCATGGCACTGAGAAACACTATAGGCTAGAATCTGTAATGAGAATTAAGTTTAAAATTGGGAATTGTAACTTTTTTTGGGGTGGCATTGGGGTTTCAATTCATGGTCTCATGTCTGTGAGGCAGGCAAGGGGTGAATATGGTGCAAATAATGTGTGCACATGTATGTAAATGAAAAAATCAGACCTGTTGAAACTATTCAAGGAATAGGGGAAAGGAGATATAGAAGACTGATGGAGTGGGTGAATTCAAGTATGATATATTTGACATATGTAACAACTTTTGTAAATGCCACAATGTACCCCAAGCACAACAATAAAAACATTGGGAATTGTACCCTGTATTCACAGAGATTCTTAAGATTGATGAACCCCCTCTTTACGACCATGATCCAATGCACATTCTGATTAAAAATCTCTGAGGTGCTGCATGTATATTAATTCCATCTTCATGCACATGTTTGGACTGCATCCACACTTTGAGTAGACTGAGTAGTAGTGTCCTTTGAAGGAAATGCTATCACATGCACACACACATATGTGTACATAAACATATAAACATAAGTAAACATAGGTATGCGTTGACTGATATTGAAATAAACATATATAGTTAAGAGTCACAACATTTGCAATGAAAGGCGCATATTTTGCTTTCTTTTCTGAGCATGTCTAGAGCTATGATCACATTAGCAAAGGGATGGAGATATAGAAAGTACAATTCAGTGTACTTCCTAGGATTTTTATTCTTTATGTTTGTTTATATTTGTAGAATTTCATAAATCTATAGTTCTAAATTTCTACTGCTAAACACAGAAGGGACTGTTTAGAATCAGTTGTCGGAGGCGGGCAAATTGGGAAGTGTCAGGATGTGAGAATCAGACATTATTTCATAAAAGTAGAGAGAACATGTGGGAAGAAGGAAGAAGTGAAGGGTCACCTAGTCACACTGAGTTCGTGAGGACTCAGTTCGGAGGGTCTCTCTCACTTTCCATTCAAAAAAATGCGCATAGCTCTCCTTACACATGATTAGGAGCTAGAGAAACCGCTGGGACTGTGGTTCAGTGTGCACACTCGCTTTTCCTCTCTAAAACAATCAAGCGTCAAAGGATTGTTTGCTGTGTTGGTGTTGGTTATTGGGATGAGGTTTATTTAAATACATAAGCATTAATTTTATGGAGAAATAGCTAATTTTTAGAAGATTCACGTTAGACAAAAGCCATACAATTTTAGAAAGAAAAGATATGAGACAGTCCATTGCTCAAATGAGAACGTTGTGACTTTTCCTAACTGTTGCCTTGATTTAAAATAAATCAGGTGATTATCTAATAATTCTGTGATGATTCAATTTATTTTTTCTTCTGAAGATCATATTCCAATAACAAATACTTTGAAGATATTATTCCTAGATGTCATTCAAATAAATTCCCCCATGAGGAAATGAAGAAACTAAACATGTCTTAAGTAGTGGAAGAAGGAAATATAGTCATAGAAGTAGACCACAGGGGTATAGAGTGAAAAGGAATATTTTAAAGAATTATCACCCTGTATGAAATACAAGCTGTCCCAGAAGCTGGACGAAGCATCACTCTGCATGAATATATGGTTGACTTTGTCAAATGTACATTAAATTGATTATATGTCTCTTTAGCTTTTCAGAATCTTCTAAGAAACATTCTCACTTGAAGGCAATACCTTTAACATATTTATCCTAGATAATTAAATTCATTTTGGATGAAATATACAATAAGTATGAAGTGTTTTCTTTCAAAACCCATGCAGCCTCCTACCAAAAAGAGAGGTTCTTTTCCAACTAAGTCATTATCAAAGAAGGATGTACAAACATTCAGATCAGGTAAATTATTTTAAAATAATTGAAATGCTCATAGTCTTTTCATCTCTAATTCATATTGATATTGATGTTTCAAAGAAAGGAATTTACAAGTTTAATGATAAATTTTTATGCCAGCCTGGGGTTTGAACTCAGGGCTTTTTGTTTGCAAAGTAGGTGCTCTACAGCTTGAGCCATACCTTCCAAGTCTAAAAAGTTTTTTAAAATGTAACCTGCAACTCAGATGTTTCTATCTGCATGACTAAATACCTTAAACTTCCCAGTTTGGAATTCAACACATATTAGAGGCTCCCAGAGATCAGTATTGATAATTTAAGGTATTTCCAAAGTATAAGATTATTTATTGGAGAGCTGGGCCCACTGGTGCACACTTGCAGTCCCAGATTCTTAGCAGATTTTGGCTAGAGGATTCCTTGAGCACACGAGTGCAGAGTCATTCTGAGAAACATAGCAAGATATTGCATCTAATTATAGAACAGAACATCTATGTTCATTCTACTTAGCTACTCAGCCTATTGATTATCTGTATCTAGTGTGTGTTGAAAAAAAACGTTTTGGTGGTGCTGGGGTTTGAACTCAGGGCTTAGTGCTTGCCAAGCTGGCACTCTGCCACTTGAGCCACACCCCTAACCCTTTCTGCTGTAGGTATATTTTGAAGAGGGTATTACATTTGTACCCAGGCCACGATGGACCATGGTATTTTATAATGTCTGCCTATCCGGGTTGACTAGTGAGAACAACTCCACCTAGATTTTGATTGAGATGGGGTCTCATGAGCTTTTTGCCTGGGCTAGTCTTGAACTGCAATCCTTAGTTTCCACTTCTTGAGTAGTGAGGAGTACAGGTCTGAGCTACTGCACCCAGCTCATTAGTTTTAGGGGTTTTTGTCAGTAAATTTGGTGCTATTAAGCACTTGGGTAATACGATTGATAGCAGTAAATGAAATGCTAAATGTTATAATTTAATGTAAAAGAATACTAAAGAAATATTATACTGTAATTATGTAATAAAGTATAATCCAATGTAATATAATGTAATACTATAGAATAGAATAGAATACTATAGAATATAATATAATGTTTATCTTAACTAAATATATGAATATGTCAACAGACACAGACATCAGGAAAAGACAAAAAAAGGCTTGATGCTAATGAAACTAATCAGCCACATGTAAGTAAAAATTTCAATTTCAATTTCTTTTTTTTATTATTCATATGTGCATACAATGCTTGGGTCATTTCTCCCCCCAGTCCCCACCCCCACCCTTACCACCTACTCCGCCGCCTCCCTTTCACCCCCATCAATTTCTAACATTGTATTCTTTGAATTGATAACATTGCCTGGGCCAAATAAATCACCTTTCAGTCTAGTCTTTTAGAATCAATAGATCATAATTTAATATTAAGTGTTTAGTTTTATAAACATTTTGGCTAGGTATAACTCTTACATATTTTTATATTCTATGGTAAGATATGGATAAACATTTTGCATGGAATACAGGCAATTTCTTTTCTGAATATTATTTGTGCCTCACCTTGTGTAGCTTCCTTACATGATAAAGAAGTTCAGATCAAATTTGTGTTTTATGGTTCAGTGGTTGAAATTTGAACAATAAAACACTGATGATCACTGAGTTATATTCTTGTTGAATGATGATTGCTCCTCCTGGCTCAAATTTTGTAGTTTCATATTACTATGTAGTAAAGCAAACATTAAAGATTTAATTCTTCTGTCTGGTCTCTTACTGACTTCAGTGTTTATGTTGAGGAAAAAAACAGTGTCACCAAAGCATACCCCTGCCTACTGAAAGAAAATGTTACATTCTAGAAAGGGACCTTTTATACTAAGGTACAAGCAATCAGTTTGGCTCACACAATTTAGTGAGCACACTCACTTTTTTGATATCTCAGTATTCAAATGAAAAATGATTAGGAAAGGCAACAGGGGAAATAGCTTTGTGCAGAAAGGGGGAAGTTTCCTTTCCAAAATATCACCTCCTTTATATCTGGCTGTTTGATGTAAAGTTTAGTAGGAAAGGCAGAAGAAAACATCTTTGTGTCTTTATTTGTGTTAGTCATATAGGGAGTGAAAATAATGTATATAAAGAGAGAATGAAAGGAAAGGCAAAAAATGAAGAATAATTTTTTAGAAATTTTGGAAAACTGTTTCTTTTGCTTAAGCAGAAAGTAAACAGAATTTACAAAATTTGCAATGACTTGTAATGGCAAAAATTAAATGAAGCCAAACTATGTGTTATGAACTAAAATGATGAAAATTTAACTGGCTCAAACGATAAAGTCAATGGAAGCAACGCAGTTCTTTTTATTGATAAGTATCTTTACCCTTACCATGTAACTTTTGTTAAAGGTTGAAGAGAAAAATGAAAGGTAATGGAAAGGAAGTGGTAGAAATCCCACATGATGGCACTAATGCTGCCGTTGCTGCTGAAGAAGGACTGATTCCACAAAGAGAGAATTGGGGAGCCCATATCCAACAATCTCCTGTAAACCAGAATGAAGAACATGATTGGAAAGAGCAAGCAGTCTTTAACAGTAGGTAATCACTGTCATCCTATGAAATAAATTATAATTTGGTCTAATGTTGATGACTCACTAATTTGATGTTTTACTAGAGATATGCAGCCTTGCATGGATATAAAAAATGTAAATTGATAATAACATATCAGCATCTCAAATTATATTAATAAGTATTCCAAATAATAATGAGGCCTGGCAAATGTGATGAAAAGTCTTCCTCATGCACTGTTGGTAAATATTTTTTGAAGGGTAACTTAGTAGCATGTACTAAAATTTCAAGTACATAATTATTTTAATCTAACCCCATCACTTATGTGACTGGATCCTTCTTGGACAGGAAAACCTGACTTACACAAATATATACATACGTTATGGACATTTATCATAATTATATACAACATATAATAATTTAATTTACATATTTGATATAAACAAATGTCTTTGTCATATCATGAAGTTGAAGATAGTGCAGTCATCAGCAAGTAAATAGATAAATTAATATATCCATAAAATAATGTAGTATGCAAATTCTTATACTGAGGTTAGATCTACACTCTATTGATTATTTTGTTATTGAAATTTATTTAAAACATCGAGTTTGATGAAATCTTAAACAAAGTTTGTTTGAATACTTGTAACATCTGGTGAGATGTAAAAGAAAGATACCTGCTATCCTGGCACTCTTCTCATGACCAAAAAAATTACTACCACTTGCTTCTGGTTCCACATACATGACTGCTGAAATATTGAACCCTTAAATTCATTGTTAAGAGATTGTACATGGGGAGCAATATTCCATAAGTATTTTAATTTATTGGGCAAAACCTATTAAAATTTCTTCACAGAATCTGTGATATACTAAACCAGTTACTGGCAAACTTTTTCTTCAAAGTAAAACATAATAAATACTTAGCAGTTTTGGAACATAACATCTCTGCCATTGTGGTCCAACATCTGTTATAAACAAGAAATGAATGAGTGTGGCCACATTTCAATAAAAACATATTTTACAGTGCTTATTAAAGAGTACCACAAGGAAATTCCCCAAACAAAAAAGCCCACAAAGGAGGCTGTATGTAACCCATAGGTTCTAACTTGCTACCACCTGTGCTAAACACTAGACGCTGCCTGTGCAGGGAAGCTTCTCTATTAGCAGGAGCCTACATGCATGTCACAATCCTCCTTAATAATAACCTATTTCACTGTCCACCACACAATATTTTTCCAGTGGCTTCTTAAACATTTTACATAAACTTAGTTTGGGAAATAGATTAAATCAATACATAATTCCTTGGAACTCATTTTACTGAATTTATCAGTTAAATTTGATCCAATGAACAACTGCCCCAAGGAATTTCTTTACATGACTTCAGGATATCACATGGTCACCTGGTTTTCCTTCCCATTCTTTAGCCCATCCACCTTAGTCTGTTTGGCTTCTTACCCCTCAACCCAAACTTTTACACATGCAAGTGTCTCAGGGTTCGTGTTTGATCTGTGTATGTAATAATTATTTCCAAATTTTTATCTCCAGTCCTGGTCTCTCTCTTTAAATCAAGACCTTGCTATCTACCCACTGACATCTCTCTTTGGTTATCTATTATTTATCGCAACCTCAATCAGGACCAAAAATGGGCTCCTGATATTTTTGCGCAAACCTGCCCCTCATTTCTACTTGAATTAATAGCAACTCTTCATGTTTCCTGCCAAAATACCTTGATGTCATTCATGTCTCCTCTGTCTCTATTATGATTTGCATCTAATTTATGAGCACATTTTGGCAAATTAACTTCAAAATATGTTCAAAAACAAGTCACATCTTCAAGGGCCAAGCAGCCATCACATGCTGTCTACATTTATGTAATAGTTTGTCGATTAGTCTTCTAGTTTCTTTTTTACCTTCTTTTCATCTTAACACAGTGGTGAACCTATTAATTTGTGCTCCACATGGATGGGTGTGGTTACATTGAAGATGGAATGATCACAGTTGGAGGCCAGCATACTCAAATGAAAGTTAGTGAGACTCTCTCTCAAAAACTACCCTGACTATGGTAGTGTACACCCATAACCCAGCTGCTTTGGAGGCAGAAGTAATGATAATGGTTCAAGGCCAGATCGTGGTGAAAGCATGAGACCCTACATAAAAACAAATGAAAAAAAAGGCTGGAGCTTGGCTCAAGTGGTAGAGTGCTTGCCTAGGAAGCATGGAGCCCAGTACCATCAAATAATATTCAAGCCAAATGGTGTCATGCTCAAGTTCAGAAAGTTCCATTGCCTCCTGTTTCACTCAGGGTACATGCCAAAGTGTTTTCTAAAACCTAGGCTTTTCACAATCTGACCCCTGTTATAACTGAATTGAAATTGTGTTTTTCTATCGTATTTACTAGACTCCAGCCATACAGAATCACTTACTTTTCCTTATTTACTCCATGCACACTTCTGTGCTTGAACTTTTCTATCCAGACAGCTTCCTGATTGCTCCTTCTTTTCCTTCAGTTCTTTACTTAAATGCCAGTTTCTCTAGTTACTCAAAGATTTACATGACCCCTCACCTGAAGAACATAAAAATTTCATTTTTCTGCTTTGGTTTTCTACCAGCACTTTGTCACTGGAGGCATATTTAATTGGAATGTATGTATCTCTGATCGGATGATTTTCAGGAGGCAAGTGGCTGATATTGACTGGATAGTACAGTAGTTATCTACACACATTTTTTCTTGTATATAATTGTCACTTTTGTTTTTCTTTTTGGTCCTTTTATGTACTCATAGTATAACAGTCTCTAGTGGGGAAATTTCCAATGGAAAAAATTCAATCTCTACAAATTCATGTAGTTATATGATAGTGGTATTACATGCCCATCACCTGTATTTATGCCATATAAAAGTAATTGCAGCCAGCACGCATGGCTCACACCTGTAATCCCAGCTACTCAGGAGGCAGAGATCAGGAGGATCACGGTTTGAAGACAGCCTGGGCAAATAGTTCGCGAGACCCTGTCTCCAAAAAACCCATCACAAAATAGGGTTGGTGGAGGTGTAGGCACTGAGTTCAAACCCCGGTACTGCAAAAAATTACAATGGTCTCTTGGTAAGTTCTGCATTTTATGTTAGGATTATTCACTAGGCTGAAGGTATACAAATGTTTCCAAACAGAACAACATAGCACAAATCAAGTTATACTCCTATGTCTAAGAGCCATTGCCTGGAGGTGGTGTGATTTTTGTCTTGCAGTGTATCATTCAAGCTTGGCATAGCATTCATCTCTTTTTGCTTGTTCCTGTGTACTTCAAGCTTTCTTTACAAGTTCCAAGGAACATCTAGCTCCATTTACCTGAAAGTTTGTGCTTATTTTCTGTTCTCTATCTAAGTGGTTTCCTCCACTACTTTGCCTGGTGAGATCTGTTTTATTTTATTTTTTTCCTCTTCTGCAAAGCCTTTCTTGTGCTATGATAGAATTTTTCATATCTCCACTTCTATATATAACATTTGTTCACAGTTGCTTGCAACTTACTTGTTGAGGAAAAACTTATTTCCTTGTATTTAGTTGGTACATCCTTGTTTTATATCAACTATAAAGATGGGGAAGAGCAGTAATTTTATCAGAATTGTATGTTTATGTTTTCAGCAAAAGTACTCAAAAATATTAGCTTTTAAAATGTGTTTTATTGATTCTTCCTAGGATATGAAGGAAGTAAAGAAAAAGGATAATGAAAAATGGAACACCAAAGAATCTGTGATTATACCAATGTTTGAGAAGTCTGATTCATTAATGGTGGTCTCCTACAAGTACAGGATGGTTGCAGTTTAAGTGAAATAGATCAGGCCTAACTAAAGCAAAACCTATCTTTTTAAATTTCCCTGTGAAAGAAATGTCAGTGAAGATTACTTTTTGTGGATACAGACAGGGCAGAAGCATCTTCCATGCTATCAATAGGGTTGAAAGGTGACGATGAGGACAACTGACATTGACAAGGAGAAGTTTATTTTTAATTTTTCATCATTTTCATTTTTTTCTTAGCATATTATTGTTGTACTGGGGATACATTGTGACCTTACAAAAGTACTTACATTATATCTTAGATAAATTCATCGTTTCTACCATTTTCCTTTATCCACCCTCCACCCTTCTTAGAGTAGTTTCAACAGTCTCTCTAACATTTTCATACATGAGTACCTAATATCAACGGCATAATCACCTTCCTTCACACTTTCCTTGTGCTCCTCCTCTCCAAGTGGTACCAAAGTCTAGCCAGGACCTTATTATTATTTTTTTTTACCTTCCTGTCTTTCCTTTTTGAAAAAAGACATTTGTTGTTAGCTAAAATACGTATACAGGGAGTTTTGTTATGACATTTCCATGTACATATGTATTATATCCTAAATTGGTTAATACCCTCCATTTTTCTTCTTTATACCTTAGTCCCCTTATGGTGACTTCAATAGGATTAGGATGAAATATGTTTTTTTTTTTCATTTTTCTTTTATTATTCATATGTGCATACAAGGCTTGGTTTATTTCTCCCCCCTGCCCCCACCCCCTCCCTTACCACCCACTCCACCCCCTCCCGCTCCCCCACTCAATACCCAGCAGAAACTATTTTGCCCTTATCTCTAATTTTGTTGTAGAGAGAGTATAAGCAATAATAGGAAGGAACAAGGGGTTTTGCTGGTTTTCGGCACTGGGGTTCGAACTCAGAGCCTCATGCTTGTGGCCTCATGCTTGCAGGTACCCTGCCACTTGAGCCACTTCACCAGCCCAGGTTCAAATATTCTATATTCATTCTTGTATAGAAAGTACATGAACCATACTCGCCTGCTTTACCCTCCCCTTCTTGTTAGTGCCCTACCGTTAGTGTTACTTTTTTTTCATTCTTATACTTCATTGTTTAGGTGTTTGATCATTGTTCAGTGGAATTTTTGCCCTGGTATTATACTTGTACATGCACTGTGCTCCACTGCACTTCTTGCTCTTATCCCCCTATTCTGTGTTGTGCAACAGTTTTTCTCTGTGTTCCATTATGTGTTGCTTCTATTCTTCTTTTCTTCTGCCCTTAGTCTCCACTACAATTTCCACATTTGGGTGCATGTTCTGTATGTAATTGTTTGTAAACGTGACAGTTATTGTATTTGTTTTTTAAATTTTAATTTATTTTTATTATTGTTGTACTGGGAGTACATTTTGACATTTTCCAAAGATCTTACAACATATCATAATTGAGTTGATGCCCTCCATCATACTCCTTTAACCTCCTCCCCCCATTCCTGGAATAGTTTCAACAAGTCACATTTTTCTTTTCTTTGTTTATCACTTTATTGTTTTGATATATTTTGTTATTGTTAATTATCTTACAATTGTTGTACTGGGGGTACATGGTGAGATTTACAAAAGTTCTTACAATAGGTCATAGTTTAATTCACCCCATCCATCGTTCTCCTTAATCTGCCCTCCCCTTTTTCCTGGAATAGTTTGAAGAGGTCTCATTTTTCCTTTTTTATGCAGTGGTCAGAGAGTATGCAGTACATAATATTTCTACCATATTCACCCTCCTACACCTTTTCTTTATAGCCCCCTCTTCCTACTGGAACCGATCCCCAGACAGGACCTGTTTTACCTTCCTGATCTCTGTTTTTCAAAAAGACGTTTTTGTTTGTATAGCACAGCTATACAGGGAGTTTATAATTTTTCTTTCTTTAATTTTATCATTTTTACATTTACTTACATGTGTGTATATTGTTAGGGCCTCCTTCCTCCTCTCCACAACACTGCCCCCGTTCTGGGCAGAACCTATTCTGCCCTCTTCTCTGATTTTCGTGATGAGAAAACTTAAGAGTGAATAAGAAAGACATAGCGTTTTTGCTAGTTTGAGATAAAGATAGCTCTACAGAGAGATTCCTAGAGTTCCTTCCATGCACTTGTGTATTGAAATCCACATTGCTTCATCTCTACCAGATCTGTTCATTACTTCTTTGTCCCCTTCCCATACTGGTGTCTGTCAGGTTAAGATTACTTTATTCGCTTCTCTACAGTGAGCACATCAACCACATTCAAGTTTGAGGGTTCCTCCCCTTTCCCTATTTCTCCCATCCACGTTCACCCATGTCCAATAATATTACTGCATTTATTTTAGGTCTATGATCCTCATATAAAGGAGAACATGTGATTTTTGGCCTTCTGAGCCTAGCTAACTTTGCTTAAGATGATGTTCTCCAATTGCATCCATTTACTTGTGAATGACAAAAATTCACTCTTTGTGGCTGAGTAAAATTCCATTGTGTACAAACACCACATTTTCTTAATGCATTCGTCGGTAGTGGAGCATCCTGGCTATTTTACTAGCTTGGCAATTGTGAATAGTGCTGCAATAAACATGGATGTGCAGGTGCCTTTGGAATAATCTGAGTCACATTCCTTTGGGTGTATCCCTAGGAGAGATATTGCTGGATCATACCAGATCTGTGTTTAGTTTTTAAAGAAGCCTCCATATGTTTTCCACAGTGGTTGTACTAGCTTGCATTCCCACCAGCAGTGATGAGGGTTCCGTTTCCCTGCATCCTTGCCAACATTTGTTGCTGATGGTGTTTTTGGTGATAGCTATTCTAACAGGGGTGAGGTGGAATCTTATTGTGGTTTTGATTTGCATTTCCTTTAGGGCTAGGGATGGTGAGCATTTTTTCATGTGTTTTTGGCCATTGGATTTCTTCCTTAGAAAAAGTTCTGTTTAGTTCAGTTGCCCACTTGTTTATTGGTTCATTGATTTTTGGGGAGTTTAGTTTTTTCAGTTCCCTGTATATCTGGTTATTAGTCCTTTGTCTGATGTATAGCTAGCAAATATTTTCTCCCACTCTGTGGGTGGTCTCTTCAGTTCAGAGACCATACTGTTTGTTGTGCAGAAGCTTTTTAATTTCATGTAGTCCCATTTTCCATCCTTTCTCTTAGTTGCTGGGTGGATGGAGTTCTACTGAGGAAGTCCTTGCCTATACCTATTGTTTCCAAGGTAGTCCCTGCTCTTTTGTGTACTAACTGCAAGGTTTCTGGTCTGATATTAAGGTCCTTAATCCACTTTGAGTTGAAACTAGTACAGGGTGACAGGCATGGATTTAGTTTCAGTTTTTTGCAGGCATATCACCACTTTTCCCAGCAACATTTGTTGAAGAGACTGTCTATTCTCCATCATATGTTTTTGGCATCTTTGTCAAAAATAAGGAGGCGTAGCTGTGTGGATTCATATCTGGGACCTCTATTGTGTTGCACTGGTCTTCATGTCTGTTTTTGTGACAGTACCATTCTGTTTTTATTGTGATGGCCCTGTAGTATAATTTGAAGTCTGACATTGTGATACCTCCAGCATTGCTCTTTTAACTCAGTATTGCCTTGGCTATTCATGGTCTTTTGTGTTTCCAAATGAACTTTAGGGCAGATTTTTCAATCTCTGTGATGATTGTCATTGGGATTTTGATGGGAATTGCATTGAACATGTGGATTGCTTTTGGTAGTATAGCCATTTTTTACTATGTTGATTCTGCCAATCCATGAGGATGGGAGATCTCTCCATCTTCTGTAGTCTTCCTCAATCTCTTTTTTCCAGTAGTTTGTAGTTCTCCTTGTAGAAGTCATTTATAACTTTTGTTAAGTTTATTCCTAGGTATTTGATTTTTTTGAGGCTACTGTAAATGGAATTGTTTTCCTATGTTCTTTTTCAATTTGTTCATTGTTGGTGTATAGAAAGGCTACTGATTTTTTTTTCTCCCACCCCATGTCTCTGCATTCACAGTACAGACTAGGCACAGGACTTGGGCTGAGGTGTACATGGGGTAGGTTTACTTTGCCTCCTCCTCCTATACAGTTAGTGTAAGAACACAGCTTATGATAAGCACCAAGAGGCTAAAGGCTACTGATTTCTGTAAGTTGATTTTGTACCCTGGTATATTGATGAAACTGCTAATGGTGGCCAGGAGTTTTTGAATGAATTTTTTTGTGTCTTTGAGGTATAGGATCATATCGTCTGCAGATAGGGATACCTTGACTATTTCTTTACATATTTTTATTCCTTTTATTTCTTCTTCTTACCTTGTTGCTCCGGCTAGGAGATCCAGGACTGTGTTGAATAGGAGTGGGCAGGGTGGGCATCCTTGCCTTGTTCCTGATGGTGGTCAGGATGGTTTCATTTTTTTCCCTATTAAGTATGATGTGGGTTTTAGGTTTGTCATATATAGCTTTTATAATGTTGAGGTACATTCCTGTATTCCCAATTTTCTTAAGGATTTTATCATGAACTGGTGATGAATCTTATCAAAGGCCTTTTCTGCATCTATTGAGAAGATCAAGTGGTTTTTGCTTCTATTAATGTACTTCTTTACATTTATTGATTTGTGTACATTGAGCCATCTCTGTATCCCTGGGATGAAGCCAACTTGGACATGGTGAATGATCTTTCTGATGTATTGTTGGATTCGGTTTGCCATTATTGTATTGAACATTTTTGCTTCGATGTTCATTAAGGAGATTGACCTGTAGTTCTCCTTTTGGATGTGTCCTTGTCCAGTTTTGGGATGAGTGCAATGCTGGCTTCATAGAATGAGTTAGGTAGTGTTTCTTAACCTTTCTATTTTGTGGAAAAGTTTCAGAAGCATTAATATTAGTTCTTCTTTGAAGGTCTGATAGAATTCAGCAAAGAATCCATCAGGTCCTGGACTTTTCTTTTTTAGGAGATTCTTTATTGCTGCTTCAATTTCATTAAGTGTTATAGATCTGTTTAGGTGGTTAATATCCTCTTGGTTGAGTTTTGGATGGTCAAAAGTATCTAGAAATTTGTCCATTATTTCAAGATTTTCTAATTTATTGGAATATAGTTTCTGAAAGTATTCTCTGATGATCATTTGGAATTCCTTAGTTTTTGTTGTTATCTCTTCTTGTTCTTTTCTGATTTTAGTAATTAGCCGATATCCAAGATGGTGACTAGGGTACAGAAGCAGTAGCCTAACCTCCGTGATTCTAATACCTCCCTGAGAAGTTGGAGCCACACTGGGGTAACTCTGACTGGCTCTAACCAAAATAATAACTGCCATCAAACTAGGTGCAGGAAAAAAATTCAAAGACTGATCCACAAGTCAGCCTTTAATTGCACCTAACATCTGGGGCCCACTGCATAGCCAGCAATAATATGCTGGAGTCTTAGAATTCTTAGGCTATTAGAGGATGTGAAAAAACCACCCGAACATCCTCAACAGAGGAGAAAGCTTAGAGATAATTCCCAGATGATCTCTGACAGCAAATTTCAGTTAAAGACCCGCCCAACGTCATTAAAGCCCGCCCCTTTCCCTCTGCATCCGTGTCTGATTGGGCACTCCACATGCCGTTCTTCTAATTGGACAGGGTTTGAGGCCCTGCGTGACGTTAGATTGCACAATCCACACCTGCATGGCTGAGAAAGGTCACAATGACATTTTTAACACTGCAGCTTATGGAGGGAGGACCTAGTTCACCACAGAATAGGTGTACTACCCTGCTATTGAAGAGGATAGCGGAGTATGAATTACTAAGAAGGCTAGTATATGCATTGAGCAAAAAAGTGTTCCCTCCCCAAAATTTGCGTTAATTTTTGTGCACAGTATTAGCGGATAAGTGAAACACGTGTCAAAGGAACAATATTACTTAATTAAGGCACTTTGAAGTTGTGCTTTTTTTTCCTTTTTTTTTCCTGCTGCACATCAAAGACTGGTACTTGCGCTAAGTACAGAACTCATACAAGGCCTCCAAAAGCTGCACA